>NW_028263215.1:1200000-1561000 GCF_982192425.1 Myodes glareolus
ATGCTTGCAAGTAGCTTAAGGCACTATCAAAGGAAAGTGATTTTCTCTGAAAGGACATAATTTAGAAAGTGAAGCAACACTAAATTCATTTCGCACAGTGAATTGAAGTGTTGGAACAGACTGCTTCTCTTTCAGAGAAACGCATGTGAGTTTTTTATGAATGCTTGAAAGTAGTTAAAGGCACTATCAAAGGAAAGTGATTTTCTCTGAAAGGACAGCATTTAGAAAGTGAGGCAACACTCCATTCACTTCACACAGTGACTTGAAGTGTTGGAACAGACTGCTTCTCTTTCAGAGAAACGCATGTGAGTTTCTTCCTAATGCTTGCAAGTAGCTTAAGGCACTTTCAAAGGAAAGTGATTTTCTCTGAAAGGACAGCATTTAGAAAGTGAAGCAACACTCCATTCACTTCGCACAGTGAATTGAAGTGTTGGAACAGTCTGCTCCTCTTTCAGAGAAACGCATGTGAGTTTCTTCCTAATGCTTGCAAGTAGCTTAAGGCACTTTCAAAGGAAAGTGATTTTCTCTGAAAGGACAGCATTTAGAAAGTGAAGCAACACTCCATTCACTTCGCACAGTGAATTGAAGTGTTGGAACAGACTGCTTCTCTTTCAGAGAAATGCATGTGAGTTTAAGTTGAATGCTTGTAAGTAGCTTAAGGCACTTTCAAAGGAAAGAGATTTTCTCTGAAAGGACAGCATTTAGAAAGTAAAGCAACACTCCATTCACTTCGCACAGTGAATTGAAGTATTGGAACAGACTGCTTCTCTTTCAGAGAAACGGATGTGAGATTCTGGTGAATGCTTGTAAGTAGCTTAAGGCACTTTCAAAGGAACGTGATTTTCTCTGAAAGGACAGCATTTAGAAAGTGAAGCAACACTCCATTCACTTCGCACAGTGAATTGAAGTGTTGGAACAGACTGCTTCTCTTTCATATAAACGCATGTGAGTTTCTGGTGAATGCTTGCAAGTTGCTTAAGGCACTTTCAAAGGAAAGTGATTTTCTTTGAAAGGACATAATTTAGAAAGTGAAGCAACACTCCATTCACTTCGCACAGTGAATTGAAGTGTTGGAACAGACTGCTTCTCTTTCAGAGAAATGTATGTGAGTGTCTGTTGAATGCTTGTAAGTAGCTTAAGGCACTTTCCAAGGAAAGTGATTTTCTCTGAAAGGACAGCATTTAGAAAGTGAAGCAACACTCCATTCACTTCGCACAGTGAATTGAAGTGTTGGAACAGACTGCTTCTCTTTCAGAGAAACGCATGTGAGTTTCTGTTGAATGCTTGTAAGTAGCTTAAGGCACTTTGAAAGGAAAGTGATTTTCTCTGAAAGGACAGCATTTAGAAAGTGAGGCAACACTCCATTCACTTCGCACAGTGAATTGAAGTGTTGGAACAGACTGCTTCTCTTTCAGAGAAACGCATGTGAGTTTCTTCCTAATGCTTGCAAGTAGCTTAAGGCACTTTCAAAGGAAAGTGATTTTCTCTGAAAGGACAGCATTTAGAAAGTGAAGCAACACTCCATTCACTTCGCACAGTGAATTGAAGTGCTGGAACAGTCTGCTTCTCTTTCAGAGAAACGCATGTGAGTTTCTTCCTTATGCTTGCAAGTAGCTTAAGGCACTTTCAAAGGAAAGTGATTTTCTCTGAAAGGACAGCATTTAGAAAGTGAAGCAACACTCCATTCACTTCGCACAGTGAATTGAAGTGTTGGAACAGACTGCTTTTCTTTCAGAGAAACGCATGTGAGTTTCTTCCTAATGCTTGCAAGTAGCTTAAGGCACTATCAAAGGAAAGTGATTTTCTCTGAAACGACAGCATTTAGAAAGTGAAGCAACACTCCATTCACTTCGCACAGTGAATTGAAGTGTTGGAACAGACTGCTTCTCTTTCAGAGCAACGCATGTGAGTTTCTGGTGAATGCTTATAAGTAGCTTAAATCACTTTCAAAGGACAGTGATTTTCTCTGAAAGGACAGCATTTAGAAAGTGAAGCAACACTCCATTCCCTTCGTGCAGTGAATTGAAGTGTTGGAACAGAGTGCTTCTCTTTCATATAAACGCATTAGTGTTTCTTGTGAATGCTTGCAAGTTGCTTAAGGCACTTTCAAAGGAAAGTGATTTTCTCTGAAAGGACATAATTTAGAAAGTGAAGCAACACTCCATTCACTTCGCACATTGAATTGAAGTGTTGGAACAGACTGCTTCTCTTTCAGAGAAATGCATGTGAGTTTCTGTTGAATGCTTGTAAGTAGCTTAAGGCACTTTCAAAGGAAAGTGATTTTCTCTGAAAGGACAGCATTTAGAAAGTGAAGCAACACTCCATTCACTTAGCACATTGAATTGAAGTGTTGGAACAGACTGCTTCTCTTTCAGAGAAACGCATGTGAGTTTCTGGTGAATGCTTGTAAGTAGCTTAAGGCACTTTCAAAGGAAAGTGATTTTCTCTGAAAGGACAGCATTTAGAAAGTGAGGCAACACTCCATTCACTTCGCACAGTGAATTGAAGTGTTGGAACAGTCTGCTTCTCTTTCAGAGAAACGCATGTGAGTTTCTTCCTAATGCTTGCAAGTAGCTTAAGGCACTTTCAAAGGAAAGTGATTTTCTCTGAAAGGACAGCATTTAGAAAGTGAAGCAACACTCCATTCACTTCGCACAGTGAATTGAAGTGTTGGAACAGACTGCTTCTCTTTCAGAGAAACGCATGTGAGTTTCCGGTGAATGCTTGTAAGTAGCTTAAGGCACTTTCAAAGGAAAGTGATTTTCTCTGAAAGGACAGCATTTAGAAAGTGAAACAACACTCCATTCACTTCGCACAGTGAATTGAAGTGTTGGAACAGACTGCTTCTCTTTCAGAGAAATGCATGTGAGTTTAAGTTGAATGCTTGTAAGTAGCTTAAGGCACTTTCAAAGGAAAGTGATTTTCTCTGAAAGGACAGCATTTAGAAAGTGAAGCAACACTCCATTCACTTCGCACAGTGAATTGAAGTGTTGGAACAGACTGCTTCTCTTTCAGAGAAACGTATGTGCGTTTCTTGTGAATGCTTGCAAGGTGCTTAAGGCACTTTCAAAGGAAAGTGATTTTCTCTGAAAGGACAGCATTTAGAAAGTGAAGCAACACTCCGTTCACTTCGCACAGTGAATTGAAGTGTTGGAACAGACTGCTTCTCTTTCAGAGAAACGCATGTGAGTTTCTGGTGAATGCTTGCAAGTTGCTTAAGGCACTTTCAAAGGAAAGTGATTTTCTCTGAAAGGACAGCATTTAGAAAGTGAGGCAACACTCCATTCACTTCACACAGTGAATTGAAGTGTTGGAACAGTCTGCTTCTCTTTCAGAGAAACGCATGTGAGTTTCTTCCTAATGCTTGCAAGTAGCTTAAGGCACTTTCAAAGGAAAGTGATTTTCTCTGAAAGGACAGCATTTAGAAAGTGAAGCAACACTCCATTCCCTTCGAGCAGTAAATTGAAGTGTTGGAACACACTGCTTCTCTTTCATATAAACGCATTAGTGTTTCTTGTGAATGCTTGCAAGTTGCTTAAGGCACTTTCAAAGGAAAGTGATTTTCTCTGAAAGGACATACTTTAGAAAGTGAAGCAACACTCCATTCACTTCGCACAGTGAATTGAAGTGTTGGAACAGACTGCTTCTCTTTCAGAGAAATGCATGTGAGTTTCTGTTGAACGCTTGTAAGTAGCTTAAGGCACTTTCAAAGGAAAGTGATTTTCTCTGAAAGGACAGCATTTAGAAAGTGCAGCAACACTCCATTCACTTCGCACATTGAATTGAAGTGTTGGAACAGACTGCTTCTCTTTCAGAGAAACGCATGTGAGTTTCTGGTGAATGCTTGTAAGTAGCTTAAGGCACTTTTAAAGGAAAGTGATTTTCTCTGAAAGGACAGCATTTAGAAAGTGAGGCAACACTCCATTCACTTCACACAGTGAATTGAAGTGTTGGAACAGACTGCTTCTCTTTCAGAGAAACGCATGTGAGTTTCTTCCTAATGCTTGCAAGTAGCTTAAGGCACTTTCAAAGGAAAGTGATTTTCTCTGAAAGGACAGCATTTAGAAAGTGAAGCAACACTCCATTCACTTCGCACAGTGAATTGAAATGTTGGAACAGTCTGCTTCTCTTTCAGAGAAACGCATGTGAGTTTCTTCCTAATGCTTTCAAGTAGCTTAAGGCACTTTCAAAGGAAAGTGATTTTCTCTGAAAGGACAGCATTTAGAAAGTGAAGCAACACTCCATTCATTTCGCACAGTGAATTGAAGTGTTGGAACAGACTGCTTCTCTTTCAGAGAAACGCATGTGAGTTTCTGGTGAATGCTTGTAAGTAGCTTAAGGCACTTTCAAAGGAAAGTGATTTTCTCTGAAAGGACAGCATTTAGAAAGTGAAGCAACACTCCATTCACTTCGCACAGTGAATTGAAGTGTTGGAACAGACTGCTTCTCTTTCAGAGAAATGCATGTGAGTTTAAGTTGAATGCTTGTAAGTAGCTTAAGGCACTTTCAAAGGAAAGTGATTTTCCCTGAAAGGACAGCATTTAGAAAGTGAAGCAGCACTCCATTCACTTCGCAGAGTGAATTGAAGTATTGGAACAGACTGCTTCTCTTTCAGAGAAACGCATGTGAGTTTTTTATGAATGCTTGAAAGTAGTTAAAGGCACTATCAAAGGAAAGTGATTTTCTCTGAAAGGACAGCATTTAGAAAGTGAGGCAACACTCCATTCACTTCACACAGTGACTTGAAGTGTTGGAACAGACTGCTTCTCTTTCAGAGAAACGCATGTGAGTTTCTTCCTAATGCTTGCAAGTAGCTTAAGGCACTTTCAAAGGAAAGTGATTTTCTCTGAAAGGACAGCATTTAGAAAGTGAAGCAACACTCCATTCACTTCGCACAGTGAATTGAAGTGTTGGAACAGTCTGCTCCTCTTTCAGAGAAACGCATGTGAGTTTCTTCCTAATGCTTGCAAGTAGCTTAAGGCACTTTCAAAGGAAAGTGATTTTCTCTGAAAGGACAGCATTTAGAAAGTGAAGCAACACTCCATTCACTTCGCACAGTGAATTGAAGTGTTGGAACAGACTGCTTCTCTTTCAGAGAAACGCATGTGAGTTTCCGGTGAATGCTTGTAAGTAGCTTAAGGCACTTTCAAAGGAAAGTGATTTTCTCTGAAAGGACAGCATTTAGAAAGTGAAGCAACACTCCATTCACTTCGCACAGTGAATTGAAGTGTTGGAACAGACTGCTTCTCTTTCAGAGAAATGCATGTGAGTTTAAGTTGAATGCTTGTAAGTAGCTTAAGGCACTTTCAAAGGAAAGTGATTTTCTCTGAAAGGACAGCATTTAGAAAGTAAAGCAACACTCCATTCACTTCGCACAGTGAATTGAAGTATTGGAACAGACTGCTTCTCTTTCAGAGAAACGGATGTGAGATTCTGGTGAATGCTTGTAAGTAGCTTAAGGCACTTTCAAAGGAACGTGATTTTCTCTGAAAGGACAGCATTTAGAAAGTGAAGCAACACTCCATTCACTTCGCACAGTGAATTGAAGTGTTGGAACAGACTGCTTCTCTTTCATATAAACGCATGTGAGTTTCTGGTGAATGCTTGCAAGTTGCTTAAGGCACTTTCAAAGGAAAGTGATTTTCTTTGAAAGGACATAATTTAGAAAGTGAAGCAACACTCCATTCACTTCGCACAGTGAATTGAAGTGTTGGAACAGACTGCTTCTCTTTCAGAGAAATGTATGTGAGTGTCTGTTGAATGCTTGTAAGTAGCTTAAGGCACTTTCCAAGGAAAGTGATTTTCTCTGAAAGGACAGCATTTAGAAAGTGAAGCAACACTCCATTCACTTCGCACAGTGAATTGAAGTGTTGGAACAGACTGCTTCTCTTTCAGAGAAACGCATGTGAGTTTCTGTTGAATGCTTGTAAGTAGCTTAAGGCACTTTGAAAGGAAAGTGATTTTCTCTGAAAGGACAGCATTTAGAAAGTGAGGCAACACTCCATTCACTTCGCACAGTGAATTGAAGTGTTGGAACAGACTGCTTCTCTTTCAGAGAAACGCATGTGAGTTTCTTCCTAATGCTTGCAAGTAGCTTAAGGCACTTTCAAAGGAAAGTGATTTTCTCTGAAAGGACAGCATTTAGAAAGTGAAGCAACACTCCATTCACTTCGCACAGTGAATTGAAGTGCTGGAACAGTCTGCTTCTCTTTCAGAGAAACGCATGTGAGTTTCTTCCTTATGCTTGCAAGTAGCTTAAGGCACTTTCAAAGGAAAGTGATTTTCTCTGAAAGGACAGCATTTAGAAAGTGAAGCAACACTCCATTCACTTCGCACAGTGAATTGAAGTGTTGGAACAGACTGCTTTTCTTTCAGAGAAACGCATGTGAGTTTCTTCCTAATGCTTGCAAGTAGCTTAAGGCACTATCAAATGAAAGTGATTTTCTCTGAAACGACAGCATTTAGAAAGTGAAGCAACACTCCATTCACTTCGCACAGTGAATTGAAGTGTTGGAACAGACTGCTTCTCTTTCAGAGCAACGCATGTGAGTTTCTGGTGAATGCTTATAAGTAGCTTAAATCACTTTCAAAGGACAGTGATTTTCTCTGAAAGGACAGCATTTAGAAAGTGAAGCAACACTCCATTCCCTTCGTGCAGTGAATTGAAGTGTTGGAACAGAGTGCTTCTCTTTCATATAAACGCATTAGTGTTTCTTGTGAATGCTTGCAAGTTGCTTAAGGCACTTTCAAAGGAAAGTGATTTTCTCTGAAAGGACATAATTTAGAAAGTGAAGCAACACTCCATTCACTTCGCACATTGAATTGAAGTGTTGGAACAGACTGCTTCTCTTTCAGAGAAATGCATGTGAGTTTCTGTTGAATGCTTGTAAGTAGCTTAAGGCACTTTCAAAGGAAAGTGATTTTCTCTGAAAGGACAGCATTTAGAAAGTGAAGCAACACTCCATTCACTTAGCACATTGAATTGAAGTGTTGGAACAGACTGCTTCTCTTTCAGAGAAACGCATGTGAGTTTCTGGTGAATGCTTGTAAGTAGCTTAAGGCACTTTCAAAGGAAAGTGATTTTCTCTGAAAGGACAGCATTTAGAAAGTGAGGCAACACTCCATTCACTTCGCACAGTGAATTGAAGTGTTGGAACAGTCTGCTTCTCTTTCAGAGAAACGCATGTGAGTTTCTTCCTAATGCTTGCAAGTAGCTTAAGGCACTTTCAAAGGAAAGTGATTTTCTCTGAAAGGACAGCATTTAGAAAGTGAAGCAACACTCCATTCACTTCGCACAGTGAATTGAAGTGTTGGAACAGACTGCTTCTCTTTCAGAGAAACGCATGTGAGTTTCCGGTGAATGCTTGTAAGTAGCTTAAGGCACTTTCAAAGGAAAGTGATTTTCTCTGAAAGGACAGCATTTAGAAAGTGAAACAACACTCCATTCACTTCGCACAGTGAATTGAAGTGTTGGAACAGACTGCTTCTCTTTCAGAGAAATGCATGTGAGTTTAAGTTGAATGCTTGTAAGTAGCTTAAGGCACTTTCAAAGGAAAGTGATTTTCTCTGAAAGGACAGCATTTAGAAAGTGAAGCAACACTCCATTCACTTCGCACAGTGAATTGAAGTGTTGGAACAGACTGCTTCTCTTTCAGAGAAACGTATGTGAGTTTCTTGTGAATGCTTGCAAGGTGCTTAAGGCACTTTCAAAGGAAAGTGATTTTCTCTGAAAGGACAGCATTTAGAAAGTGAAGCAACACTCCGTTCACTTCGCACAGTGAATTGAAGTGTTGGAACAGACTGCTTCTCTTTCAGAGAAACGCATGTGAGTTTCTGGTGAATGCTTGCAAGTTGCTTAAGGCACTTTCAAAGGAAAGTGATTTTCTCTGAAAGGACAGCATTTAGAAAGTGAGGCAACACTCCATTCACTTCACACAGTGAATTGAAGTGTTGGAACAGTCTGCTTCTCTTTCAGAGAAACGCATGTGAGTTTCTTCCTAATGCTTGCAAGTAGCTTAAGGCACTTTCAAAGGAAAGTGATTTTCTCTGAAAGGACAGCATTTAGAAAGTGAAGCAACACTCCATTCCCTTCGAGCAGTGAATTGAAGTGTTGGAACACACTGCTTCTCTTTCATATAAACGCATTAGTGTTTCTTGTGAATGCTTGCAAGTTGCTTAAGGCACTTTCAAAGGAAAGTGATTTTCTCTGAAAGGACATACTTTAGAAAGTGAAGCAACACTCCATTCACTTCGCACAGTGAATTGAAGTGTTGGAACAGACTGCTTCTCTTTCAGAGAAATGCATGTGAGTTTCTGTTGAACGCTTGTAAGTAGCTTAAGGCACTTTCAAAGGAAAGTGATTTTCTCTGAAAGGACAGCATTTAGAAAGTGCAGCAACACTCCATTCACTTCGCACATTGAATTGAAGTGTTGGAACAGACTGCTTCTCTTTCAGAGAAACGCATGTGAGTTTCTGGTGAATGCTTGTAAGTAGCTTAAGGCACTTTTAAAGGAAAGTGATTTTCTCTGAAAGGACAGCATTTAGAAAGTGAGGCAACACTCCATTCACTTCACACAGTGAATTGAAGTGTTGGAACAGACTGCTTCTCTTTCAGAGAAACGCATGTGAGTTTCTTCCTAATGCTTGCAAGTAGCTTAAGGCACTTTCAAAGGAAAGTGATTTTCTCTGAAAGGACAGCATTTAGAAAGTGAAGCAACACTCCATTCACTTCGCACAGTGAATTGAAATGTTGGAACAGTCTGCTTCTCTTTCAGAGAAACGCATGTGAGTTTCTTCCTAATGCTTGCAAGTAGCTTAAGGCACTTTCAAAGGAAAGTGATTTTCTCTGAAAGGACAGCATTTAGAAAGTGAAGCAACACTCCATTCATTTCGCACAGTGAATTGAAGTGTTGGAACAGACTGCTTCTCTTTCAGAGAAACGCATGTGAGTTTCTGGTGAATGCTTGTAAGTAGCTTAAGGCACTTTCAAAGGAAAGTGATTTTCTCTGAAAGGACAGCATTTAGAAAGTGAAGCAACACTCCATTCACTTCGCACAGTGAATTGAAGTGTTGGAACAGACTGCTTCTCTTTCAGAGAAATGCATGTGAGTTTAAGTTGAATGCTTGTAAGTAGCTTAAGGCACTTTCAAAGGAAAGTGATTTTCCCTGAAAGGACAGCATTTAGAAAGTGAAGCAGCACTCCATTCACTTCGCAGAGTGAATTGAAGTATTGGAACAGACTGCTTCTCTTTCAGAGAAACGCATGTGAGTTTCTGGTGAATGCTTGTAAGTAGCTTAAGGCACTTTCAAAGGAAAGTGATTTTCTCTGAAAGGACAGCATTTAGAAAGTGAAGCAACACTCCATTCACTTCGCACAGTGAATTGAAGTGTTGGAACAGACTGCTTCTCTTTCAGAGAAACGCATGTGAGTTTCTTCCTAATGCTTGCAAGTCGCTTAAGGCACTTTCAAAGGAAAGTGATTTTCTCTGAAAGGACAGCATTTATAAAGTGAAGCAACACTCCATTCACTTCGCACAGTGAATTGAAGTGTTGGAACAGACTGCTTCTCTTTAAGAGAAACGCATGTGAGTTTTTTGTGAATGCTTGAAAGTAGTTTAAGGCACTTTCAAAGGAAAGTGATTTTCTCTGAAAGGACAGAATTTAGAAAGTGATGCAACACTCCATTCACTTCGCACAGTGAATTGAAGTGTTGGAACAGACTGCTTCTCTTTCAGAGAAACGCATGTGAGTTTCTTCCTAATGCTTGTAAGTAGCTTAAGGCACTTTCAAAGGAAAGTGATTTTCTCTGAAAGGACAGCATTTAGAAAGTGAAACAACACTCCATTCACTTCGTGCAGTGAATTGAAGTGTTGGAACAGACTGCTTCTCTTTCAGAGAAATGCATGTGAGTTTCTGTTGAATGCTTGTAAGTAGCTTAAGGCTCTTTCAAAGGAAAGTGATTTTCTATGAAAGGACAGCATTTAGAAAGTAAAGCAACACTCCATTCCCTTCGCGCAATGAATTGAAGTGTTGGAACAGACTGCTTCTCTTTCAGAGAAACGCATGTGAGTTTCTTCCTAATGCTCACAAGTAGCTTAAGGCACTTTCAAAGGAAAGTGATTTTCTCTGATTGGACAGCATTTAGAAAGTGAGGCAACACTCCATTCACTTCGCACAGTGAATTGAAGTGTTGGAACAGACTGCTTCTCTTTCAGAGAAACGCATGTGAGTTTCTGGTGAATGCTTGTAAGTAGCTTAACGCACTTTCAAAGGAAAGTGATTTTCTCTGAAAGGACAGCATTTAAAAAGTGAAGCAACACTCCATTCCCTTCGTGCAGTGAATTGAAGTGTTGGAACAGAGTGCTTCTCATTCATAGAAACGCATTAGTGTTTCTTGTGAATGCTTGCAAGTTGCTTAAGGCACGTTCAAAGGAAAGTGATTTTCTCTGAAAGGACAGCATTTAGAAAGTGAAGCAACACTCCATTCACTTTGTACAGTGAATTGTAGTGTTGGAACAGACTGCTTCTCTTTCAGAGAAATGCATGTGAGTTTCTGTTGAATGCTTGTAAGTAGCTTAAGGCTCTTTCAAAGGAAAGTGATTTTCTCTGAAAGGACAGCATTTAGAAAGTAAAGCAACACTCCATTCCCTTCGCACAATAAATTGAAGTGTTGGAAGAGACTGCTTCTCTTTCATAGAAACGCATTATTGTGTCTTGTGAATGCTTGCAAGTAACTTAAGGCACATTCAAAGGAAAATGATTTTCTCTGAAAGGACAGCATTTAGAAAGTGAAGCAACACTCCATTCACTTCGCACAGAGAATTGAAGTGTTGGAACAGATTACTTCTCTTTCAGAGAAATGCATGTGAGTTTCTGTTGAATGCTTGTAAGTAGCTTAAGGCACATTCAAAGGAAAGGGATTTTCTCTGAAAGGACAGCATTTAGAAAGTGAAGCAACACTCCATTCACTTCGCACTGTGACTTGAAGTGTTGGAACAGACTGCTTCTCTTTCAGAGAAACGCATGTGAGTTTTTTGTGAATGCTTGAAAGTAGTTTAAGGCACTTTCAAAGGAAAGTGTTTTTCTCTGAAAATACAGAATTTAGAAAGTGAAGCAACACTCCATTCACTTCGCACAGTGAATTGAAGTGTTGGAACAGACTGCTTCTCTTTCAGAGAAACGCATGTGAGTTTCTTCCTAATGCTCGCAAGTAGCTTAAGGCACTTCCAAAGGAAAGTGATTTTCTCTGATTGGACAGCATTTAGAAAGTGAAGCAACACTCCATTCACTTCGCACAGTGAATTGAAGTGTTGGAACAGACTGCTTCTCTTTCAGAGAAACGCATGTGAGTTTCTGGTGAATGCTTGTAAGTAGCTTAAGGCACTTTCAAAGGAAAGTGATTTTCTCTGAAAGGACAGCATTTAGAAAGTGAAGCAACACTCCATTCCCTTCGTGCAGTGAATTGAAGTGTTGGAACAGAGTGCTTCTCATTCATAGAAACGCATTAGTGTTTCTTGTGAATGCTTGCAAGTTGCTTAAGGCACTTTCAAAGGAAAGTGATTTTCTCTGAAAGGACAGCATTTAGAAAGTGAAGCAACACTCCATTCACTTTGTACAGTGAATTGAAGTGTTGGAACAGACTGCTTCTCTTTCAGAGAAATGCATGTGAGTTTCTGTTGAATGCTTGTAAGTAGCTTAAGGCTCTTTCAAAGGAAAGTGATTTTCTCTGAAAGGACAGCATTTAGAAAGTGAAGCAACACTCCATTCACTTCGCACAGTGAATTGAAGTGTTGGAACAGACTGCTTCTCTTTCAGAGAAACGCATGTGAGTTTCTTTTGAATGCTTGCAAGTTGCTTAAGGCACATTCAAACGAAAGTGATTTTCTCTGAAAGGACAGCATTTAGAAACTGAAGCAACACTCCATTCACTTCGCACAGTGAATTGAAGTGTTGGAACAGACTGCTTCTCTTTCAGAGAAACGCATGTGAGTTTCTGGTGAATGCTTGTAAGTAGCTTAAATCACTTTCAAAGGAAAGTGATTTTCTCTGATTGGACAGCATTTAGAAAGTGAAGCAACACTCCATTCGCTTCGCACAGTGAATTGAAGTGTTGGAACAGACTGCTTCTCTTTCAGAGAAACGCCTGTGAGTTTCTTTTGAATGCTTGCAAGTTGCTTAAGGCACATTCAAAGGAAAGTGATTTTCTCTGAAAGGACAGCATTTAGAAAGTGAAGCAACACTCCATTCACTTCGCACAGTGAATTGAAGTGTTCGAACAGACTGCTTCTCTTTAAGAGAAACGCATGTGAGTTTTTTGTGAATGCTTGAAAGTAGTTTAAGGCACTTTCAAAGGAAAGTGATTTTCTCTGAAAGGACAGCATTTAGAAAGTGAAGCAACACTCCATTCACTTCGCACTGTGAATTGAAGCGTTGGAACAGACTGCTTCTCTTTCAGAGAAACGCATGTGAGTTTTTTGTGAATGCTTGAAAGTAGTTTAAGGCACTTTCAAAGGAAAGTGTTTTTCTCTGAAAGGACAGAATTTAGAAAGTGAAGCAACACTCCATTCACTTCGCACAGTGAATTGAAGTGTTGGAACAGTCTGCTCCTCTTTCAGAGAAACGCATGTGATTTCTTCCTAATGCTTGCAAGTAGCTTAAGGCACTTTCAAAGGAAAGTGATTTTCTCTGATTGGACAGCATTTAGAAAGTGAAGCAACACTCCATTCACTTCGCAGAGTGAATTGAAGTATTGGAACAGACTGCTTCTCTTTCAGAGAAACACATGTGAGTTTCTGGTGAATGCTTGTAAGTAGCTTAAGGCACTTTCAAAGGAAAGTGATTTTCTCTGAAAGGACAGCATTTAGAAAGTGAAGCAACACTCCATTCACTTCGCACAGTGAATTGAAGTGTTGGAACAGACTGCTTCTCTTTCAGAGAAACGCATGTGAGTTTCTTTTGAATGCTTGCAAGTTGCTTAAGGCACATTCAAAGGAATGTGATTTTCTCTGAAAGGACAGCAATTAGAAACTGAAGCAACACTCCATTCACTTCGCACAGTGAATTGAAGTGTTCGAACAGACTGCTTCTCTTTAAGAGAAACGCATGTGAGTTTTTTGTGAATGCTTGAAAGTAGTTTAAGGCACTGTAAAAGGAAAGTGATTTTGTCTGAAAGGACAGCATTTAGAAAGTGAAGCAACACTCCATTCACTTCGCACGGTGAATTGAAGTGTTGGACCAGACTGCTTCACTTTCAGAGAAACGCATGTGAGTTTCTGGTGAATGCTTGTAAGTAGCTTAAGGCACATTCAAAGGAAAATGATTTTCTCTGAAAGGACAGCATTTAGAAAGTGAAGCAACACTCCATTCACTTCGCACAGTGAATTGAAGTGTTGGAACAGACTGCTTCTCTTTCAGAGAAACGCATGTGAGTTTTTTGTGAATGCTTGAAAGTAGTTTAAGGCACTTTCAATGGAAAGTGATTTTCTCTGAAAGGACAGCATTTAGAAAGTGAGGCAACACTCCATTCACTTCGCACAGTGAATGGAAGTGTTGGAACAGACTGCTTCTCTTTCAGAGAAACGCATGTGAGTTTCTTCCTAATGCTTGCAAGTAGCTTAAGGCACTTTCAAAGGAAAGTGATTTTCTCTGAAAGGAGAGCATTTAGAAAGTGAAGCAACACTCCATTCACTTCGCACAGTGAATTGAAGTGTTGGAACAGACTGCTTCTCTTTCAGAGAAACGCATGTGAGTTTCTTCCTGATGCTTGCAAGTAGCTTAAGGCACTTTCAAAGGAAAGTGATTTTCTCTGAAAGGACAGCATTTAGAAAGTGAAGCAACACTAAATTCACTTTGCACAGTGAATTGAAGTGTTGGAACAGACTGCTTCTCTTTCACAGAAACGCATGTGAGTTTTTTATGAATGCTTGAAAGTAGTTAAAGGCACTTACAAAGGAAAGTGATTTTCTCTGAAAGGACAGCATTTAGAAAGTGAGGCAACACTCCATTCACTTCACACAGTGACTTGAAGTGTTGGAACAGACTGCTTCTCTTTCAGAGAAACGCATGTGAGTTTCTTCCTAATGCTTGCAAGTAGCTTAAGGCACTTTCAAAGGAAAGTGATTTTCTCTGAAAGGACAGCATTTAGAAAGTGAAGCAACACTCCATTCACTTCGCACAGTGAATTGAAGTGTTGGAACAGTCTGCTCCTCTTTCAGAGAAACGCATGTGAGTTTCCGGTGAATGCTTGTAAGTAGCTTAAGGCACTTTCAAAGGAAAGTGATTTTCTCTGAAAGGACAGCATTTAGAAAGTGAAGCAACACTCCATTCACTTCGCACAGTGAATTGAAGTGTTGGATCAGACTGCTTCTCTTTCAGAGAAATGCATGTGAGTTTAAGTTGAATGCTTGTAAGTAGCTCAAGGCACTTTCAAAGGAAAGTGATTTTCTCTGAAAGGACAGCATTTAGAAAGTGAAGCAACACTCCATTCACTTCGCACAGTGAATTGAAGTATTGGAACAGACTGCTTCTCTTTCAGAGAAGCGGATGTGAGTTTCTGGTGAATGCTTGTAAGTAGCTTAAGGCACTTTCAAAGGAAAGTGATTTTCTCTGAAAGGACAGCATTTAGAAAGTGAAGCAACACACCATTCACTTCGCACAGTGAATTGAAGTGTTGGAACAGACTGTTTCTCTTTCATATAAACGCATTAGTGTTTCTTGTGAATGCTTGCAAGTTGCTTAAGGCACTTTCAAAGGAAAGTGATTTTCTCTGAAAGGACAGCATTTAGAAAGTGAAGCAACACTCCATTCACTTCGCACAGTGAATTGAAGTGTTGGAACAGACTGCTTCTCTTTCAGAGAAATGCATGTGAGTGTCTGTTGAATGCTTGTAAGTAGCTTAAGGCACTTTCAAAGGAAAGTGATTTTCTCTGAAAGGACAGCATTTAGAAAGTGAAGCAACACTCCATTCACTTCGCACATTGAATTGAAGTGTTGGAACAGACTGCTTCTCTTTCAGAGAAACGCATGTGAGTTTCTGTTGAATGCTTGTAAGTAGCTTAAGGCACTTTGAAAGGAAAGTGATTTTCTCTGAAAGGACAGCATTTAGAAAGTGAGGCAACACTCCATTCACTTCACACAGTGAATTGAAGTGTTGGAACAGACTGCTTCTCTTTCAGAGAAATGCATGTGAGTTTCTGTTGAATGCTTGTAAGTAGCTTAAGGCACTTTCAAAGGAAAGTGATTTTCTCTGAAAGGACAGCATTTAGAAAGTGAAGCAACACTCCATTCACTTCACACATTGAATTGAAGTGTTGGAACAGACTGCTTCTCTTTCAGAGAAACGCATGTGAGTTTCTGGTGAATGCTTGTAAGTAGCTTAAGGCACTTTCAAAGGAAAGTGATTTTCTCTGAAAGGACAGCATTTAGAAAGTAAGGCAACACTCCATTCACTTCACACAGTGAATTGAAGTGTTGGAACAGACTGCTTCTCTTTCAGAGAAACGCATGTGAGTTTCTTCCTAATGCTTGCAAGTAGCTTAAGGCACTTTCAAAGGAAAGTGATTTTCTCTGAAAGGACAGCATTTAGAAAGTGAAGTAACACTCCATTCACTTCGCACAGTGAATTGAAGTGTTGGAACAGTCTGCTTCTCTTTCAGAGAAACGCATGTGAGTTTCTTCCTAATGCTTGCAAGTAGCTTAAGGCACTTTCAAAGGAAAGTGATTTTCTCTGAAAGGACAGCATTTAGAAAGTGCAGCAACACTCCATTCACTTCGCACATTGAATTGAAGTGTTGGAACAGACTGCTTCTCTTTCAGAGAAACGCATGTGAGTTTCTGGTGAATGCTTGTAAGTAGCTTAAGGCACTTTTAAAGGAAAGTGATTTTCTCTGAAAGGACAGCATTTAGAAAGTGAGGCAACACTCCATTCACTTCACACATTGAATTGAAGTGTTGGAACAGACTGCTTCTCTTTCAGAGAAACGCATGTGAGTTTCTTCCTAATGCTTGCAAGTAGCTTAAGGCACTTTCAAAGGAAAGTGATTTTCTCTGAAAGGACAGCATTTAGAAAGTGAAGCAACACTCCATTCACTTCGCACAGTGAATTGAAATGTTGGAACAGTCTGCTTCTCTTTCAGAGAAACGCATGTGAGTTTCTTCCTAATGCTTGCAAGTAGCTTAAGGCACTTTCAAAGGAAAGTGATTTTCTCTGAAAGGACAGCATTTAGAAAGTGAAGCAACACTCCATTCATTTCGCACAGTGAATTGAAGTGTTGGAACAGACTGCTTCTCTTTCAGAGAAACGCATGTGAGTTTCTGGTGAATGCTTGTAAGTAGCTTAAGGCACTTTCAAAGGAAAGTGATTTTCTCTGATTGGACAGCATTTAGAAAGTGAAGCAACACTCCATTCACTTCGCACAGTGAATTGAAGTGTTGGAACAGACTGCTTCTCTTTCAGAGAAATGCATGTGAGTTTAAGTTGAATGCTTGTAAGTAGCTTAAGGCACTTTCAAAGGAAAGTGATTTTCCCTGAAAGGACAGCATTTAGAAAGTGAAGCAGCACTCCATTCACTTCGCAGAGTGAATTGAAGTATTGGAACAGACTGCTTCTCTTTCAGAGAAACGCATGTGAGTTTCTGGTGAATGCTTGTAAGTAGCTTAAGGCACTTTCAAAGGAAAGTGATTTTCTCTGAAAGGACAGCATTTAGAAAGTGAAGCAACACTCCATTCCCTTCGCGCAATGAATTGAAGTGTTGGAACAGACTGCTTCTCTTTCAGAGAAACGCATGTGAGTTTCTTCCTAATGCTCACAAGTAGCTTAAGGCACTTTCAAAGGAAAGTGATTTTCTCTGATTGGACAGCATTTAGAAAGTGAGGCAACACTCCATTCACTTCGCACAGTGAATTGAAGTGTTGGAACAGACTGCTTCTCTTTCAGAGAAACGCATGTGAGTTTCTGGTGAATGCTTGTAAGTAGCTTAACGCACTTTCAAAGGAAAGTGATTTTCTCTGAAAGGACAGCATTTAAAAAGTGAAGCAACACTCCATTCCCTTCGTGCAGTGAATTGAAGTGTTGGAACAGAGTGCTTCTCATTCATAGAAACGCATTAGTGTTTCTTGTGAATGCTTGCAAGTTGCTTAAGGCACTTTCAAAGGAAAGTGATTTTCTCTGAAAGGACAGCATTTAGAAAGTGAAGCAACACTCCATTCACTTTGTACAGTGAATTGTAGTGTTGGAACAGACTGCTTCTCTTTCAGAGAAATGCATGTGAGTTTCTGTTGAATGCTTGTAAGTAGCTTAAGGCTCTTTCAAAGGAAAGTGATTTTCTCTGAAAGGACAGCATTTAGAAAGTAAAGCAACACTCCATTCCCTTCGCACAATAAATTGAAGTGTTGGAAGAGACTGCTTCTCTTTCATAGAAACGCATTATTGTGTCTTGTGAATGCTTGCAAGTAACTTAAGGCACATTCAAAGGAAAATGATTTTCTCTGAAAGGACAGCATTTAGAAAGTGAAGCAACACTCCATTCACTTCGCACAGAGAATTGAAGTGTTGGAACAGATTACTTCTCTTTCAGAGAAATGCATGTGAGTTTCTGTTGAATGCTTGTAAGTAGCTTAAGGCACATTCAAAGGAAAGGGATTTTCTCTGAAAGGACAGCATTTAGAAAGTGAAGCAACACTCCATTCACTTCGCACTGTGACTTGAAGTGTTGGAACAGACTGCTTCTCTTTCAGAGAAACGCATGTGAGTTTTTTGTGAATGCTTGAAAGTAGTTTAAGGCACTTTCAAAGGAAAGTGTTTTTCTCTGAAAATACAGAATTTAGAAAGTGAAGCAACACTCCATTCACTTCGCACAGTGAATTGAAGTGTTGGAACAGACTGCTTCTCTTTCAGAGAAACGCATGTGAGTTTCTTCCTAATGCTCGCAAGTAGCTTAAGGCACTTCCAAAGGAAAGTGATTTTCTCTGATTGGACAGCATTTAGAAAGTGAAGCAACACTCCATTCACTTCGCACAGTGAATTGAAGTGTTGGAACAGACTGCTTCTCTTTCAGAGAAACGCATGTGAGTTTCTGGTGAATGCTTGTAAGTAGCTTAAGGCACTTTCAAAGGAAAGTGATTTTCTCTGAAAGGACAGCATTTAGAAAGTGAAGCAACACTCCATTCCCTTCGTGCAGTGAATTGAAGTGTTGGAACAGAGTGCTTCTCATTCATAGAAACGCATTAGTGTTTCTTGTGAATGCTTGCAAGTTGCTTAAGGCACTTTCAAAGGAAAGTGATTTTCTCTGAAAGGACAGCATTTAGAAAGTGAAGCAACACTCCATTCCCTTCGTGCAGTGAATTGAAGTGTTGGAACAGAGCGCTTCTCTTTCATATAAACGCATTAGTGTTTCTTGTGAATGCTTGCAAGTTGCTTAAGGCACTTTCAAAGGAAAGTGATTTTCTGTGAAAGGACATAATTTAGAAAGTGAAGCAACACTCCATTCACTTCGCACAGTGAATTGAAGTGTTGGAACAGACTGCTTCTCTTTCAGAGAAATGCATGTGAGTTTCTGTAGAATGCTTGTAAGTAGCTTAAGGCACTTTCAAAGGAAAGTGATTTTCTCTGAAAGGACAGCATTTAGAAAGTGAAGCAACACTCCATTCACTTCGCACATTGAATTGAAGTGTTGGAACAGACTGCTTCTCTTTCAGAGAAACGCATGTGAGTTTCTGGTGAATGCTTGTAAGGAGCTTAAGGCACTTTCAAAGGAAAGTGATTTTCTCTGAAAGGACAGCATTTAGAAAGTGAGGCAACACTCCATTCACTTCACACAGTGAATTGAAGTGTTGGAACAGACTGCTTCTCTTTCAGAGAAACGCATGTGAGTTTTTTCCTAATGCTTGCAAGTAGCTTAAGGCACTTTCAAAGGAAAGTGATTTTCTCTGAAAGGACAGCATTTAGAAAGTGAAGCAACACTCCATTCACTTCGCACAGTGAATTGAAGTGTTGGAACAGTCTGCTTCTCTTTCAGAGAAACGCATGTGAGTTTCTTCCTAATGCTTGCAAGTAGCTTAAGGCACTTTCAAAGGAAAGTGATTTTCTCTGAAAGGACAGCATTTAGAAAGTGAAGCAACACTCCATTCACTTCGCACAGTGAATTGAAGTATTGGAACAGACTGCTTCTCTTTCAGAGAAACGCATGTGAGTTTCTTCCTAATGCTTGCAAGTAGCTTAAGGCACTTTCAAAGGAAAGTGATTTTCTCTGAAAGGACAGCATTTAGAAAGTGAAGCAACACTCCATTCACTTCGCACAGTGAATTGAAGTGTTGGAACAGTCTGCTTCTCTTTCAGAGAAACGCATGTGAGTTTCTTCCTACTGCTTGCAAGTAGCTTAAGGCACTTTCAAAGGAAAGTGATTTTCTCTGAAAGGACAGCATTTAGAAAGTGAAGCAACACTCCATTCACTTCGCACAGTGAATTGAAGTGTTGAAACAGACTGCTTCTCTTTCAGAGAAACGCATGTGAGTTTCTTCCTAATGCTTGCAAGTAGCTTAAGGCACTATCAAAGGAAAGTGATTTTCTCTGAAAGGACATAATTTAGAAAGTGAAGCAACACTAAATTCATTTCGCACAGTGAATTGAAGTGTTGGAACAGACTGCTTCTCTTTCAGAGAAACGCATGTGAGTTTTTTATGAATGCTTGAAAGTAGTTAAAGGCACTATCAAAGGAAAGTGATTTTCTCTGAAAGGACAGCATTTAGAAAGTGAGGCAACACTCCATTCACTTCACACAGTGACTTGAAGTGTTGGAACAGACTGCTTCTCTTTCAGAGAAACGCATGTGAGTTTCTTCCTAATGCTTGCAAGTAGCTTAAGGCACTTTCAAAGGAAAGTGATTTTCTCTGAAAGGACAGCATTTAGAAAGTGAAGCAACACTCCATTCACTTCGCACAGTGAATTGAAGTGTTGGAACAGTCTGCTCCTCTTTCAGAGAAACGCATGTGAGTTTCTTCCTAATGCTTGCAAGTAGCTTAAGGCACTTTCAAAGGAAAGAGATTTTCTCTGAAAGGACAGCATTTAGAAAGTGAAGCAACACTCCATTCACTTCGCACAGTGAATTGAAGTGTTGGAACAGACTGCTTCTCTTTCAGAGAAACGCATGTGAGTTTTTTATGATTGCTTGCAAGTAGCTTAAGGCACTTTCAAAGGAAAGTGATTTTCTCTGAAAGGACAGCATTTAGAAAGTGAGGCAACACTCCATTCACTTCGCACAGTGAAATGAAGTGTTGGAACAGACTGCTTCTCTTTCAGAGAAACACATGTGAGTTTCTTCCTAATGCTTGCAAGTAGCTTAAGGCACTTTCAAAGGAAAGTGATTTTCTCTGAAAGGACAGCATTTAGAAAGTGAAGCAACACTCCATTCACTTCGCACAGTGAATTGAAGTATTGGAACAGACTGCTTCTCTTTCAGAGAAACGCATGTGAGTTTCTTCCTAATGCTTGCAAGTAGCTTAAGGCACTTTCAAAGGAAAGTGATTTTCTCTGAAAGGACAGCATTTAGAAAGTGAAGCAACACTCCATTCACTTCGCACAGTGAATTGAAGTGTTGGAACAGTCTGCTTCTCTTTCAGAGAAACGCATGTGAGTTTCTTCCTACTGCTTGCAAGTAGCTTAAGGCACTTTCAAAGGAAAGTGATTTTCTCTGAAAGGACAGCATTTAGAAAGTGAAGCAACACTCCATTCACTTCGCACAGTGAATTGAAGTGTTGAAACAGACTGCTTCTCTTTCAGAGAAACGCATGTGAGTTTCTTCCTAATGCTTGCAAGTAGCTTAAGGCACTATCAAAGGAAAGTGATTTTCTCTGAAAGGACATAATTTAGAAAGTGAAGCAACACTAAATTCATTTCGCACAGTGAATTGAAGTGTTGGAACAGACTGCTTCTCTTTCAGAGAAACGCATGTGAGTTTTTTATGAATGCTTGAAAGTAGTTAAAGGCACTATCAAAGGAAAGTGATTTTCTCTGAAAGGACAGCATTTAGAAAGTGAGGCAACACTCCATTCACTTCACACAGTGACTTGAAGTGTTGGAACAGACTGCTTCTCTTTCAGAGAAACGCATGTGAGTTTCTTCCTAATGCTTGCAAGTAGCTTAAGGCACTTTCAAAGGAAAGTGATTTTCTCTGAAAGGACAGCATTTAGAAAGTGAAGCAACACTCCATTCACTTCGCACAGTGAATTGAAGTGTTGGAACAGTCTGCTCCTCTTTCAGAGAAACGCATGTGAGTTTCTTCCTAATGCTTGCAAGTAGCTTAAGGCACTTTCAAAGGAAAGAGATTTTCTCTGAAAGGACAGCATTTAGAAAGTGAAGCAACACTCCATTCACTTCGCACAGTGAATTGAAGTGTTGGAACAGACTGCTTCTCTTTCAGAGAAACGCATGTGAGTTTTTTATGATTGCTTGCAAGTAGCTTAAGGCACTTTCAAAGGAAAGTGATTTTCTCTGAAAGGACAGCATTTAGAAAGTGAGGCAACACTCCATTCACTTCGCACAGTGAAATGAAGTGTTGGAACAGACTGCTTCTCTTTCAGAGAAACACATGTGAGTTTCTTCCTAATGCTTGCAAGTAGCTTAAGGCACTTTCAAAGGAAAGTGATTTTCTCTGAAAGGACAGCATTTAGAAAGTGAAGCAACACTCCATTCACTTCGCACAGTGAATTGAAGTGTTGGAACTGACTGCTTCTCTTTCAGAGCAACGCATGTGAGTTTCCTGTGAATGCTTATAAGTAGCTTAGGCACTTTCAAAGGACAGTGATTTTCTCTGAAAGGACAGCATTTAGAAAGTGAAGCAACACTCCATTCCCTTCGTGCAGTGAATTGAAGTGTTGGAACAGAGCGCTTCTCTTTCATATAAACGCATTAGTGTTTCTTGTGAATGCTTGCAAGTTGCTTAAGGCACTTTCAAAGGAAAGTGATTTTCTGTGAAAGGACATAATTTAGAAAGTGAAGCAACACTCCATTCACTTCGCACAGTGAATTGAAGTGTTGGAACAGACTGCTTCTCTTTCAGAGAAATGCATGTGAGTTTCTGTAGAATGCTTGTAAGTAGCTTAAGGCACTTTCAAAGGAAAGTGATTTTCTCTGAAAGGACAGCATTTAGAAAGTGAAGCAACACTCCATTCACTTCGCACATTGAATTGAAGTGTTGGAACAGACTGCTTCTCTTTCAGAGAAACGCATGTGAGTTTCTGGTGAATGCTTGTAAGGAGCTTAAGGCACTTTCAAAGGAAAGTGATTTTCTCTGAAAGGACAGCATTTAGAAAGTGAGGCAACACTCCATTCACTTCACACAGTGAATTGAAGTGTTGGAACAGACTGCTTCTCTTTCAGAGAAACGCATGTGAGTTTTTTCCTAATGCTTGCAAGTAGCTTAAGGCACTTTCAAAGGAAAGTGATTTTCTCTGAAAGGACAGCATTTAGAAAGTGAAGCAACACTCCATTCACTTCGCACAGTGAATTGAAGTGTTGGAACAGTCTGCTTCTCTTTCAGAGAAACGCATGTGAGTTTCTTCCTAATGCTTGCAAGTAGCTTAAGGCACTTTCAAAGGAAAGTGATTTTCTCTGAAAGGACAGCATTTAGAAAGTGAAGCAACACTCCATTCACTTCGCACAGTGAATTGAAGTATTGGAACAGACTGCTTCTCTTTCAGAGAAACGCATGTGAGTTTCTTCCTAATGCTTGCAAGTAGCTTAAGGCACTTTCAAAGGAAAGTGATTTTCTCTGAAAGGACAGCATTTAGAAAGTGAAGCAACACTCCATTCACTTCGCACAGTGAATTGAAGTGTTGGAACAGTCTGCTTCTCTTTCAGAGAAACGCATGTGAGTTTCTTCCTAATGCTTGCAAGTAGCTTAAGGCACTTTCAAAGGAAAGTGATTTTCTCTGAAAGGACAGCATTTAGAAAGTGAAGCAACACTCCATTCACTTCGCACAGTGAATTGAAGTGTTGAAACAGACTGCTTCTCTTTCAGAGAAACGCATGTGAGTTTCTTCCTAATGCTTGCAAGTAGCTTAAGGCACTATCAAAGGAAAGTGATTTTCTCTGAAAGGACATAATTTAGAAAGTGAAGCAACACTAAATTCATTTCGCACAGTGAATTGAAGTGTTGGAACAGACTGCTTCTCTTTCAGAGAAACGCATGTGAGTTTTTTATGAATGCTTGAAAGTAGTTAAAGGCACTATCAAAGGAAAGTGATTTTCTCTGAAAGGACAGCATTTAGAAAGTGAGGCAACACTCCATTCACTTCACACAGTGACTTGAAGTGTTGGAACAGACTGCTTCTCTTTCAGAGAAACGCATGTGAGTTTCTTCCTAATGCTTGCAAGTAGCTTAAGGCACTTTCAAAGGAAAGTGATTTTCTCTGAAAGGACAGCATTTAGAAAGTGAAGCAACACTCCATTCACTTCGCACAGTGAATTGAAGTGTTGGAACAGTCTGCTCCTCTTTCAGAGAAACGCATGTGAGTTTCTTCCTAATGCTTGCAAGTAGCTTAAGGCACTTTCAAAGGAAAGTGATTTTCTCTGAAAGGACAGCATTTAGAAAGTGAAGCAACACTCCATTCACTTCGCACAGTGAATTGAAGTGTTGGAACAGACTGCTTCTCTTTCAGAGAAATGCATGTGAGTTTAAGTTGAATGCTTGTAAGTAGCTTAAGGCACTTTCAAAGGAAAGAGATTTTCTCTGAAAGGACAGCATTTAGAAAGTAAAGCAACACTCCATTCACTTCGCACAGTGAATTGAAGTATTGGAACAGACTGCTTCTCTTTCAGAGAAACGGATGTGAGATTCTGGTGAATGCTTGTAAGTAGCTTAAGGCACTTTCAAAGGAACGTGATTTTCTCTGAAAGGACAGCATTTAGAAAGTGAAGCAACACTCCATTCACTTCGCACAGTGAATTGAAGTGTTGGAACAGACTGCTTCTCTTTCATATAAACGCATGTGAGTTTCTGGTGAATGCTTGCAAGTTGCTTAAGGCACTTTCAAAGGAAAGTGATTTTCTTTGAAAGGACATAATTTAGAAAGTGAAGCAACACTCCATTCACTTCGCACAGTGAATTGAAGTGTTGGAACAGACTGCTTCTCTTTCAGAGAAATGTATGTGAGTGTCTGTTGAATGCTTGTAAGTAGCTTAAGGCACTTTCCAAGGAAAGTGATTTTCTCTGAAAGGACAGCATTTAGAAAGTGAAGCAACACTCCATTCACTTCGCACAGTGAATTGAAGTGTTGGAACAGACTGCTTCTCTTTCAGAGAAACGCATGTGAGTTTCTGTTGAATGCTTGTAAGTAGCTTAAGGCACTTTGAAAGGAAAGTGATTTTCTCTGAAAGGACAGCATTTAGAAAGTGAGGCAACACTCCATTCACTTCGCACAGTGAATTGAAGTGTTGGAACAGACTGCTTCTCTTTCAGAGAAACGCATGTGAGTTTCTTCCTAATGCTTGCAAGTAGCTTAAGGCACTTTCAAAGGAAAGTGATTTTCTCTGAAAGGACAGCATTTAGAAAGTGAAGCAACACTCCATTCACTTCGCACAGTGAATTGAAGTGCTGGAACAGTCTGCTTCTCTTTCAGAGAAACGCATGTGAGTTTCTTCCTTATGCTTGCAAGTAGCTTAAGGCACTTTCAAAGGAAAGTGATTTTCTCTGAAAGGACAGCATTTAGAAAGTGAAGCAACACTCCATTCACTTCGCACAGTGAATTGAAGTGTTGGAACAGACTGCTTTTCTTTCAGAGAAACGCATGTGAGTTTCTTCCTAATGCTTGCAAGTAGCTTAAGGCACTATCAAAGGAAAGTGATTTTCTCTGAAACGACAGCATTTAGAAAGTGAAGCAACACTCCATTCACTTCGCACAGTGAATTGAAGTGTTGGAACAGACTGCTTCTCTTTCAGAGCAACGCATGTGAGTTTCTGGTGAATGCTTATAAGTAGCTTAAATCACTTTCAAAGGACAGTGATTTTCTCTGAAAGGACAGCATTTAGAAAGTGAAGCAACACTCCATTCCCTTCGTGCAGTGAATTGAAGTGTTGGAACAGAGTGCTTCTCTTTCATATAAACGCATTAGTGTTTCTTGTGAATGCTTGCAAGTTGCTTAAGGCACTTTCAAAGGAAAGTGATTTTCTCTGAAAGGACATAATTTAGAAAGTGAAGCAACACTCCATTCACTTCGCACATTGAATTGAAGTGTTGGAACAGACTGCTTCTCTTTCAGAGAAATGCATGTGAGTTTCTGTTGAATGCTTGTAAGTAGCTTAAGGCACTTTCAAAGGAAAGTGATTTTCTCTGAAAGGACAGCATTTAGAAAGTGAAGCAACACTCCATTCACTTAGCACATTGAATTGAAGTGTTGGAACAGACTGCTTCTCTTTCAGAGAAACGCATGTGAGTTTCTGGTGAATGCTTGTAAGTAGCTTAAGGCACTTTCAAAGGAAAGTGATTTTCTCTGAAAGGACAGCATTTAGAAAGTGAGGCAACACTCCATTCACTTCGCACAGTGAATTGAAGTGTTGGAACAGTCTGCTTCTCTTTCAGAGAAACGCATGTGAGTTTCTTCCTAATGCTTGCAAGTAGCTTAAGGCACTTTCAAAGGAAAGTGATTTTCTCTGAAAGGACAGCATTTAGAAAGTGAAGCAACACTCCATTCACTTCGCACAGTGAATTGAAGTGTTGGAACAGACTGCTTCTCTTTCAGAGAAACGCATGTGAGTTTCCGGTGAATGCTTGTAAGTAGCTTAAGGCACTTTCAAAGGAAAGTGATTTTCTCTGAAAGGACAGCATTTAGAAAGTGAAACAACACTCCATTCACTTCGCACAGTGAATTGAAGTGTTGGAACAGACTGCTTCTCTTTCAGAGAAATGCATGTGAGTTTAAGTTGAATGCTTGTAAGTAGCTTAAGGCACTTTCAAAGGAAAGTGATTTTCTCTGAAAGGACAGCATTTAGAAAGTGAAGCAACACTCCATTCACTTCGCACAGTGAATTGAAGTGTTGGAACAGACTGCTTCTCTTTCAGAGAAACGTATGTGCGTTTCTTGTGAATGCTTGCAAGGTGCTTAAGGCACTTTCAAAGGAAAGTGATTTTCTCTGAAAGGACAGCATTTAGAAAGTGAAGCAACACTCCGTTCACTTCGCACAGTGAATTGAAGTGTTGGAACAGACTGCTTCTCTTTCAGAGAAACGCATGTGAGTTTCTGGTGAATGCTTGCAAGTTGCTTAAGGCACTTTCAAAGGAAAGTGATTTTCTCTGAAAGGACAGCATTTAGAAAGTGAGGCAACACTCCATTCACTTCACACAGTGAATTGAAGTGTTGGAACAGTCTGCTTCTCTTTCAGAGAAACGCATGTGAGTTTCTTCCTAATGCTTGCAAGTAGCTTAAGGCACTTTCAAAGGAAAGTGATTTTCTCTGAAAGGACAGCATTTAGAAAGTGAAGCAACACTCCATTCCCTTCGAGCAGTAAATTGAAGTGTTGGAACACACTGCTTCTCTTTCATATAAACGCATTAGTGTTTCTTGTGAATGCTTGCAAGTTGCTTAAGGCACTTTCAAAGGAAAGTGATTTTCTCTGAAAGGACATACTTTAGAAAGTGAAGCAACACTCCATTCACTTCGCACAGTGAATTGAAGTGTTGGAACAGACTGCTTCTATTTCAGAGAAATGCATGTGAGTTTCTGTTGAACGCTTGTAAGTAGCTTAAGGCACTTTCAAAGGAAAGTGATTTTCTCTGAAAGGACAGCATTTAGAAAGTGCAGAAACACTCCATTCACTTCGCACATTGAATTGAAGTGTTGGAACAGACTGCTTCTCTTTCAGAGAAACGCATGTGAGTTTCTGGTGAATGCTTGTAAGTAGCTTAAGGCACTTTTAAAGGAAAGTGATTTTCTCTGAAAGGACAGCATTTAGAAAGTGAGGCAACACTCCATTCACTTCACACAGTGAATTGAAGTGTTGGAACAGACTGCTTCTCTTTCAGAGAAACGCATGTGAGTTTCTTCCTAATGCTTGCAAGTAGCTTAAGGCACTTTCAAAGGAAAGTGATTTTCTCTGAAAGGACAGCATTTAGAAAGTGAAGCAACACTCCATTCACTTCGCACAGTGAATTGAAATGTTGGAACAGTCTGCTTCTCTTTCAGAGAAACGCATGTGAGTTTCTTCCTAATGCTTTCAAGTAGCTTAAGGCACTTTCAAAGGAAAGTGATTTTCTCTGAAAGGACAGCATTTAGAAAGTGAAGCAACACTCCATTCATTTCGCACAGTGAATTGAAGTGTTGGAACAGACTGCTTCTCTTTCAGAGAAACGCATGTGAGTTTCTGGTGAATGCTTGTAAGTAGCTTAAGGCACTTTCAAAGGAAAGTGATTTTCTCTGAAAGGACAGCATTTAGAAAGTGAAGCAACACTCCATTCACTTCGCACAGTGAATTGAAGTGTTGGAACAGACTGCTTCTCTTTCAGAGAAATGCATGTGAGTTTAAGTTGAATGCTTGTAAGTAGCTTAAGGCACTTTCAAAGGAAAGTGATTTTCCCTGAAAGGACAGCATTTAGAAAGTGAAGCAGCACTCCATTCACTTCGCAGAGTGAATTGAAGTATTGGAACAGACTGCTTCTCTTTCAGAGAAACGCATGTGAGTTTTTTATGAATGCTTGAAAGTAGTTAAAGGCACTATCAAAGGAAAGTGATTTTCTCTGAAAGGACAGCATTTAGAAAGTGAGGCAACACTCCATTCACTTCACACAGTGACTTGAAGTGTTGGAACAGACTGCTTCTCTTTCAGAGAAACGCATGTGAGTTTCTTCCTAATGCTTGCAAGTAGCTTAAGGCACTTTCAAAGGAAAGTGATTTTCTCTGAAAGGACAGCATTTAGAAAGTGAAGCAACACTCCATTCACTTCGCACAGTGAATTGAAGTGTTGGAACAGTCTGCTCCTCTTTCAGAGAAACGCATGTGAGTTTCTTCCTAATGCTTGCAAGTAGCTTAAGGCACTTTCAAAGGAAAGTGATTTTCTCTGAAAGGACAGCATTTAGAAAGTGAAGCAACACTCCATTCACTTCGCACAGTGAATTGAAGTGTTGGAACAGACTGCTTCTCTTTCAGAGAAACGCATGTGAGTTTCCGGTGAATGCTTGTAAGTAGCTTAAGGCACTTTCAAAGGAAAGTGATTTTCTCTGAAAGGACAGCATTTAGAAAGTGAAGCAACACTCCATTCACTTCGCACAGTGAATTGAAGTGTTGGAACAGACTGCTTCTCTTTCAGAGAAATGCATGTGAGTTTAAGTTGAATGCTTGTAAGTAGCTTAAGGCACTTTCAAAGGAAAGTGATTTTCTCTGAAAGGACAGCATTTAGAAAGTAAAGCAACACTCCATTCACTTCGCACAGTGAATTGAAGTATTGGAACAGACTGCTTCTCTTTCAGAGAAACGGATGTGAGATTCTGGTGAATGCTTGTAAGTAGCTTAAGGCACTTTCAAAGGAACGTGATTTTCTCTGAAAGGACAGCATTTAGAAAGTGAAGCAACACTCCATTCACTTCGCACAGTGAATTGAAGTGTTGGAACAGACTGCTTCTCTTTCATATAAACGCATGTGAGTTTCTGGTGAATGCTTGCAAGTTGCTTAAGGCACTTTCAAAGGAAAGTGATTTTCTTTGAAAGGACATAATTTAGAAAGTGAAGCAACACTCCATTCACTTCGCACAGTGAATTGAAGTGTTGGAACAGACTGCTTCTCTTTCAGAGAAATGTATGTGAGTGTCTGTTGAATGCTTGTAAGTAGCTTAAGGCACTTTCCAAGGAAAGTGATTTTCTCTGAAAGGACAGCATTTAGAAAGTGAAGCAACACTCCATTCACTTCGCACAGTGAATTGAAGTGTTGGAACAGACTGCTTCTCTTTCAGAGAAACGCATGTGAGTTTCTGTTGAATGCTTGTAAGTAGCTTAAGGCACTTTGAAAGGAAAGTGATTTTCTCTGAAAGGACAGCATTTAGAAAGTGAGGCAACACTCCATTCACTTCGCACAGTGAATTGAAGTGTTGGAACAGACTGCTTCTCTTTCAGAGAAACGCATGTGAGTTTCTTCCTAATGCTTGCAAGTAGCTTAAGGCACTTTCAAAGGAAAGTGATTTTCTCTGAAAGGACAGCATTTAGAAAGTGAAGCAACACTCCATTCACTTCGCACAGTGAATTGAAGTGCTGGAACAGTCTGCTTCTCTTTCAGAGAAACGCATGTGAGTTTCTTCCTTATGCTTGCAAGTAGCTTAAGGCACTTTCAAAGGAAAGTGATTTTCTCTGAAAGGACAGCATTTAGAAAGTGAAGCAACACTCCATTCACTTCGCACAGTGAATTGAAGTGTTGGAACAGACTGCTTTTCTTTCAGAGAAACGCATGTGAGTTTCTTCCTAATGCTTGCAAGTAGCTTAAGGCACTATCAAAGGAAAGTGATTTTCTCTGAAACGACAGCATTTAGAAAGTGAAGCAACACTCCATTCACTTCGCACAGTGAATTGAAGTGTTGGAACAGACTGCTTCTCTTTCAGAGCAACGCATGTGAGTTTCTGGTGAATGCTTATAAGTAGCTTAAATCACTTTCAAAGGACAGTGATTTTCTCTGAAAGGACAGCATTTAGAAAGTGAAGCAACACTCCATTCCCTTCGTGCAGTGAATTGAAGTGTTGGAACAGAGTGCTTCTCTTTCATATAAACGCATTAGTGTTTCTTGTGAATGCTTGCAAGTTGCTTAAGGCACTTTCAAAGGAAAGTGATTTTCTCTGAAAGGACATAATTTAGAAAGTGAAGCAACACTCCATTCACTTCGCACATTGAATTGAAGTGTTGGAACAGACTGCTTCTCTTTCAGAGAAATGCATGTGAGTTTCTGTTGAATGCTTGTAAGTAGCTTAAGGCACTTTCAAAGGAAAGTGATTTTCTCTGAAAGGACAGCATTTAGAAAGTGAAGCAACACTCCATTCACTTAGCACATTGAATTGAAGTGTTGGAACAGACTGCTTCTCTTTCAGAGAAACGCATGTGAGTTTCTGGTGAATGCTTGTAAGTAGCTTAAGGCACTTTCAAAGGAAAGTGATTTTCTCTGAAAGGACAGCATTTAGAAAGTGAGGCAACACTCCATTCACTTCGCACAGTGAATTGAAGTGTTGGAACAGTCTGCTTCTCTTTCAGAGAAACGCATGTGAGTTTCTTCCTAATGCTTGCAAGTAGCTTAAGGCACTTTCAAAGGAAAGTGATTTTCTCTGAAAGGACAGCATTTAGAAAGTGAAGCAACACTCCATTCACTTCGCACAGTGAATTGAAGTGTTGGAACAGACTGCTTCTCTTTCAGAGAAACGCATGTGAGTTTCCGGTGAATGCTTGTAAGTAGCTTAAGGCACTTTCAAAGGAAAGTGATTTTCTCTGAAAGGACAGCATTTAGAAAGTGAAACAACACTCCATTCACTTCGCACAGTGAATTGAAGTGTTGGAACAGACTGCTTCTCTTTCAGAGAAATGCATGTGAGTTTAAGTTGAATGCTTGTAAGTAGCTTAAGGCACTTTCAAAGGAAAGTGATTTTCTCTGAAAGGACAGCATTTAGAAAGTGAAGCAACACTCCATTCACTTCGCACAGTGAATTGAAGTGTTGGAACAGACTGCTTCTCTTTCAGAGAAACGTATGTGAGTTTCTTGTGAATGCTTGCAAGGTGCTTAAGGCACTTTCAAAGGAAAGTGATTTTCTCTGAAAGGACAGCATTTAGAAAGTGAAGCAACACTCCGTTCACTTCGCACAGTGAATTGAAGTGTTGGAACAGACTGCTTCTCTTTCAGAGAAACGCATGTGAGTTTCTGGTGAATGCTTGCAAGTTGCTTAAGGCACTTTCAAAGGAAAGTGATTTTCTCTGAAAGGACAGCATTTAGAAAGTGAGGCAACACTCCATTCACTTCACACAGTGAATTGAAGTGTTGGAACAGTCTGCTTCTCTTTCAGAGAAACGCATGTGAGTTTCTTCCTAATGCTTGCAAGTAGCTTAAGGCACTTTCAAAGGAAAGTGATTTTCTCTGAAAGGACAGCATTTAGAAAGTGAAGCAACACTCCATTCCCTTCGAGCAGTGAATTGAAGTGTTGGAACACACTGCTTCTCTTTCATATAAACGCATTAGTGTTTCTTGTGAATGCTTGCAAGTTGCTTAAGGCACTTTCAAAGGAAAGTGATTTTCTCTGAAAGGACATACTTTAGAAAGTGAAGCAACACTCCATTCACTTCGCATAGTGAATTGAAGTGTTGGAACAGACTGCTTCTCTTTCAGAGAAATGCATGTGAGTTTCTGTTGAACGCTTGTAAGTAGCTTAAGGCACTTTCAAAGGAAAGTGATTTTCTCTGAAAGGACAGCATTTAGAAAGTGCAGCAACACTCCATTCACTTCGCACATTGAATTGAAGTGTTGGAACAGACTGCTTCTCTTTCAGAGAAACGCATGTGAGTTTCTGGTGAATGCTTGTAAGTAGCTTAAGGCACTTTTAAAGGAAAGTGATTTTCTCTGAAAGGACAGCATTTAGAAAGTGAGGCAACACTCCATTCACTTCACACAGTGAATTGAAGTGTTGGAACAGACTGCTTCTCTTTCAGAGAAACGCATGTGAGTTTCTTCCTAATGCTTGCAAGTAGCTTAAGGCACTTTCAAAGGAAAGTGATTTTCTCTGAAAGGACAGCATTTAGAAAGTGAAGCAACACTCCATTCACTTCGCACAGTGAATTGAAATGTTGGAACAGTCTGCTTCTCTTTCAGAGAAACGCATGTGAGTTTCTTCCTAATGCTTGCAAGTAGCTTAAGGCACTTTCAAAGGAAAGTGATTTTCTCTGAAAGGACAGCATTTAGAAAGTGAAGCAACACTCCATTCATTTCGCACAGTGAATTGAAGTGTTGGAACAGACTGCTTCTCTTTCAGAGAAACGCATGTGAGTTTCTGGTGAATGCTTGTAAGTAGCTTAAGGCACTTTCAAAGGAAAGTGATTTTCTCTGAAAGGACAGCATTTAGAAAGTGAAGCAACACTCCATTCACTTCGCACAGTGAATTGAAGTGTTGGAACAGACTGCTTCTCTTTCAGAGAAATGCATGTGAGTTTAAGTTGAATGCTTGTAAGTAGCTTAAGGCACTTTCAAAGGAAAGTGATTTTCCCTGAAAGGACAGCATTTAGAAAGTGAAGCAGCACTCCATTCACTTCGCAGAGTGAATTGAAGTATTGGAACAGACTGCTTCTCTTTCAGAGAAACGCATGTGAGTTTCTGGTGAATGCTTGTAAGTAGCTTAAGGCACTTTCAAAGGAAAGTGATTTTCTCTGAAAGGACAGCATTTAGAAAGTGAAGCAACACTCCATTCACTTCGCACAGTGAATTGAAGTGTTGGAACAGACTGCTTCTCTTTCAGAGAAACGCATGTGAGTTTCTTCCTAATGCTTGCAAGTCGCTTAAGGCACTTTCAAAGGAAAGTGATTTTCTCTGAAAGGACAGCATTTATAAAGTGAAGCAACACTCCATTCACTTCGCACAGTGAATTGAAGTGTTGGAACAGACTGCTTCTCTTTAAGAGAAACGCATGTGAGTTTTTTGTGAATGCTTGAAAGTAGTTTAAGGCACTTTCAAAGGAAAGTGATTTTCTCTGAAAGGACAGAATTTAGAAAGTGATGCAACACTCCATTCACTTCGCACAGTGAATTGAAGTGTTGGAACAGACTGCTTCTCTTTCAGAGAAACGCATGTGAGTTTCTTCCTAATGCTTGTAAGTAGCTTAAGGCACTTTCAAAGGAAAGTGATTTTCTCTGAAAGGACAGCATTTAGAAAGTGAAACAACACTCCATTCACTTCGTGCAGTGAATTGAAGTGTTGGAACAGACTGCTTCTCTTTCAGAGAAATGCATGTGAGTTTCTGTTGAATGCTTGTAAGTAGCTTAAGGCTCTTTCAAAGGAAAGTGATTTTCTATGAAAGGACAGCATTTAGAAAGTAAAGCAACACTCCATTCCCTTCGCGCAATGAATTGAAGTGTTGGAACAGACTGCTTCTCTTTCAGAGAAACGCATGTGAGTTTCTTCCTAATGCTCACAAGTAGCTTAAGGCACTTTCAAAGGAAAGTGATTTTCTCTGATTGGACAGCATTTAGAAAGTGAGGCAACACTCCATTCACTTCGCACAGTGAATTGAAGTGTTGGAACAGACTGCTTCTCTTTCAGAGAAACGCATGTGAGTTTCTGGTGAATGCTTGTAAGTAGCTTAACGCACTTTCAAAGGAAAGTGATTTTCTCTGAAAGGACAGCATTTAAAAAGTGAAGCAACACTCCATTCCCTTCGTGCAGTGAATTGAAGTGTTGGAACAGAGTGCTTCTCATTCATAGAAACGCATTAGTGTTTCTTGTGAATGCTTGCAAGTTGCTTAAGGCACTTTCAAAGGAAAGTGATTTTCTCTGAAAGGACAGCATTTAGAAAGTGAAGCAACACTCCATTCACTTTGTACAGTGAATTGTAGTGTTGGAACAGACTGCTTCTCTTTCAGAGAAATGCATGTGAGTTTCTGTTGAATGCTTGTAAGTAGCTTAAGGCTCTTTCAAAGGAAAGTGATTTTCTCTGAAAGGACAGCATTTAGAAAGTAAAGCAACACTCCATTCCCTTCGCACAATAAATTGAAGTGTTGGAAGAGACTGCTTCTCTTTCATAGAAACGCATTATTGTGTCTTGTGAATGCTTGCAAGTAACTTAAGGCACATTCAAAGGAAAATGATTTTCTCTGAAAGGACAGCATTTAGAAAGTGAAGCAACACTCCATTCACTTCGCACAGAGAATTGAAGTGTTGGAACAGATTACTTCTCTTTCAGAGAAATGCATGTGAGTTTCTGTTGAATGCTTGTAAGTAGCTTAAGGCACATTCAAAGGAAAGGGATTTTCTCTGAAAGGACAGCATTTAGAAAGTGAAGCAACACTCCATTCACTTCGCACTGTGACTTGAAGTGTTGGAACAGACTGCTTCTCTTTCAGAGAAACGCATGTGAGTTTTTTGTGAATGCTTGAAAGTAGTTTAAGGCACTTTCAAAGGAAAGTGTTTTTCTCTGAAAATACAGAATTTAGAAAGTGAAGCAACACTCCATTCACTTCGCACAGTGAATTGAAGTGTTGGAACAGACTGCTTCTCTTTCAGAGAAACGCATGTGAGTTTCTTCCTAATGCTCGCAAGTAGCTTAAGGCACTTCCAAAGGAAAGTGATTTTCTCTGATTGGACAGCATTTAGAAAGTGAAGCAACACTCCATTCACTTCGCACAGTGAATTGAAGTGTTGGAACAGACTGCTTCTCTTTCAGAGAAACGCATGTGAGTTTCTGGTGAATGCTTGTAAGTAGCTTAAGGCACTTTCAAAGGAAAGTGATTTTCTCTGAAAGGACAGCATTTAGAAAGTGAAGCAACACTCCATTCCCTTCGTGCAGTGAATTGAAGTGTTGGAACAGAGTGCTTCTCATTCATAGAAACGCATTAGTGTTTCTTGTGAATGCTTGCAAGTTGCTTAAGGCACTTTCAAAGGAAAGTGATTTTCTCTGAAAGGACAGCATTTAGAAAGTGAAGCAACACTCCATTCACTTTGTACAGTGAATTGAAGTGTTGGAACAGACTGCTTCTCTTTCAGAGAAATGCATGTGAGTTTCTGTTGAATGCTTGTAAGTAGCTTAAGGCTCTTTCAAAGGAAAGTGATTTTCTCTGAAAGGACAGCATTTAGAAAGTGAAGCAACACTCCATTCACTTCGCACAGTGAATTGAAGTGTTGGAACAGACTGCTTCTCTTTCAGAGAAACGCATGTGAGTTTCTTTTGAATGCTTGCAAGTTGCTTAAGGCACATTCAAACGAAAGTGATTTTCTCTGAAAGGACAGCATTTAGAAACTGAAGCAACACTCCATTCACTTCGCACAGTGAATTGAAGTGTTGGAACAGACTGCTTCTCTTTCAGAGAAACGCATGTGAGTTTCTGGTGAATGCTTGTAAGTAGCTTAAATCACTTTCAAAGGAAAGTGATTTTCTCTGATTGGACAGCATTTAGAAAGTGAAGCAACACTCCATTCGCTTCGCACAGTGAATTGAAGTGTTGGAACAGACTGCTTCTCTTTCAGAGAAACGCCTGTGAGTTTCTTTTGAATGCTTGCAAGTTGCTTAAGGCACATTCAAAGGAAAGTGATTTTCTCTGAAAGGACAGCATTTAGAAAGTGAAGCAACACTCCATTCACTTCGCACAGTGAATTGAAGTGTTCGAACAGACTGCTTCTCTTTAAGAGAAACGCATGTGAGTTTTTTGTGAATGCTTGAAAGTAGTTTAAGGCACTTTCAAAGGAAAGTGATTTTCTCTGAAAGGACAGCATTTAGAAAGTGAAGCAACACTCCATTCACTTCGCACTGTGAATTGAAGCGTTGGAACAGACTGCTTCTCTTTCAGAGAAACGCATGTGAGTTTTTTGTGAATGCTTGAAAGTAGTTTAAGGCACTTTCAAAGGAAAGTGTTTTTCTCTGAAAGGACAGAATTTAGAAAGTGAAGCAACACTCCATTCACTTCGCACAGTGAATTGAAGTGTTGGAACAGTCTGCTCCTCTTTCAGAGAAACGCATGTGATTTCTTCCTAATGCTTGCAAGTAGCTTAAGGCACTTTCAAAGGAAAGTGATTTTCTCTGATTGGACAGCATTTAGAAAGTGAAGCAACACTCCATTCACTTCGCAGAGTGAATTGAAGTATTGGAACAGACTGCTTCTCTTTCAGAGAAACACATGTGAGTTTCTGGTGAATGCTTGTAAGTAGCTTAAGGCACTTTCAAAGGAAAGTGATTTTCTCTGAAAGGACAGCATTTAGAAAGTGAAGCAACACTCCATTCACTTCGCACAGTGAATTGAAGTGTTGGAACAGACTGCTTCTCTTTCAGAGAAACGCATGTGAGTTTCTTTTGAATGCTTGCAAGTTGCTTAAGGCACATTCAAAGGAATGTGATTTTCTCTGAAAGGACAGCAATTAGAAACTGAAGCAACACTCCATTCACTTCGCACAGTGAATTGAAGTGTTCGAACAGACTGCTTCTCTTTAAGAGAAACGCATGTGAGTTTTTTGTGAATGCTTGAAAGTAGTTTAAGGCACTGTAAAAGGAAAGTGATTTTGTCTGAAAGGACAGCATTTAGAAAGTGAAGCAACACTCCATTCACTTCGCACGGTGAATTGAAGTGTTGGACCAGACTGCTTCACTTTCAGAGAAACGCATGTGAGTTTCTGGTGAATGCTTGTAAGTAGCTTAAGGCACATTCAAAGGAAAATGATTTTCTCTGAAAGGACAGCATTTAGAAAGTGAAGCAACACTCCATTCACTTCGCACAGTGAATTGAAGTGTTGGAACAGACTGCTTCTCTTTCAGAGAAACGCATGTGAGTTTTTTGTGAATGCTTGAAAGTAGTTTAAGGCACTTTCAATGGAAAGTGATTTTCTCTGAAAGGACAGCATTTAGAAAGTGAGGCAACACTCCATTCACTTCGCACAGTGAATGGAAGTGTTGGAACAGACTGCTTCTCTTTCAGAGAAACGCATGTGAGTTTCTTCCTAATGCTTGCAAGTAGCTTAAGGCACTTTCAAAGGAAAGTGATTTTCTCTGAAAGGAGAGCATTTAGAAAGTGAAGCAACACTCCATTCACTTCGCACAGTGAATTGAAGTGTTGGAACAGACTGCTTCTCTTTCAGAGAAACGCATGTGAGTTTCTTCCTGATGCTTGCAAGTAGCTTAAGGCACTTTCAAAGGAAAGTGATTTTCTCTGAAAGGACAGCATTTAGAAAGTGAAGCAACACTAAATTCACTTTGCACAGTGAATTGAAGTGTTGGAACAGACTGCTTCTCTTTCACAGAAACGCATGTGAGTTTTTTATGAATGCTTGAAAGTAGTTAAAGGCACTTACAAAGGAAAGTGATTTTCTCTGAAAGGACAGCATTTAGAAAGTGAGGCAACACTCCATTCACTTCACACAGTGACTTGAAGTGTTGGAACAGACTGCTTCTCTTTCAGAGAAACGCATGTGAGTTTCTTCCTAATGCTTGCAAGTAGCTTAAGGCACTTTCAAAGGAAAGTGATTTTCTCTGAAAGGACAGCATTTAGAAAGTGAAGCAACACTCCATTCACTTCGCACAGTGAATTGAAGTGTTGGAACAGTCTGCTCCTCTTTCAGAGAAACGCATGTGAGTTTCCGGTGAATGCTTGTAAGTAGCTTAAGGCACTTTCAAAGGAAAGTGATTTTCTCTGAAAGGACAGCATTTAGAAAGTGAAGCAACACTCCATTCACTTCGCACAGTGAATTGAAGTGTTGGATCAGACTGCTTCTCTTTCAGAGAAATGCATGTGAGTTTAAGTTGAATGCTTGTAAGTAGCTCAAGGCACTTTCAAAGGAAAGTGATTTTCTCTGAAAGGACAGCATTTAGAAAGTGAAGCAACACTCCATTCACTTCGCACAGTGAATTGAAGTATTGGAACAGACTGCTTCTCTTTCAGAGAAGCGGATGTGAGTTTCTGGTGAATGCTTGTAAGTAGCTTAAGGCACTTTCAAAGGAAAGTGATTTTCTCTGAAAGGACAGCATTTAGAAAGTGAAGCAACACACCATTCACTTCGCACAGTGAATTGAAGTGTTGGAACAGACTGTTTCTCTTTCATATAAACGCATTAGTGTTTCTTGTGAATGCTTGCAAGTTGCTTAAGGCACTTTCAAAGGAAAGTGATTTTCTCTGAAAGGACAGCATTTAGAAAGTGAAGCAACACTCCATTCACTTCGCACAGTGAATTGAAGTGTTGGAACAGACTGCTTCTCTTTCAGAGAAATGCATGTGAGTGTCTGTTGAATGCTTGTAAGTAGCTTAAGGCACTTTCAAAGGAAAGTGATTTTCTCTGAAAGGACAGCATTTAGAAAGTGAAGCAACACTCCATTCACTTCGCACATTGAATTGAAGTGTTGGAACAGACTGCTTCTCTTTCAGAGAAACGCATGTGAGTTTCTGTTGAATGCTTGTAAGTAGCTTAAGGCACTTTGAAAGGAAAGTGATTTTCTCTGAAAGGACAGCATTTAGAAAGTGAGGCAACACTCCATTCACTTCACACAGTGAATTGAAGTGTTGGAACAGACTGCTTCTCTTTCAGAGAAATGCATGTGAGTTTCTGTTGAATGCTTGTAAGTAGCTTAAGGCACTTTCAAAGGAAAGTGATTTTCTCTGAAAGGACAGCATTTAGAAAGTGAAGCAACACTCCATTCACTTCACACATTGAATTGAAGTGTTGGAACAGACTGCTTCTCTTTCAGAGAAACGCATGTGAGTTTCTGGTGAATGCTTGTAAGTAGCTTAAGGCACTTTCAAAGGAAAGTGATTTTCTCTGAAAGGACAGCATTTAGAAAGTAAGGCAACACTCCATTCACTTCACACAGTGAATTGAAGTGTTGGAACAGACTGCTTCTCTTTCAGAGAAACGCATGTGAGTTTCTTCCTAATGCTTGCAAGTAGCTTAAGGCACTTTCAAAGGAAAGTGATTTTCTCTGAAAGGACAGCATTTAGAAAGTGAAGTAACACTCCATTCACTTCGCACAGTGAATTGAAGTGTTGGAACAGTCTGCTTCTCTTTCAGAGAAACGCATGTGAGTTTCTTCCTAATGCTTGCAAGTAGCTTAAGGCACTTTCAAAGGAAAGTGATTTTCTCTGAAAGGACAGCATTTAGAAAGTGCAGCAACACTCCATTCACTTCGCACATTGAATTGAAGTGTTGGAACAGACTGCTTCTCTTTCAGAGAAACGCATGTGAGTTTCTGGTGAATGCTTGTAAGTAGCTTAAGGCACTTTTAAAGGAAAGTGATTTTCTCTGAAAGGACAGCATTTAGAAAGTGAGGCAACACTCCATTCACTTCACACAGTGAATTGAAGTGTTGGAACAGACTGCTTCTCTTTCAGAGAAACGCATGTGAGTTTCTTCCTAATGCTTGCAAGTAGCTTAAGGCACTTTCAAAGGAAAGTGATTTTCTCTGAAAGGACAGCATTTAGAAAGTGAAGCAACACTCCATTCACTTCGCACAGTGAATTGAAATGTTGGAACAGTCTGCTTCTCTTTCAGAGAAACGCATGTGAGTTTCTTCCTAATGCTTGCAAGTAGCTTAAGGCACTTTCAAAGGAAAGTGATTTTCTCTGAAAGGACAGCATTTAGAAAGTGAAGCAACACTCCATTCATTTCGCACAGTGAATTGAAGTGTTGGAACAGACTGCTTCTCTTTCAGAGAAACGCATGTGAGTTTCTGGTGAATGCTTGTAAGTAGCTTAAGGCACTTTCAAAGGAAAGTGATTTTCTCTGATTGGACAGCATTTAGAAAGTGAAGCAACACTCCATTCACTTCGCACAGTGAATTGAAGTGTTGGAACAGACTGCTTCTCTTTCAGAGAAATGCATGTGAGTTTAAGTTGAATGCTTGTAAGTAGCTTAAGGCACTTTCAAAGGAAAGTGATTTTCCCTGAAAGGACAGCATTTAGAAAGTGAAGCAGCACTCCATTCACTTCGCAGAGTGAATTGAAGTATTGGAACAGACTGCTTCTCTTTCAGAGAAACGCATGTGAGTTTCTGGTGAATGCTTGTAAGTAGCTTAAGGCACTTTCAAAGGAAAGTGATTTTCTCTGAAAGGACAGCATTTAGAAAGTGAAGCAACACTCCATTCCCTTCGCGCAATGAATTGAAGTGTTGGAACAGACTGCTTCTCTTTCAGAGAAACGCATGTGAGTTTCTTCCTAATGCTCACAAGTAGCTTAAGGCACTTTCAAAGGAAAGTGATTTTCTCTGATTGGACAGCATTTAGAAAGTGAGGCAACACTCCATTCACTTCGCACAGTGAATTGAAGTGTTGGAACAGACTGCTTCTCTTTCAGAGAAACGCATGTGAGTTTCTGGTGAATGCTTGTAAGTAGCTTAACGCACTTTCAAAGGAAAGTGATTTTCTCTGAAAGGACAGCATTTAAAAAGTGAAGCAACACTCCATTCCCTTCGTGCAGTGAATTGAAGTGTTGGAACAGAGTGCTTCTCATTCATAGAAACGCATTAGTGTTTCTTGTGAATGCTTGCAAGTTGCTTAAGGCACTTTCAAAGGAAAGTGATTTTCTCTGAAAGGACAGCATTTAGAAAGTGAAGCAACACTCCATTCACTTTGTACAGTGAATTGTAGTGTTGGAACAGACTGCTTCTCTTTCAGAGAAATGCATGTGAGTTTCTGTTGAATGCTTGTAAGTAGCTTAAGGCTCTTTCAAAGGAAAGTGATTTTCTCTGAAAGGACAGCATTTAGAAAGTAAAGCAACACTCCATTCCCTTCGCACAATAAATTGAAGTGTTGGAAGAGACTGCTTCTCTTTCATAGAAACGCATTATTGTGTCTTGTGAATGCTTGCAAGTAACTTAAGGCACATTCAAAGGAAAATGATTTTCTCTGAAAGGACAGCATTTAGAAAGTGAAGCAACACTCCATTCACTTCGCACAGAGAATTGAAGTGTTGGAACAGATTACTTCTCTTTCAGAGAAATGCATGTGAGTTTCTGTTGAATGCTTGTAAGTAGCTTAAGGCACATTCAAAGGAAAGGGATTTTCTCTGAAAGGACAGCATTTAGAAAGTGAAGCAACACTCCATTCACTTCGCACTGTGACTTGAAGTGTTGGAACAGACTGCTTCTCTTTCAGAGAAACGCATGTGAGTTTTTTGTGAATGCTTGAAAGTAGTTTAAGGCACTTTCAAAGGAAAGTGTTTTTCTCTGAAAATACAGAATTTAGAAAGTGAAGCAACACTCCATTCACTTCGCACAGTGAATTGAAGTGTTGGAACAGACTGCTTCTCTTTCAGAGAAACGCATGTGAGTTTCTTCCTAATGCTCGCAAGTAGCTTAAGGCACTTCCAAAGGAAAGTGATTTTCTCTGATTGGACAGCATTTAGAAAGTGAAGCAACACTCCATTCACTTCGCACAGTGAATTGAAGTGTTGGAACAGACTGCTTCTCTTTCAGAGAAACGCATGTGAGTTTCTGGTGAATGCTTGTAAGTAGCTTAAGGCACTTTCAAAGGAAAGTGATTTTCTCTGAAAGGACAGCATTTAGAAAGTGAAGCAACACTCCATTCCCTTCGTGCAGTGAATTGAAGTGTTGGAACAGAGTGCTTCTCATTCATAGAAACGCATTAGTGTTTCTTGTGAATGCTTGCAAGTTGCTTAAGGCACTTTCAAAGGAAAGTGATTTTCTCTGAAAGGACAGCATTTAGAAAGTGAAGCAACACTCCATTCACTTTGTACAGTGAATTGAAGTGTTGGAACAGACTGCTTCTCTTTCAGAGAAATGCATGTGAGTTTCTGTTGAATGCTTGTAAGTAGCTTAAGGCTCTTTCAAAGGAAAGTGATTTTCTCTGAAAGGACAGCATTTAGAAAGTGAAGCAACACTCCATTCACTTCGCACAGTGAATTGAAGTGTTGGAACAGACTGCTTCTCTTTCAGAGAAACGCATGTGAGTTTCTTTTGAATGCTTGCAAGTTGCTTAAGGCACATTCAAACGAAAGTGATTTTCTCTGAAAGGACAGCATTTAGAAACTGAAGCAACACTCCATTCACTTCGCACAGTGAATTGAAGTGTTGGAACAGACTGCTTCTCTTTCAGAGAAACGCATGTGAGTTTCTGGTGAATGCTTGTAAGTAGCTTAAATCACTTTCAAAGGAAAGTGATTTTCTCTGATTGGACAGCATTTAGAAAGTGAAGCAACACTCCATTCGCTTCGCACAGTGAATTGAAGTGTTGGAACAGACTGCTTCTCTTTCAGAGAAACGCCTGTGAGTTTCTTTTGAATGCTTGCAAGTTGCTTAAGGCACATTCAAAGGAAAGTGATTTTCTCTGAAAGGACAGCATTTAGAAAGTGAAGCAACACTCCATTCACTTCGCACAGTGAATTGAAGTGTTCGAACAGACTGCTTCTCTTTAAGAGAAACGCATGTGAGTTTTTTGTGAATGCTTGAAAGTAGTTTAAGGCACTTTCAAAGGAAAGTGATTTTCTCTGAAAGGACAGCATTTAGAAAGTGAAGCAACACTCCATTCACTTCGCACTGTGAATTGAAGCGTTGGAACAGACTGCTTCTCTTTCAGAGAAACGCATGTGAGTTTTTTGTGAATGCTTGAAAGTAGTTTAAGGCACTTTCAAAGGAAAGTGTTTTTCTCTGAAAGGACAGAATTTAGAAAGTGAAGCAACACTCCATTCACTTCGCACAGTGAATTGAAGTGTTGGAACAGTCTGCTCCTCTTTCAGAGAAACGCATGTGATTTCTTCCTAATGCTTGCAAGTAGCTTAAGGCACTTTCAAAGGAAAGTGATTTTCTCTGATTGGACAGCATTTAGAAAGTGAAGCAACACTCCATTCACTTCGCAGAGTGAATTGAAGTATTGGAACAGACTGCTTCTCTTTCAGAGAAACACATGTGAGTTTCTGGTGAATGCTTGTAAGTAGCTTAAGGCACTTTCAAAGGAAAGTGATTTTCTCTGAAAGGACAGCATTTAGAAAGTGAAGCAACACTCCATTCACTTCGCACAGTGAATTGAAGTGTTGGAACAGACTGCTTCTCTTTCAGAGAAACGCATGTGAGTTTCTTTTGAATGCTTGCAAGTTGCTTAAGGCACATTCAAAGGAATGTGATTTTCTCTGAAAGGACAGCAATTAGAAACTGAAGCAACACTCCATTCACTTCGCACAGTGAATTGAAGTGTTCGAACAGACTGCTTCTCTTTAAGAGAAACGCATGTGAGTTTTTTGTGAATGCTTGAAAGTAGTTTAAGGCACTGTAAAAGGAAAGTGATTTTGTCTGAAAGGACAGCATTTAGAAAGTGAAGCAACACTCCATTCACTTCGCACGGTGAATTGAAGTGTTGGACCAGACTGCTTCACTTTCAGAGAAACGCATGTGAGTTTCTGGTGAATGCTTGTAAGTAGCTTAAGGCACATTCAAAGGAAAATGATTTTCTCTGAAAGGACAGCATTTAGAAAGTGAAGCAACACTCCATTCACTTCGCACAGTGAATTGAAGTGTTGGAACAGACTGCTTCTCTTTCAGAGAAACGCATGTGAGTTTTTTGTGAATGCTTGAAAGTAGTTTAAGGCACTTTCAATGGAAAGTGATTTTCTCTGAAAGGACAGCATTTAGAAAGTGAGGCAACACTCCATTCACTTCGCACAGTGAATGGAAGTGTTGGAACAGACTGCTTCTCTTTCAGAGAAACGCATGTGAGTTTCTTCCTAATGCTTGCAAGTAGCTTAAGGCACTTTCAAAGGAAAGTGATTTTCTCTGAAAGGAGAGCATTTAGAAAGTGAAGCAACACTCCATTCACTTCGCACAGTGAATTGAAGTGTTGGAACAGACTGCTTCTCTTTCAGAGAAACGCATGTGAGTTTCTTCCTGATGCTTGCAAGTAGCTTAAGGCACTTTCAAAGGAAAGTGATTTTCTCTGAAAGGACAGCATTTAGAAAGTGAAGCAACACTAAATTCACTTTGCACAGTGAATTGAAGTGTTGGAACAGACTGCTTCTCTTTCACAGAAACGCATGTGAGTTTTTTATGAATGCTTGAAAGTAGTTAAAGGCACTTACAAAGGAAAGTGATTTTCTCTGAAAGGACAGCATTTAGAAAGTGAGGCAACACTCCATTCACTTCACACAGTGACTTGAAGTGTTGGAACAGACTGCTTCTCTTTCAGAGAAACGCATGTGAGTTTCTTCCTAATGCTTGCAAGTAGCTTAAGGCACTTTCAAAGGAAAGTGATTTTCTCTGAAAGGACAGCATTTAGAAAGTGAAGCAACACTCCATTCACTTCGCACAGTGAATTGAAGTGTTGGAACAGTCTGCTCCTCTTTCAGAGAAACGCATGTGAGTTTCCGGTGAATGCTTGTAAGTAGCTTAAGGCACTTTCAAAGGAAAGTGATTTTCTCTGAAAGGACAGCATTTAGAAAGTGAAGCAACACTCCATTCACTTCGCACAGTGAATTGAAGTGTTGGATCAGACTGCTTCTCTTTCAGAGAAATGCATGTGAGTTTAAGTTGAATGCTTGTAAGTAGCTCAAGGCACTTTCAAAGGAAAGTGATTTTCTCTGAAAGGACAGCATTTAGAAAGTGAAGCAACACTCCATTCACTTCGCACAGTGAATTGAAGTATTGGAACAGACTGCTTCTCTTTCAGAGAAGCGGATGTGAGTTTCTGGTGAATGCTTGTAAGTAGCTTAAGGCACTTTCAAAGGAAAGTGATTTTCTCTGAAAGGACAGCATTTAGAAAGTGAAGCAACACACCATTCACTTCGCACAGTGAATTGAAGTGTTGGAACAGACTGTTTCTCTTTCATATAAACGCATTAGTGTTTCTTGTGAATGCTTGCAAGTTGCTTAAGGCACTTTCAAAGGAAAGTGATTTTCTCTGAAAGGACAGCATTTAGAAAGTGAAGCAACACTCCATTCACTTCGCACAGTGAATTGAAGTGTTGGAACAGACTGCTTCTCTTTCAGAGAAATGCATGTGAGTGTCTGTTGAATGCTTGTAAGTAGCTTAAGGCACTTTCAAAGGAAAGTGATTTTCTCTGAAAGGACAGCATTTAGAAAGTGAAGCAACACTCCATTCACTTCGCACATTGAATTGAAGTGTTGGAACAGACTGCTTCTCTTTCAGAGAAACGCATGTGAGTTTCTGTTGAATGCTTGTAAGTAGCTTAAGGCACTTTGAAAGGAAAGTGATTTTCTCTGAAAGGACAGCATTTAGAAAGTGAGGCAACACTCCATTCACTTCACACAGTGACTTGAAGTGTTGGAACAGACTGCTTCTCTTTCAGAGAAATGCATGTGAGTTTCTGTTGAATGCTTGTAAGTAGCTTAAGGCACTTTCAAAGGAAAGTGATTTTCTCTGAAAGGACAGCATTTAGAAAGTGAAGCAACACTCCATTCACTTCACACATTGAATTGAAGTGTTGGAACAGACTGCTTCTCTTTCAGAGAAACGCATGTGAGTTTCTGGTGAATGCTTGTAAGTAGCTTAAGGCACTTTCAAAGGAAAGTGATTTTCTCTGAAAGGACAGCATTTAGAAAGTAAGGCAACACTCCATTCACTTCACACAGTGAATTGAAGTGTTGGAACAGACTGCTTCTCTTTCAGAGAAACGCATGTGAGTTTCTTCCTAATGCTTGCAAGTAGCTTAAGGCACTTTCAAAGGAAAGTGATTTTCTCTGAAAGGACAGCATTTAGAAAGTGAAGTAACACTCCATTCACTTCGCACAGTGAATTGAAGTGTTGGAACAGTCTGCTTCTCTTTCAGAGAAACGCATGTGAGTTTCTTCCTAATGCTTGCAAGTAGCTTAAGGCACTTTCAAAGGAAAGTGATTTTCTCTGAAAGGACAGCATTTAGAAAGTGAAGCAACACTCCATTCACTTCGCACAGTGAATTGAAGTGTTGGAACAGACTGCTTCTCTTTAAGAGAAACGAATGTGAGTTTTTTGTGAATGCTTGAAAGTAGTTTAAGGCACTTTCAAAGGAAAGTGATTTTCTCTGAAAGGACAGAATTTAGAAAGTGATGCAACACTCCATTCACTTCGCACAGTGAATTGAAGTGTTGGAACAGACTGCTTCTCTTTCAGAGAAACGCATGTGAGTTTCTTCCTAATGCTTGTAAGTAGCTTAAGGCACTTTCAAAGGAAAGTGATTTTCTCTGAAAGGACAGCATTTAGAAAGTGAAGCAACACTCCATTCACTTTGTACAGTGAATTGAAGTGTTGGAACAGACTGCTTCTCTTTCAGAGAAATGCATCAGAGTTTCTGTTGAATGCTTGTAAGTAGCTTAAGGCTCTTTCAAAGGAAAGTGATTTTCTCTGAAAGGACAGCATTTAGAAAGTAAAGCAACACTCCATTCCCTTCGCACAATAAATTGAAGTGTTGGAACAGAATGCTTCTCTTTCATAGAAACGCATTAGTGTGTCTTGTGAATGCTTGCAAGTAGCTAAAGGCACATTCAAAGGAAAGTGATTTTCTCTGAAAGGACAGCATTTAGAAAGTGAAGCAACACTCCATTCACTTCGCACAAAGAATTGAAGTATTGGAACAGATTACTTCTCTTTCAGAGAAATGCATGTGAGTTTCTGTTGAATGCTTGTAAGTAGCTTAAGGCACATTCAAAGGAAAGGGATTTTCTCTGAAAGGACAGCATTTAGAAAGTGAAGCAACACTCCATTCACTTCGCACTGTGACTTGAAGTGTTGGAACAGACTGCTTCTCTTTCAGAGAAACGCATGTGAGTTTTTTGTGAATGCTTGAAAGTAGTTTAAGGCACTTTCAAAGGAAAGTGTTTTTCTCTGAAAATACAGAATTTAGAAAGTGAAGCAACACTCCATTCACTTCGCACAGTGAATTGAAGTGTTGGAACAGACTGCTTCTCTTTCATAGAAACGCATTAGTGTGTCTTGTGAATGCTTGCAAGTAGCTAAAGGCACATTCAAAGGAAAGTGATTTTCTCTGAAAGGACAGCATTTAGAAAGTGAAGCAACACTCCATTCACTTCGCACAGTGAATTGAAGTGTTGGAACAGACTGCTTCTCTTTCAGAGAAACGCATGTGAGTTTCTTTTGAATGCTTGCAAGTTGCTTAAGGCACATTCAAAGGAAAGTGATTTCTCTGAAAGGACAGCATTTAGAAAGTGAAGCAACACTCCATTCACTTCGCACAGTGAATTGAAGTGTTCGAACAGACTGCTTCTCTTTCAGAGAAACGCATGTGAGTTTTTGTGAATGCTTGAAAGTAGTTTAAGGCACTTTCAAAGGAAAGTGATTTTCTCTGAAAGGACAGCATTTAGAAAGTGAAGCAACACTCCATTCACTTCGCACTGTGAATTGAAGTGTTGGAACAGACTGCTTCTCTTTCAGAGAAACGCATGTGAGTTTTTTGTGAATGCTTGAAAGTAGTTTAAGGCACTTTCAAAGGAAAGTGTTTTTCTCTGAAAGGACAGCATTTAGAAAGTGAAGCAACACTCCATTCACTTCGCACAGTGAATTGAAGTGTTGGAACAGACTGCTCCTCTTTCAGAGAAACGCATGTGAGTTTCTTCCTAATGCTTGCAAGTAGCTTAAGGCACTTTCAAAGGAAAGTGATTTTCTCTGATTGGACAGCATTTAGAAAGTGAAGCAACACTCCATTCACTTCGAACAGTGAATTGAAGTGTTGGAACAGACTGCTTCTCTTTCAAACAAACGCATGTGAGTTTCTGGTGAATGCTTGTAAGTAGCTTAAGGCACTTTCAAAGGAAAGTGATTTTCTCTGAAAGAAGAGCATTTAGAAAGTGAAGCAACACTCCATTCCCTTCGTGCAGTGAATTGAAGTGTTGGAACAGAGTGCTTCTCATTCATAGAAATGCATTAGTGTTTCTTGTGAATGCTTGCAAGTTGCTTAAGGCACTTTCAAAGGAAAGTGATTTTCTCTGAAAGGACAGCATTTAGAAAGTGAAGCAACACTCCATTCACTTCGCACAGTGAATTGAAGTGTTGGAACAGACTGCTTCTCTTTCAGAGAAACGCATGTGAGTTTCTTCCTAATGCTTGCAAGTCGCTTAAGGCACTTTCAAAGGAAAGTGATTTTCTCTGATTGGACAGCATTTAGAAAGTGAAGCAACACTCCATTCACTTCGCACAGTGAATTGAAGTGTTGGAACAGACTGCTTCTCTTTCAGAGAAACGCATGTGAGTTTCTGGTGAATGCTTGTAAGTAGCTTAAGGCACTTTCAAAGGAAAGTGATTTTCTCTGAAAGGACAGCATTTAGAAAGTGAAGCAACACTCCATTCACTTCGCACAGTGAATTGAAGTGTTGGAACAGACTGCTTCTCTTTCAGAGAAACGCATGTGAGTTTCTTTTGAATGCTTGCAGTTGTTTAAGGCACATTCAAAGGAAAGTGATTTTCTCTGAAAGGACAGCATTTAGAAAGTGAAGCAACACTCCATTCACTTCGCACAGTGAATTGAAGTGTTCGAACAGACTGCTTCTCTTTCAGAGAACCGCATGTGAGTTTTTTTTGAATGCTTGAAAGTAGTTTAAGGCACTTTCAAAGGAAAGTGTTTTTCTCTGAAAGGACAGAATTTAGAAAGTGAAGCAACACTCCATTCACTTCGCACAGTGAATTGAAGTGTTGGAACAGACTGCTCCTCTTTCAGAGAAACGCATGTGAGTTTCTTCCTAATGCTTGCAAGTAGCTTAAGGCACTTTCAAAGGAAAGTGATTTTCTCTGATTGGACAGCATTTAGAAAGTGAAGCAACACTTCATTCACTTCGAACAGTGAATTGAAGTGTTGGAACAGAGTGCTTCTCATTCATAGAAACGCATTAGTGTTTCTTGTGAATGCTTGCAAGTTGCTTAAGGCACTTTCAAAGGAAAGTGATTTTCTCTGAAAGGACAGCATTTAGAAAGTGAAGAAACACTCCATTCACTTTGTACAGTGAATTGAAGTGTTGGAACAGACTGCTTCTCTTTCAGAGAAATGCATGTGAGTTTCTGTTGAATGCTTGTAAGTAGCTTAAGGCTATTTCAAAGGAAAGTGATTTTCTCTCAAAGGACAGCATTTAGAAAGTAAAACAACACTCCATTCCCTTCGCACAATAAATTGAAGTGTTGGAACAGACTGCTTCTCTTTCATAGAAACGCAATAGTGTTTCTTGTGAATGCTTGCAAGTAGCTTAAGGCACATTCAAAGGAAAGTGATTTTCTCTGAAAGAACAGCATTTAGAAAGTGAAGCAACACTCCATTCACTTCGCACAGAGAATTGAAGTGTTGGAACAGATTACTTCTCTTTCAGAGAAATGCATGTGAGTTTCTGTTGAATGCTTGTAAGTAGCTTAAGGCACATTCAAAGGAAAATGATTTTCTCTGAAAGGACAGCATTTAGAAAGTGAAGCAACACTCCATTCACTTCGCACAGTGAATTGAAGTGTTGGAACAGACTGCTTTTCTTTTAGAGAAGCGCATGTGAGTTTTTTGTGAATGCTTGAAAGTAGTTTAAGGCACTTTCAATGGAAAGTGATTTTCTCTGAAAGGACAGCATTTAGAAAGTGAGGCAACACTCCATTCACTTCGCACAGTGAAATGAAGTGTTGGAACAGACTGCTTCTCTTTCAGAGAAACGCATGTGAGTTTCTTCCTAATGCTTGCAAGTAGCTTAAGGCACTTTCAAAGGAAAGTGATTTTCTCTGAAAGGACAGCATTTAGAAAGTGAAGCAACACTCCATTCACTTCGCACAGTGAATTGAAGTGTTGGAACAGACTGCTTCTCTTTCAGAGAAACGCATGTGAGTTTCTTCCTGATGCTTGCAAGTAGCTTAAGGCACTTTCAAAGGAAAGTGATTTTCTCAGAAAGGACAGCATTTAGAAAGTGAAGCAACACTCCATTAACTTCGCACAGTGAACTGAAGTGTTGGAACAGACTGCTTCTCTTTCAGAGAAATGCATGTGAATTTCTGTTGAATGCTTGTAAGTAGCTTAAGGCACTTTCAAAGGAAAGTTATTTTCTCTGAAAGGACAGCATTTAGAAAGTGAAGCAACACTCCATTCACTTCGCAGAGTGAATTGAAGTATTGGAACAGACTGCTTCTCTTTCAGAGAAACGCATGTGAGTTTCTGGTGAATGCTTGTAAGTAGCTTAAGGCACTTTCAAAGGAAAGTGATTTTCTCTGAAAGGACAGCATTTAGAAAGTGAAGCAACACTCCATTCACTTCGCACAGTGAATTGAAGTGTTGGAACAGACTGCTTCTCTTTCAGAGAAACGCATGTGAGTTTCTTTTGAATGCTTGCAAGTTGCTTAAGGCACATTCAAAGGAAAGTGAATTTCTCTGAAAGGACAGCATTTAGAAACTGAAGCAACACTCTATTCACTTCGCACAGTGAATTGAAGTGTTCGAACTGACTGCTTCTCTTTAAGAGTAACGCATGTGAGTTTTTTGTGAATGCTTGAAAGTAGTTTAAGGCACTTTAAAAGGAAAGTGATTTTGTCAGAAAGGACAGCATTTAGAAAGTGAAGCAACACTCCATTCACTTCGCACGGTGAATTGAAGTGTTGGACCAGACTGCTTCTCTTTCAGAGAAACGCATGTGAGTTTCTGGTGAATGCTTGTAAGTAGCTTAAGGCACATTCAAAGGAAAATGATTTTCTCTGAAAGGACAGCATTTAGAAAGTGAAGCAACACTCCATTCACTTCGCACAGTGAATTGAAGTGTTGGAACAGACTGCTTCTCTTTCAGAGAAACGCATGTGAGTTTTTTGTGAATGCTTGAAAGTAGTTTAAGGCACTTTCAATGGAAAGTGATTTTCTCTGAAAGGACAGCATTTAGAAAGTGAGGCAACACTCCATTCACTTCGCACAGTGAATTGAAGTGTTGGAACAGACTGCTTCTCTTTCAGAGAAACGCATGTGAGTTTCTTCCTAATGCTTGCAAGTAGCTTAAGGCACTTTCAAAGGAAAGTGATTTTCTCTGAAAGGACAGCATTTAGAAAGTGAAGCAACACTCCATTCACTTCGCACAGTGAATTGAAGTGTTGGAACAGACTGCTTCTCTTTCAGAGAAACGCATGTGAGTTTCTTCCTGATGCTTGCAAGTAGCTTAAGGCACTTTCAAAGGAAAGTGATTTTCTCTGAAAGGACAGCATTTAGAAAGTGAAGCAACACTAAATTCACTTCGCACAGTGAATTGAAGTGTTGGAACAGACTGCTTCTCTTTCAGAGAAACGCATGTGAGTTTTTTATGAATGCTTGAAAGTAGTTAAAGGCACTTTCAAAGGAAAGTGATTTTCTCTGAAAGGACAGCATTTAGAAAGTGAGGCAACACTCCATTCACTTCACACAGTGACTTGGAGTGTTGGAACAGTCTGCTTCTCTTTCAGAGAAACGCATGTGAGTTTCTTCCTAATGCTTGCAAGTAGCTTAAGGCACTTTCAAAGGAAAGTGATTTTCTCTGAAAGGACAGCATTTAGAAAGTGAAGCAACACTCCATTCACTTCGCACAGTGAATTGAAGTGTTGGAACAGTCTGCTCCTCTTTCAGAGAAACGCATGTGAGTTTCTTCCTAATGCTTGCAAGTAGCTTAAGGCACTTTCAAAGGAAAGTGATTTTCTCTGAAAGGACAGCATTTAGAAAGTGAAGCAACACTCCATTCACTTCGCACAGTGAATTGAAGTGTTGGAACAGACTGCTTCTCTTTCAGAGAAACGCATGTGAGTTTCCGGTGAATGCTTGTAAGTAGCTTAAGGCACTTTCAAAGGAAAGTGATTTTCTCTGAAAGGACAGCATTTAGAAAGTGAAGCAACACTCCATTCACTTCGCACAGTGAATTGAAGTGTTGGAACAGACTGCTTCTCTTTCAGAGAAATGCATGTGAGTTTAAGTTGAATGCTTGTAAGTAGCTTAAGGCACTTTCAAAGGAAAGTGATTTTCTCTGAAAGGACAGCATTTAGAAAGTGAAGCAACACTCCATTCACTTTGCACAGTGAATTGAAGTATTGGAACAGACTGCTTCTCTTTCAGAGAAACGGATGTGAGTTTCTGGTGAATGCTTGTAAGTAGCTTAAGGCACTTTCAAAGGAAAGTGATTTTCTCTGAAAGGACAGCATTTAGAAAGTGAAGCAACACTCCATTCACTTCGCACAGTGAATTGAAGTGTTGGAACAGACTGCTTCTCTTTCATATAAACGCATTAGTGTTTCTTGTGAATGCTTGCAGTTGCTTAAGGCACTTTCAAAGGAAAGTGATTTTCTCTGAAAGGACATAATTTAGAAAGTGAAGCAACACTCCATTCACTTCGCACAGTGAATTGAAGTGTTGGAACAGACTGCTTCTCTTTCAGAGAAATGCATGTGAGTGTCTGTTGAATGCTTGTAAGTAGCTTAAGGCACTTTCAAAGGAAAGTGATTTTCTCTGAAAGGACAGCATTTAGAAAGTGAAGCAACACTCCATTCACTTCGCAGAGTGAATTGAAGTATTGGAACAGACTGCTTCTCTTTCAGAGAAACGCATGTGATTTTCTGGTGAATGCTTGTAAGTAGCTTAAGGCACTTTCAAAGGAAAGTGATTTTCTCTGAAAGGACAGCATTTAGAAAGTGAAGCAACACTCCATTCACTTCGCACAGTGAATTGAAGTGTTGGAACAGACTGCTTCTCTTTCAGAGAAACGCATGTGAGTTTCTTTTGAATGCTTGCAAGTTGCTTAAGGCACATTCAAAGGAAAGTGAATTTCTCTGAAAGGACAGCATTTAGAAACTGAAGCAACACTCTATTCACTTCGCACAGTGAATTGAAGTGTTCGAACAGACTGCTTCTCTTTAAGAGTAACGCATGTGAGTTTTTTGTGAATGCTTGAAAGTAGTTTAAGGCACTTTAAAAGGAAAGTGATTTTGTCAGAAAGGACAGCATTTAGAAAGTGAAGCAACACTCCATTCACTTCGCACGGTGAATTGAAGTGTTGGACCAGACTGCTTCTCTTTCAGAGAAACGCATGTGAGTTTCTGGTGAATGCTTGTAAGTAGCTTAAGGCACATTCAAAGGAAAATGATTTTCTCTGAAAGGACAGCATTTAGAAAGTGAAGCAACACTCCATTCACTTCGCACAGTGAATTGAAGTGTTGGAACAGACTGCTTCTCTTTCAGAGAAACGCATGTGAGTTTTTTGTGAATGCTTGAAAGTAGTTTAAGGCACTTTCAATGGAAAGTGATTTTCTCTGAAAGGACAGCATTTAGAAAGTGAGGCAACACTCCATTCACTTCGCACAGTGAATTGAAGTGTTGGAACAGACTGCTTCTCTTTCAGAGAAACGCATGTGAGTTTCTTCCTAATGCTTGCAAGTAGCTTAAGGCACTTTCAAAGGAAAGTGATTTTCTCTGAAAGGACAGCATTTAGAAAGTGAAGCAACACTCCATTCACTTCGCACAGTGAATTGAAGTGTTGGAACAGACTGCTTCTCTTTCAGAGAAACGCATGTGAGTTTCTTCCTGATGCTTGCAAGTAGCTTAAGGCACTTTAAAAGGAAAGTGATTTTCTCTGAAAGGACAGCATTTAGAAAGTGAAGCAACACTAAATTCACTTCGCACAGTGAATTGAAGTGTTGGAACAGACTGCTTCTCTTTCAGAGAAACGCATGTGAGTTTCCGGTGAATGCTTGTAAGTAGCTTAAGGCACTTTCAAAGGAAAGTGATTTTCTCTGAAAGGACAGCATTTAGAAAGTGAAACAACACTCCATTCACTTCGCACAGTGAATTGAAGTGTTGGAACAGACTGCTTCTCTTTCAGAGAAATGCATGTGAGTTTAAGTTGAATGCTTGTAAGTAGCTTAAGGCACTTTCAAAGGAAAGTGATTTTCTCTGAAAGGACAGCATTTAGAAAGTGAAGCAACACTCCATTCACTTCGCACAGTGAATTGAAGTGTTGGAACAGACTGCTTCTCTTTCAGAGAAACGTATGTGCGTTTCTTGTGAATGCTTGCAAGGTGCTTAAGGCACTTTCAAAGGAAAGTGATTTTCTCTGAAAGGACAGCATTTAGAAAGTGAAGCAACACTCCGTTCACTTCGCACAGTGAATTGAAGTGTTGGAACAGACTGCTTCTCTTTCAGAGAAACGCATGTGAGTTTCTGGTGAATGCTTGCAAGTTGCTTAAGGCACTTTCAAAGGAAAGTGATTTTCTCTGAAAGGACAGCATTTAGAAAGTGAGGCAACACTCCATTCACTTCACACAGTGAATTGAAGTGTTGGAACAGTCTGCTTCTCTTTCAGAGAAACGCATGTGAGTTTCTTCCTAATGCTTGCAAGTAGCTTAAGGCACTTTCAAAGGAAAGTGATTTTCTCTGAAAGGACAGCATTTAGAAAGTGAAGCAACACTCCATTCCCTTCGAGCAGTGAATTGAAGTGTTGGAAGACACTGCTTCTCTTTCATATAAACGCATTAGTGTTTCTTGTGAATGCTTGCAAGTTGCTTAAGGCACTTTCAAAGGAAAGTGATTTTCTCTGAAAGGACATACTTTAGAAAGTGAAGCAACACTCCATTCACTTCGCACAGTGAATTGAAGTGTTGGAACAGACTGCTTCTCTTTCAGAGAAATGCATGTGAGTTTCTGTTGAACGCTTGTAAGTAGCTTAAGGCACTTTCAAAGGAAAGTGATTTTCTCTGAAAGGACAGCATTTAGAAAGTGCAGCAACACTCCATTCACTTCGCACATTGAATTGAAGTGTTGGAACAGACTGCTTCTCTTTCAGAGAAACGCATGTGAGTTTCTGGTGAATGCTTGTAAGTAGCTTAAGGCACTTTTAAAGGAAAGTGATTTTCTCTGAAAGGACAGCATTTAGAAAGTGAGGCAACACTCCATTCACTTCACACAGTGAATTGAAGTGTTGGAACAGACTGCTTCTCTTTCAGAGAAACGCATGTGAGTTTCTTCCTAATGCTTGCAAGTAGCTTAAGGCACTTTCAAAGGAAAGTGATTTTCTCTGAAAGGACAGCATTTAGAAAGTGAAGCAACACTCCATTCACTTCGCACAGTGAATTGAAATGTTGGAACAGTCTGCTTCTCTTTCAGAGAAACGCATGTGAGTTTCTTCCTAATGCTTTCAAGTAGCTTAAGGCACTTTCAAAGGAAAGTGATTTTCTCTGAAAGGACAGCATTTAGAAAGTGAAGCAACACTCCATTCATTTCGCACAGTGAATTGAAGTGTTGGAACAGACTGCTTCTCTTTCAGAGAAACGCATGTGAGTTTCTGGTGAATGCTTGTAAGTAGCTTAAGGCACTTTCAAAGGAAAGTGATTTTCTCTGAAAGGACAGCATTTAGAAAGTGAAGCAACACTCCATTCACTTCGCACAGTGAATTGAAGTGTTGGAACAGACTGCTTCTCTTTCAGAGAAATGCATGTGAGTTTAAGTTGAATGCTTGTAAGTAGCTTAAGGCACTTTCAAAGGAAAGTGATTTTCCCTGAAAGGACAGCATTTAGAAAGTGAAGCAGCACTCCATTCACTTCGCAGAGTGAATTGAAGTATTGGAACAGACTGCTTCTCTTTCAGAGAAACGCATGTGAGTTTTTTATGAATGCTTGAAAGTAGTTAAAGGCACTATCAAAGGAAAGTGATTTTCTCTGAAAGGACAGCATTTAGAAAGTGAGGCAACACTCCATTCACTTCACACAGTGACTTGAAGTGTTGGAACAGACTGCTTCTCTTTCAGAGAAACGCATGTGAGTTTCTTCCTAATGCTTGCAAGTAGCTTAAGGCACTTTCAAAGGAAAGTGATTTTCTCTGAAAGGACAGCATTTAGAAAGTGAAGCAACACTCCATTCACTTCGCACAGTGAATTGAAGTGTTGGAACAGTCTGCTCCTCTTTCAGAGAAACGCATGTGAGTTTCTTCCTAATGCTTGCAAGTAGCTTAAGGCACTTTCAAAGGAAAGTGATTTTCTCTGAAAGGACAGCATTTAGAAAGTGAAGCAACACTCCATTCACTTCGCACAGTGAATTGAAGTGTTGGAACAGACTGCTTCTCTTTCAGAGAAACGCATGTGAGTTTCCGGTGAATGCTTGTAAGTAGCTTAAGGCACTTTCAAAGGAAAGTGATTTTCTCTGAAAGGACAGCATTTAGAAAGTGAAGCAACACTCCATTCACTTCGCACAGTGAATTGAAGTGTTGGAACAGACTGCTTCTCTTTCAGAGAAATGCATGTGAGTTTAAGTTGAATGCTTGTAAGTAGCTTAAGGCACTTTCAAAGGAAAGAGATTTTCTCTGAAAGGACAGCATTTAGAAAGTAAAGCAACACTCCATTCACTTCGCACAGTGAATTGAAGTATTGGAACAGACTGCTTCTCTTTCAGAGAAACGGATGTGAGATTCTGGTGAATGCTTGTAAGTAGCTTAAGGCACTTTCAAAGGAACGTGATTTTCTCTGAAAGGACAGCATTTAGAAAGTGAAGCAACACTCCATTCACTTCGCACAGTGAATTGAAGTGTTGGAACAGACTGCTTCTCTTTCATATAAACGCATGTGAGTTTCTGGTGAATGCTTGCAAGTTGCTTAAGGCACTTTCAAAGGAAAGTGATTTTCTTTGAAAGGACATAATTTAGAAAGTGAAGCAACACTCCATTCACTTCGCACAGTGAATTGAAGTGTTGGAACAGACTGCTTCTCTTTCAGAGAAATGTATGTGAGTGTCTGTTGAATGCTTGTAAGTAGCTTAAGGCACTTTCCAAGGAAAGTGATTTTCTCTGAAAGGACAGCATTTAGAAAGTGAAGCAACACTCCATTCACTTCGCACAGTGAATTGAAGTGTTGGAACAGACTGCTTCTCTTTCAGAGAAACGCATGTGAGTTTCTGTTGAATGCTTGTAAGTAGCTTAAGGCACTTTGAAAGGAAAGTGATTTTCTCTGAAAGGACAGCATTTAGAAAGTGAGGCAACACTCCATTCACTTCGCACAGTGAATTGAAGTGTTGGAACAGACTGCTTCTCTTTCAGAGAAACGCATGTGAGTTTCTTCCTAATGCTTGCAAGTAGCTTAAGGCACTTTCAAAGGAAAGTGATTTTCTCTGAAAGGACAGCATTTAGAAAGTGAAGCAACACTCCATTCACTTCGCACAGTGAATTGAAGTGCTGGAACAGTCTGCTTCTCTTTCAGAGAAACGCATGTGAGTTTCTTCCTTATGCTTGCAAGTAGCTTAAGGCACTTTCAAAGGAAAGTGATTTTCTCTGAAAGGACAGCATTTAGAAAGTGAAGCAACACTCCATTCACTTCGCACAGTGAATTGAAGTGTTGGAACAGACTGCTTTTCTTTCAGAGAAACGCATGTGAGTTTCTTCCTAATGCTTGCAAGTAGCTTAAGGCACTATCAAAGGAAAGTGATTTTCTCTGAAACGACAGCATTTAGAAAGTGAAGCAACACTCCATTCACTTCGCACAGTGAATTGAAGTGTTGGAACAGACTGCTTCTCTTTCAGAGCAACGCATGTGAGTTTCTGGTGAATGCTTATAAGTAGCTTAAATCACTTTCAAAGGACAGTGATTTTCTCTGAAAGGACAGCATTTAGAAAGTGAAGCAACACTCCATTCCCTTCGTGCAGTGAATTGAAGTGTTGGAACAGAGTGCTTCTCTTTCATATAAACGCATTAGTGTTTCTTGTGAATGCTTGCAAGTTGCTTAAGGCACTTTCAAAGGAAAGTGATTTTCTCTGAAAGGACATAATTTAGAAAGTGAAGCAACACTCCATTCACTTCGCACATTGAATTGAAGTGTTGGAACAGACTGCTTCTCTTTCAGAGAAATGCATGTGAGTTTCTGTTGAATGCTTGTAAGTAGCTTAAGGCACTTTCAAAGGAAAGTGATTTTCTCTGAAAGGACAGCATTTAGAAAGTGAAGCAACACTCCATTCACTTAGCACATTGAATTGAAGTGTTGGAACAGACTGCTTCTCTTTCAGAGAAACGCATGTGAGTTTCTGGTGAATGCTTGTAAGTAGCTTAAGGCACTTTCAAAGGAAAGTGATTTTCTCTGAAAGGACAGCATTTAGAAAGTGAGGCAACACTCCATTCACTTCGCACAGTGAATTGAAGTGTTGGAACAGTCTGCTTCTCTTTCAGAGAAACGCATGTGAGTTTCTTCCTAATGCTTGCAAGTAGCTTAAGGCACTTTCAAAGGAAAGTGATTTTCTCTGATTGGACAGCATTTAGAAAGTGAAGCAACACTCCATTCACTTCGAACAGTGAATTGAAGTGTTGGAACAGACTGCTTCTCTTTCATATAAACGCATTAGTGTTTCTTGTGAATGCTTGCAAGTTGCTTAAGGCACTTTCAAAGGAAAGTGATTTTCTCTGAAAGTACAGCATTTAGAAAGTGAAGCAACACTCCATTCACTTCGCACAGTGAATTGAAGTGTTGGAACAGACTGCTTCTCTTTCAGAGAAATGCATGTGAGTGTCTGTTGAATGCTTGTAAGTAGCTTAATGCACTTTCAAAGGAAAGTGATTTTCTCTGAAAGGACAGCATTTAGAAAGTGAAGCAACACTCCATTCACTTCGCACATTGAATTGAAGTGTTGGAACAGACTGCTTCTCTTTCAGAGAAACGCATGTGAGTTTCTGTTGAATGCTTGTAAGTAGCTTAAGGCACTTTGAAAGGAAAGTGATTTTCTCTGAAAGGACAGCATTTAGAAAGTGAGGCAACACTCCATTCACTTCACACAGTGAATTGAAGTGTTGGAACAGACTGCTTCTCTTTCAGAGAAATGCATGTGAGTTTCTGTTGAATGCTTGTAAGTAGCTTAAGGCACTTTCAAAGGAAAGTGATTTTGTCTGAAAGGACAGCATTTAGAAAGTGAAGCAACACTCCATTCACTTCGCACATTGAATTGAAGTGTTGGAACAGACTGCTTCTCTTTCAGAGAAACGCATGTGAGTTTCTGGTGAATGCTTGTAAGTAGCTTAAGGCACTTTCAAAGGAAAGTGATTTTCTCTGAAAGGACAGCATTTAGAAAGAGAGGCAACACTCCATTCACTTCACACAGTGAATTGAAGTGTTGGAACAGACTGCTTCTCTTTCAGAGAAACGCATGTGAGTTTTTTGTGAATGCTTGAAAGTAGTTTAAGGCACTTTCAATGGAAAGTGATTTTCTCTGAAAGGACAGCATTTAGAAAGTGAGGCAACACTCCATTCACTTCGCACAGTGAATTGAAGTGTTGGAACAGACTGCTTCTCTTTCAGAGAAACGCATGTGAGTTTCTTCCTAATGCTTGCAAGTAGCTTAAGGCACTTTCAAAGGAAAGTGATTTTCTCTGAAAGGACAGCATTTAGAAAGTGAAGCAACACTCCATTCACTTCGCACAGTGAATTGAAGTGTTGGAACAGACTGCTTCTCTTTCAGAGAAACGCATGTGAGTTTCTTCCTAATGCTTGCAAGTAGCTTAAGACACTTTCAAAGGAAAGTGATTTTCTCTGAAAGGACAGCATTTAGAAAGTGAAGCAACACTAAATTCACTTCGCACAGTGAATTGAAGTGTTGGAACAGACTGCTTCTCTTTCAGAGAAATGCAAGTGAGTTTTTTATGAATGCTTGAAAGTAGTTAAAGGCACTTTCAAAGGAAAGTGATTTTCTCTGAAAGGACAGCATTTAGAAAGTGAGGCAACACTACATTCACTTCACACAGTGACTTGAAGTGTTGGAACAGACTGCTTCTCTTTCAAAGAAACGCATGTGAGTTTCTGGTGAATGCTTGTAAGTAGCTTAAGGCACTTTCAAAGGAAAGTGATTTTCTCTGAAAGAAGAGCATTTAGAACGTGAAGCAACACTCCATTCCCTTCGAGCAGTGAATTGAAGTGTTGGAACAGAGTGCTTCTCATTCATAGAAACGCATTAGTGTTTCTTGTGAATGCTTGCAAGTTGCTTAAGGCACTTTCAAAGGAAAGTGATTTTCTCTGAAAGGACAGCATTTAGAAAGTGAAGCAACACTAAATTCACTTCGCACAGAGAATTGAAGTGTTGGAACAGATTACTTCTCTTTTAGAGAAATGCATGTGAGTTTCTGTTGAATGCTTGTAAGTAGCTTAAGGCACATTCAAAGGAAAATGATTTTCTCTGAAAGGACAGCATTTAGAAAGTGAAGCAACACTCCATTCACTTCGCACAGTGAATTGAAGTATTGGAACAGACTGCTTCTCTTTCAGAGAAACACATGTGAGTTTCTGGTGAATGCTTGTAAGTAGCTTAAGGCACTTTCAATGGAAAGTGATACTCTCTGAAAGGACAGCATTTAGAAAGTGAGGCAACACTCCATTCACTTCGCACAGTGAATTGAAGTGTTGGAACAGACTGCTTCTCTTTCAGAGAAATGCATGTGAGTTTCTGTTGAATGCTTGTAAGTAGCTTAAGGCACTTTCAAAGGAAAGTGATTTTCTCTGAAAGGACAGCATTTAGAAAGTGAAGCAACACTCCATTCACTTCGCACAGTGAATTGAAGTATTGGAACAGACTGCTTCTCTTTCAGAGAAACGCATGTGAGTTTTTTGTGAATGCTTGAAAGTAGTTTAAGGCACTTTCAATGGAAAGTGATACTCTCTGAAAGGACAGCATTTAGAAAGTGAGGCAACACTCCATTCACTTCGCACCGTGAATTGAAGTGTTGGAACAGACTGCTTCTCTTTCAGAGAAACGCATGTGAGTTTCTTCCTAATGCTTGCAAGTAGCTTAAGGCACTTTCAAAGGAAAGTGATTTTCTCTGAAAGGACAGCATTTAGAAAGTGAAGCAACACTCCATTCACTTCGCACAGTGAATTGAAGTGTTGGAACAGACTGCTTCTCTTTCAGAGAAACGCATGTGAGTTTCTTCCTGATGCTTGCAAGTAGCTTAAGGCACTTTCAAAGGAAAGTGATTTTCTCTGAAAGGACAGCATTTAGAAAGTGAAGCAACACTAAATTCACTTCGCACAGTGAATTGAAGTGTTGGAACAGACTGCTTCTCTTTCAGAGAAACGCATGTGAGTTTTTTATGAATGCTTGAAAGTAGTTAAAGGAACTTTCAAAGGAAAGTGATTTTCTCTGAAAGGACAGCATTTAGAAAGTGAGGCAACACTCCATTCACTTCACACAGTGACTTGAAGTGTTGGAACAGACTGCTTCTCTTTCAGAGAAACGCATGTGAGTTTCTTCCTAATGCTTGCAAGTAGCTTAAGGCACTTTCAAAGGAAAGTGATTTTCTCTGAAAGGACAGCATTTAGAAAGTGAAGCAACACTCCATTCACTTCGCACAGTGAATTGAAGTGTTGGAACAGTCTGCTCCTCTTTCAGAGAAACGCATGTGAGTTTCTTCCTAATGCTTGCAAGTAGCTTAAGGCACTTTCAAAGGAAAGTGATTTTCTCTGAAAGGACAGCATTTAGAAAGTGAAGCAACACTCCATTCACTTCGCACAGTGAATTGAAGTGTTGGAACAGACTGCTTCTCTTTCATATAAACGCATTAGTGTTTCTTGTGAATGCTTGCAAGTTGCTTAAGGCACTTTCAAAGGAAAGTGATTTTCTCTGAAAGTACAGCATTTAGAAAGTGAAGCAACACTCCATTCACTTCGCACAGTGAATTGAAGTGTTGGAACAGACTGCTTCTCTTTCAGAGAAATGCATGTGAGTGTCTGTTGAATGCTTGTAAGTAGCTTAAGGCACTTTCAAAGGAAAGTGATTTTCTCTGAAAGGACAGCATTTAGAAAGTGAAGCAACACTCCATTCACTTCGCACATTGAATTGAATGTTGGAACAGACTGCTTCTCTTTCAGAGAAACGCATGTGAGTTTCTGTTGAATGCTTGTAAGTAGCTTAAGGCACTTTGAAAGGAAAGTGATTTTCTCTGAAAGGACAGCATTTAGAAAGTGAGGCAACACTCCATTCACTTCACACAGTGAATTGAAGTGTTGGAACAGACTGCTTCTCTTTCAGAGAAATGCATGTGAGTTTCTGTTGAATGCTTGTAAGTAGCTTAAGGCACTTTCAAAGGAAAGTGATTTTCTCTGAAAGGACAGCATTTAGAAAGTGAAGCAACACTCCATTCACTTCGCACATTGAATTGAAGTGTTGGAACAGACTGCTTCTCTTTCAGAGAAACGCATGTGAGTTTCTGGTGAATGCTTGTAAGTAGCTTAAGGCACTTTCAAAGGAAAGTGATTTTCTCTGAAAGGACAGCATTTAGAAGTGAGGCAACACTCCATTCACTTCACACAGTGAATTGAAGTGTTGGAACAGACTGCTTCTCTTTCAGAGAAACGCATGTGAGTTTTTTGTGAATGCTTGAAAGTAGTTTAAGGCACTTTCAATGGAAAGTGATTTTCTCTGAAAGGACAGCATTTAGAAAGTGAGGCAACACTCCATTCACTTCGCACAGTGAATTGAAGTGTTGGAACAGACTGCTTCTCTTTCAGAGAAACGCATGTGAGTTTCTTCCTAATGCTTGCAAGTAGCTTAAGGCACTTTCAAAGGAAAGTGATTTTCTCTGAAAGGACAGCATTTAGAAAGTGAAGCAACACTCCATTCACTTCGCACAGTGAATTGAAGTGTTGGAACAGACTGCTTCTCTTTCAGAGAAACGCATGTGAGTTTCTTCCTAATGCTTGCAAGTAGCTTAAGACACTTTCAAAGGAAAGTGATTTTCTCTGAAAGGACAGCATTTAGAAAGTGAAGCAACACTAAATTCACTTCGCACAGTGAATTGAAGTGTTGGAACAGACTGCTTCTCTTTCAGAGAAACGCAAGTGAGTTTTTTATGAATGCTTGAAAGTAGTTAAAGGCACTTTCAAAGGAAAGTGATTTTCTCTGAAAGGACAGCATTTAGAAAGTGAGGCAACACTACATTCACTTCACACAGTGACTTGAAGTGTTGGAACAGACTGCTTCTCTTTCCAAGAAACGCATGTGAGTTTCTGGTGAATGCTTGTAAGTAGCTTAAGGCACTTTCAAAGGAAAGTGATTTTCTCTGAAAGAAGAGCATTTAGAACGTGAAGCAACACTCCATTCCCTTCGAGCAGTGAATTGAAGTGTTGGAACAGAGTGCTTCTCATTCATAGAAACGCATTAGTGTTTCTTGTGAATGCTTGCAAGTTGCTTAAGGCACTTTCAAAGGAAAGTGATTTTCTCTGAAAGGACAGCATTTAGAAAGTGAAGCAACACTCCATTCACTTCGCACAGAGAATTGAAGTGTTGGAACAGATTACTTCTCTTTTAGAGAAATGCATGTGAGTTTCTGTTGAATGCTTGTAAGTAGCTTAAGGCACATTCAAAGGAAAATGATTTTCTCTGAAAGGACAGCATTTAGAAAGTGAAGCAACACTCCATTCACTTCGCACAGTGAATTGAAGTGTTGGAACAGACTGCTTCTCTTTCAGAGAAACGCATGTGAGTTTTTTGTGAATGCTTGAAAGTAGTTTAAGGCACTTTCAATGGAAAGTGATTTTCTCTGAAAGGACAGCATTTAGAAAGTGAGGCAACACTCCATTCACTTCGCACAGTGAATTGAAGTGTTGGAACAGACTGCTTCTCTTTCAGAGAAACGCATGTGAGTTTCTTCCTAATGCTTGCAAGTAGCTTAAGGCACTTTCAAGGAAAGTGATTTTCTCTGAAAGGACAGCATTTAGAAAGTGAAGCAATACTCCATTCACTTCGCACAGTGAATTGAAGTGTTGGAACAGACTGCTTCTCTTTCAGAGAAACGCATGTGAGTTTCTTCCTGATGCTTGCAAGTAGCTTAAGGCACTTTCAAAGGAATGTGATTTTCTCAGAAAGGACAGCATTTAGAAAGTGAAGCAACACTCCATTCACTTCGCACAGTGAACTGAAGTGTTGGAAGAGACTGTTTCTCTTTCAGAGAAACGCATGTGAGTTTCTGTTGAATGCTTGTAAGTAGCTTAAGGAACTTTCAAAGGAAAGTGATTTTCTCTGAAAGGACAGCATTTAGAAAGTGAAGCAACACTCCATTCACTTCGCACAGTGAATTGAAGTGTTGGAACAGACTGCTTCTCTTTCAGAGAAATGCATGTGAGTTTCTGTTGAATGCTTGTAAGTAGCTTAAGGCACTTTCAAAGGAAAGTGATTTTCTCTGAAAGGACAGCATTTAGAAAGTGACGCAACACTCCATTCACTTCGCACAGTGAATTGAAGTATTGGAACAGACTGCTTCTCTTTCAGAGAAACACATGTGAGTTTCTGGTGAATGCTTGTAAGTAGCTTAAGGCACTTTCAAAGGAAAGTGATTTTCTCTGAAAGGACAGCATTTAGAAAGTGAAGCAACACTCCATTCACTTCCCACAGTGAATTGAAGTGTTGGAACAGACTGCTTCTCTTTCAGAGAAACGCATGTGAGTTTCTTTTGAATGCTTGCAAGTTGCTTAAGGCACATTCAAAGGAAAGTGATTTTCTCTGAAAGGACAGCATTTAGAAAGTGAAGTAATACTCCATTCACTTCGCACAGTGAATTGAAGTGTTGGAACAGACTGCTTCTCTTTCAGAGAAACGGATGTGAGTTTTTTGTGAAAGCTTGTAAGTAGCTTAAGGCACTTTCAAAGGAAAGTGATTTTCTCTGACAGGACAGCATTTAGAAAGTGAAGCAACACTCCATTCACTTCGCACAGTGAATTGAAGTGTTGGAACAGACTGCTTCTCTTTCAGAGAAACGGATGTGAGTTTTTTGTGAAATCTTGTAAGTAGCTTAAGGCACTTTCAAAGGAAAGTGATTTTCTCTGAAAGGACAGCATTTAGAAAGAGAGGCAACACTCCATTCACTTCACACAGTGAATTGAAGTGTTGGAACAGACTGCTTCTCTTTCAGAGAAACGCATGTGAGTTTTTTGTGAATGCTTGAAAGTAGTTTAAGGCACTTTCAATGGAAAGTGATTTTCTCTGAAAGGACAGCATTTAGAAAGTGAGGCAACACTCCATTCACTTCGCACAGTGAATTGAAGTGTTGGAACAGACTGCTTCTCTTTCAGAGAAACGCATGTGAGTTTCTTCCTAATGCTTGCAAGTAGCTTAAGGCACTTTCAAAGGAAAGTGATTTTCTCTGAAAGGACAGCATTTAGAAAGTGAAGCAACACTCCATTCACTTCGCACAGTGAATTGAAGTGTTGGAACAGACTGCTTCTCTTTCAGAGAAACGCATGTGAGTTTCTTCCTAATGCTTGCAAGTAGCTTAAGACACATTCAAAGGAAAGTGATTTTCTCTGAAAGGACAGCATTTAGAAAGTGAAGCAACACTAAATTCACTTCGCACAGTGAATTGAAGTGTTGGAACAGACTGCTTCTCTTTCAGAGAAACGCAAGTGAGTTTTTTATGAATGCTTGAAAGTAGTTAAAGGCACTTTCAAAGGAAAGTGATTTTCTCTGAAAGGACAGCATTTAGAAAGTGAGGCAACACTACATTCACTTCACACAGTGACTTGAAGTGTTGGAACAGACTGCTTCTCTTTCCAAGAAACGCATGTGAGTTTCTGGTGAATGCTTGTAAGTAGCTTAAGGCACTTTCAAAGGAAAGTGATTTTCTCTGAAAGAAGAGCATTTAGAACGTGAAGCAACACTCCATTCCCTTCGAGCAGTGAATTGAAGTGTTGGAACAGAGTGCTTCTCATTCATAGAAACGCATTAGTGTTTCTTGTGAATGCTTGCAAGTTGCTTAAGGCACTTTCAAAGGAAAGTGATTTTCTCTGAAAGGACAGCATTTAGAAAGTGAAGCAACACTCCATTCACTTCGCACAGAGAATTGAAGTGTTGGAACAGATTACTTCTCTTTTAGAGAAATGCATGTGAGTTTCTGTTGAATGCTTGAAAGTAGCTTAAGGCACATTCAAAGGAAAATGATTTTCTCTGAAAGGACAGCATTTAGAAAGTGAAGCAACACTCCATTCACTTCGCACAGTGAATTGAAGTGTTGGAACAGACTGCTTCTCTTTCAGAGAAACGCATGTGAGTTTTTTGTGAATGCTTGAAAGTAGTTTAAGGCACTTTCAATGGAAAGTGATTTTCTCTGAAAGGACAGCATTTAGAAAGTGAGGCAACACTCCATTCACTTCGCACAGTGAATTGAAGTGTTGGAACAGACTGCTTCTCTTTCAGAGAAACGCATGTGAGTTTCTTCCTAATGCTTGCAAGTAGCTTAAGGCACTTTCAAGGAAAGTGATTTTCTCTGAAAGGACAGCATTTAGAAAGTGAAGCAATACTCCATTCACTTCGCACAGTGAATTGAAGTGTTGGAACAGACTGCTTCTCTTTCAGAGAAACGCATGTGAGTTTCTTCCTGATGCTTGCAAGTAGCTTAAGGCACTTTCAAAGGAATGTGATTTTCTCAGAAAGGACAGCATTTAGAAAGTGAAGCAACACTCCATTCACTTCGCACAGTGAACTGAAGTGTTGGAAGAGACTGTTTCTCTTTCAGAGAAACGCATGTGAGTTTCTGTTGAATGCTTGTAAGTAGCTTAAGGAACTTTCAAAGGAAAGTGATTTTCTCTGAAAGGACAGCATTTAGAAAGTGAAGCAACACTCCATTCACTTCGCACAGTGAATTGAAGTGTTGGAACAGACTGCTTCTCTTTCAGAGAAATGCATGTGAGTTTCTGTTGAATGCTTGTAAGTAGCTTAAGGCACTTTCAAAGGAAAGTGATTTTCTCTGAAAGGACAGCATTTAGAAAGTGACGCAACACTCCATTCACTTCGCACAGTGAATTGAAGTATTGGAACAGACTGCTTCTCTTTCAGAGAAACACATGTGAGTTTCTGGTGAATGCTTGTAAGTAGCTTAAGGCACTTTCAAAGGAAAGTGATTTTCTCTGAAAGGACAGCATTTAGAAAGTGAAGCAACACTCCATTCACTTCCCACAGTGAATTGAAGTGTTGGAACAGACTGCTTCTCTTTCAGAGAAACGCATGTGAGTTTCTTTTGAATGCTTGCAAGTTGCTTAAGGCACATTCAAAGGAAAGTGATTTTCTCTGAAAGGACAGCATTTAGAGACTGAAGCAACACTCCATTCACTTCGCACAGTGAATTGAAGTGTTCGAACAGACTGCTTCTCTTTAAGAAAACGCATGTGAGTTTTTTGTGAATGCTTGAAAGTAGTTTAAGGCACTTTAAAAGGAAAGTGATTTTGTCTGAAAGGACAGCATTTAGAAAGTGAAGCAACACTCCATTCACTTCGCCCCGTGAATTGAAGTGTTGGACCAGACTGCTTCTCTTTCAGAGAAACGCATGTGAGTTTCTGTTGAATGCTTGTAAGTAGCTTAAGGCACATTCAAAGGAAAATGATCTTCTCTGAGAGGACAGCATTTAGAAAGTGAAGCAACACTCCATTCACTTCGCACAGTGAATTGAAGTGTTGGAACAGACTGCTTCTCTTTCAGAGAAACGCATGTGAGTTTTTTGTGAATGCTTGAAAGTAGTTTAAGGCACTTTCAATGGAAAGTGATTTTCTCTGAAAGGACAGCATTTAGAAAGTGAGGCAACACTCCATTCACTTCGCACAGTGAATTGAAGTGTTGGAACAGACTGCTTCTCTTTCAGAGAAACACATGTGAGTTTCTTCCTAATGCTTGCAAGTAGCTTAAGGCACTTTCAAAGGATAGTGATTTTCTCTGAAAGGACAGCATTTAGAAAGTGAAGCAACACTCCATTCACTTCGCACAGTGAATTGAAGTGTTGGAACAGACTGCTTCTCTTTCAAAGAAACGCATGTGAGTTTCTGGTGAATGCTTGTAAGTAGCTTAAGGCACATTCAAAGGAAAATGATTTTCTCTGAAAGGACAGCATTTAGAAAGTGAAGCAACACTCCATTCACTTCGCACAGTGAATTGAAGTGTTGGAACAGACTGCTTCTCTTTCAGAGAAACGCATGTGAGTTTTTTGTGAATGCTTGAAAGTAGTTTAAGGCACTTTCAATGGAAAGTGATTTTCTCTGAAAGGACAGCATTTAGAAAGTGAAGCAACACTCCATTCACTTCGCACCGTGAATTGAAGTGTTGGACCAGACTGCTTCTCTTTCAGAGAAACGCATGTGAGTTTCTGGTGAATGCTTGTAAGTAGCTTAAGGCACTTTCAAAGGAAAGTGATTTTCTCTGAAAGGACAACATTTAGAAAGTGAAGCAACACTCCATTCACTTCGCACAGTGAATTGAAGTGTTGGAACAGACTGCTTCTCTTTCAGAGAAACGCATGTGAGTTTCTGGTGAATGCTTGTAAGTAGCTTAAGGCACTTTCAAAGGAAAGTGATTTTCTCTGAAAGAAGAGCATTTAGAACGTGAAGCAACACTCCATTCCCTTCGAGCAGTGAATTGAAGTGTTGGAACAGAGTGCTTCTCATTCATAGAAACGCATTAGTGTTTCTTGTGAATGCTTGCAAGTTGCTTAAGGCACTTTCAAAGGAAAGTGATTTTCTCTGAAAGGACAGCATTTAGAAAGTGAAGCAACACTCCATTCACTTTGGACAGTGAATTGAAGTGTTGGAACAGACTGCTTCTCTTTCAGAGAAACGCATGTGAGTTTCTGGTGAATGCTTGTAAGTAGCTTAAGGCTCTTTCAAAGGAAAGTGATTTTCTCTCAAAGGACAGCATTTAGAAAGTAAAGCAACACTCCATTCCCTTCGCACAATAAATTGAAGTGTTGGAACAGACTGCTTCTCTTTCATAGAAACGCAATAGTGTTTCTTGTGAATGCTTGCAAGTAGCTTAAGGCACATTCAAAGGAACGTGATTTTCTCTGAAAGGACAGCATTTAGAAAGTGAAGCAACACTCCATTCACTTTGGACAGTGAATTGAAGTGTTGGAACAGATTACTTCTCTTTTAGAGAAATGCATGTGAGTTTCTGTTGAATGCTTGTAAGTAGCTTAAGGCACATTCAAAGGAAAATGATTTTCTCTGAAAGGACAGCATTTAGAAAGTGAAGCAACACTCCATTCACTTCGCACAGTGAATTGAAGTGTTGGAACAGACTGCTTCTCTTTCAGAGAAACGCATGTGAGTTTTTTGTGAATGCTTGAAAGTAGTTTAAGGCACTTTCAATGGAAAGTGATTTTCTCTGAAAGGACAGCATTTAGAAAGTGAGGCAACACTCCATTCACTTCGCACAGTGAATTGAAGTGTTGGAACAGACTGCTTCTCTTTCAGAGAAACGCATGTGAGTTTCTTCCTAATGCTTGCAAGTAGCTTAAGGCACTTTCAAGGAAAGTGATTTTCTCTGAAAGGACAGCATTTAGAAAGTGAAGCAATACTCCATTCACTTCGCACAGTGAATTGAAGTGTTGGAACAGACTGCTTCTCTTTCAGAGAAACGCATGTTAGTTTCTTCCTGATGCTTGCAAGTAGCTTAAGGCACTTTCAAAGGAAAGTGATTTTCTCAGAAAGGACAGCATTTAGAAAGTGAAGCAACACTCCATTCACTTCGCACAGTGAACTGAAGTGTTGGAAGAGACTGTTTCTCTTTCAGAGAAACGCATGTGAGTTTCTGTTGAATGCTTGTAAGTAGCTTAAGGCACTTTCAAAGGAAAGTGATTTTCTCTGAAAGGACAGCATTTAGAAAGTGAAGCAACACTCCATTCACTTCGCACAGTGAATTGAAGTGTTGGAACAGTCTGCTCCTCTTTCAGAGAAACGCATGTGAGTTTCTTCCTAATGCTTGCAAGTAGCTTAAGGCACTTTCAAAGGAAAGTGATTTTCTCTGAAAGGACAGCATTTAGAAAGTGAAGCAACACTCCATTCACTTCGCACAGTGAATTGAAGTGTTGGAACAGACTGCTTCTCTTTCAGAGAAATGCATGTGAGTGTCTGTTGAATGCTTGTAAGTAGCTTAAGGCACTTTCAAAGGAAAGTGATTTTCTCTGAAAGGACAGCATTTAGAAAGTGAAGCAACACGCCATTCACTTCGCAGAGTGAATTGAAGTATTGGAACAGACTGCTTCTCTTTCAGAGAAACACATGTGAGTTTCTGGTGAATGCTTGTAAGTAGCTTAAGGCACTTTCAAAGGAAAGTGATTTTCTCTGAAAGGACAGCATTTAGAAAGTGAAGCAACACTCCATTCACTTCGCACAGTGAATTGAAGTGTTGGAACAGACTGCTTCTCTTTCAGAGAAACGCATGTGAGTTTCTTTTGAATGCTTGCAAGTTGCTTAAGGCACATTCAAAGGAAAGTGATTTTCTCTGAAAGGACAGCATTTAGAGACTGAAGCAACACTCCATTCACTTCGCACAGTGAATTGAAGTGTTCGAACAGACTGCTTCTCTTTAAGAAAACGCATGTGAGTTTTTTGTGAATGCTTGAAAGTAGTTTAAGGCACTTTAAAAGGAAAGTGATTTTCTCTGAAAGGACAGCATTTAGAAAGTGAAGCAATACTAAATTCACTTCGCACAGTGAATTGAAGTGTTGGAACAGACTGCTTCTCTTGCAGAGAAACGCAAGTGAGTTTTTTATGAATGCTTGAAAGTAGTTAAAGGCACTTTCAAAGGAAAGTGATTTTCTCTGAAAGGACAGCATTTAGAAAGTGAGGCAACACTACATTCACTTCACACAGTGACTTGAAGTGTTGGAACAGACTGCTTCTCTTTCAAAGAAACACATGTGAGTTTCTGGTGAATGCTTGTAAGTAGCTTAAGGCACTTTCAAAGGAAAGTGATTTTCTCTGAAAGAAGAGCATTTAGAACGTGAAGCAACACTCCATTCCCTTCGAGCAGTGAATTGAAGTGTTGGAACAGAGTGCTTCTCATTCATAGAAACGCATTAGTGTTTCTTGTGAATGCTTGCAAGTTGCTTAAGGCACTTTCAAAGGAAAGTGATTTTCTCTGAAAGGACAGCATTTAGAAAGTGAAGCAACACTCCATTCACTTCGCACAGAGAATTGAAGTGTTGGAACAGATTACTTCTCTTTTAGAGAAATGCATGTGAGTTTCTGTTGAATGCTTGTAAGTAGCTTAAGGCACATTCAAAGGAAAATGATTTTCTCTGAAAGGACAGCATTTAGAAAGTGAAGCAACACTCCATTCACTTCGCACAGTGAATTGAAGTGTTGGAACAGACTGCTTCTCTTTCAGAGAAACGCATGTGAGTTTTTTGTGAATGCTTGAAAGTAGTTTAAGGCACTTTCAATGGAAAGTGATTTTCTCTGAAAGGACAGCATTTAGAAAGTGAGGCAACACTCCATTCACTTCGCACAGTGAATTGAAGTGTTGGAACAGACTGCTTCTCTTTCAGAGAAACGCATGTGAGTTTCTTCCTAATGCTTGCAAGTAGCTTAAGGCACTTTCAAGGAAAGTGATTTTCTCTGAAAGGACAGCATTTAGAAAGTGAAGCAATACTCCATTCACTTCGCACAGTGAATTGAAGTGTTGGAACAGACTGCTTCTCTTTCAGAGAAACGCATGTGAGTTTCTTCCTGATGCTTGCAAGTAGCTTAAGGCACTTTCAAAGGAAAGTGATTTTCTCAGAAAGGACAGCATTTAGAAAGTGAAGCAACACTCCATTCACTTCGCACAGTGAACTGAAGTGTTGGAAGAGACTGTTTCTCTTTCAGAGAAACGCATGTGAGTTTCTGTTGAATGCTTGTAAGTAGCTTAAGGCACTTTCAAAGGAAAGTGATTTTCTCTGAAAGGACAGCATTTAGAAAGTGAAGCAACACTCCATTCACTTCGCACAGTGAATTGAAGTGTTGGAACAGTCTGCTCCTCTTTCAGAGAAACGCATGTGAGTTTCTTCCTAATGCTTGCAAGTAGCTTAAGGCACTTTCAAAGGAAAGTGATTTTCTCTGAAAGGACAGCATTTAGAAAGTGAAGCAACACTCCATTCACTTCGCACAGTGAATTGAAGTGTTGTAACAGACTGCTTCTCTTTCAGAGAAATGCATGTGAGTGTCTGTTGAATGCTTGTAAGTAGCTTAAGGCACTTTCAAAGGAAAGTGATTTTCTCTGAAAGGACAGCATTTAGAAAGTGAAGCAACACTCCATTCACTTCGCACATTGAATTGAAGTGTTGGAACAGACTGCTTCTCTTTCAGAGAAACGCATGTGAGTTTCTGTTGAATGCTTGTAAGTAGCTTAAGGCACTTTGAAAGGAAAGTGATTTTCTCTGAAAGGACAGCATTTAGAAAGTGAGGCAACACTCCATTCACTTCACACAGTGAATTGAAGTGTTGGAACAGACTGCTTCTCTTTCAGAGAAATGCATGTGAGTTTCTGTTGAATGCTTGTAAGTAGCTTAAGGCACTTTCAAAGGAAAGTGATTTTCTCTGAAAGGACAGCATTTAGAAAGTGAAGCAACACTCCATTCACTTCGCACATTGAATTGAAGTGTTGGAACAGACTGCTTCTCTTTCAGAGAAACGCATGTGAGTTTCTGGTGAATGCTTGTAAGTAGCTTAAGGCACTTTCAAAGGAAAGTGATTTTCTCTGAAAGGACAGCATTTAGAAAGAGAGGCAACACTCCATTCACTTCACACAGTGAATTGAAGTGTTGGAACAGACTGCTTCTCTTTTAGAGAAACGCATGTGAGTTTTTTGTGAATGCTTGAAAGTAGTTTAAGGCACTTTCAATGGAAAGTGATTTTCTCTGAAAGGACAGCATTTAGAAAGTGAGGCAACACTCCATTCACTTCGCACAGTGAATTGAAGTGTTGGAACAGACTGCTTCTCTTTCAGAGAAACGCATGTGAGTTTCTTCCTAATGCTTGCAAGTAGCTTAAGGCACTTTCAAAGGAAAGTGATTTTCTCTGAAAGGACAGCATTTAGAAAGTGAAGCAACACTCCATTCACTTCGCACAGTGAATTGAAGTGTTGGAACAGACTGCTTCTCTTTCAGAGAAACGCATGTGAGTTTCTTCCTAATGCTTGCAAGTAGCTTAAGACACTTTCAAAGGAAAGTGATTTTCTCTGAAAGGACAGCATTTAGAAAGTGAAGCAACACTAAATTCACTTCGCACAGTGAATTGAAGTGTTTGAACAGACTGCTTCTCTTTCAGAGAAACGCAAGTGAGTTTTTTATGAATGCTAGAAAGTAGTTAAAGGCACTTTCAAAGGAAAGTGATTTTCTCTGAAAGGACAGCATTTAGAAAGTGAGGCAACACTACATTCACTTCACACAGTGACTTGAAGTGTTGGAACAGACTGCTTCTCTTTCAAAGAAACGCATGTGAGTTTCTGTTGAATGCTTGTAAGTAGCTTAAGGCACTTTCAAAGGAAAGTGATTTTCTCTGAAAGAAGAGCATTTAGAACGTGAAGCAACACTCCATTCCCTTCGAGCAGTGAATTGAAGTGTTGGAACAGAGTGCTTCTCATTCATAGAAACGCATTAGTGTTTCTTGTTAATGCTTGCAAGTTGCTTAAGGCACTTTCAAAGGAAAGTGATTTTCTCTGAAAGGACAGCATTTAGAAAGTGAAGCAACACTCCATTCACTTCGCACAGAGAATTGAAGTGTTGGAACAGATTACTTCTCTTTTAGAGAAATGCATGTGAGTTTCTGTTGAATGCTTGTAAGTAGCTTAAGGCACATTCAAAGGAAAATGATTTTCTCTGAAAGGACAGCATTTAGAAAGTGAAGCAACACTCCATTCACTTCGCACAGTGAATTGAAGTGTTGGAACAGACTGCTTCTCTTTCAGAGAAACGCATGTGAGTTTTTTGTGAATGCTTGAAAGTAGTTTAAGGCACTTTCAATGGAAAGTGATTTTCTCTGAAAGGACAGCATTTAGAAAGTGAGGCAACACTCCATTCACTTCGCACAGTGAATTGAAGTGTTGGAACAGACTGCTTCTCTTTCAGAGAAACGCATGTGAGTTTCTTCCTAATGCTTGCAAGTAGCTTAAGGCACTTTCAAGGAAAGTGATTTTCTCTGAAAGGACAGCATTTAGAAAGTGAAGCAATACTCCATTCACTTCGCACAGTGAATTGAAGTGTTGGAACAGACTGCTTCTCTTTCAGAGAAACGCATGTGAGTTTCTTCCTGATGCTTGCAAGTAGCTTAAGGCACTTTCAAAGGAATGTGATTTTCTCAGAAAGGACAGCATTTAGAAAGTGAAGCAACACTCCATTCACTTCGCACAGTGAACTGAAGTGTTGGAAGAGACTGTTTCTCTTTCAGAGAAACGCATGTGAGTTTCTGTTGAATGCTTGTAAGTAGCTTAAGGAACTTTCAAAGGAAAGTGATTTTCTCTGAAAGGACAGCATTTAGAAAGTGAAGCAATACTCCATTCACTTCGCACAGTGAATTGAAGTGTTGGAACAGACTGCTTCTCTTTCAGAGAAATGCATGTGAGTTTCTGTTGAATGCTTGTAAGTAGCTTAAGGCACTTTCAAAGGAAAGTGATTTTCTCTGAAAGGACAGCATTTAGAAAGTGAAGCAACACTCCATTCACTTCGCAGAGTGAATTGAAGTATTGGAACAGACTGCTTCTCTTTCAGAGAAACACATGTGAGTTTCTGGTGAATGCTTGTAAGTAGCTTAAGGCACTTTCAAAGGAAAGTGATTTTCTCTGAAAGGACAGCATTTAGAAAGTGAAGCAACACTCCATTCACTTCCCACAGTGAATTGAAGTGTTGGAACAGACTGCTTCTCTTTCAGAGAAACGCATGTGAGTTTCTTTTGAATGCTTGCAAGTTGCTTAAGGCACATTCAAAGGAAAGTGATTTTCTCTGAAAGGACAGCATTTAGAGACTGAAGCAACACTCCATTCACTTCGCACAGTGAATTGAAGTGTTCGAACAGACTGCTTCTCTTTAAGAAAACGCATGTGAGTTTTTTGTGAATGCTTGAAAGTAGTTTAAGGCACTTTAAAAGGAAAGTGATTTTGTCTGAAAGGACAGCATTTAGAAAGTGAAGCAACACTCCATTCACTTCGCCCCGTGAATTGAAGTGTTGGACCAGACTGCTTCTCTTTCAGAGAAACGCATGTGAGTTTCTGTTGAATGCTTGTAAGTAGCTTAAGGCACATTCAAAGGAAAATGATTTTCTCTGAGAGGACAGCATTTAGAAAGTGAAGCAACACTCCATTCATTTCGCACAGTGAATTGAAGTGTTGGAACAGACTGCTTCTCTTTCAGAGAAACGCATGTGAGTTTTTTGTGAATGCTTGAAAGTAGTTTAAGGCACTTTCAATGGAAAGTGATTTTCTCTGAAAGGACAGCATTTAGAAAGTGAGGCAACACTCCATTCACTTCGCACAGTGAATTGAAGTGTTGGAACAGACTGCTTCTCTTTCAGAGAAACACATGTGAGTTTCTTCCTAATGCTTGCAAGTAGCTTAAGGCACTTTCAAAGGATAGTGATTTTCTCTGAAAGGACAGCATTTAGAAAGTGAAGCAACACTCCATTCACTTCGCAGAGTGAATTGAAGTGTTGGAATAGACTGCTTCTCTTTCAAAGAAACGCATGTGAGTTTCTGGTGAATGCTTGTAAGTAGCTTAAGGCACATTCAAAGGAAAATGATTTTCTCTGAAAGGACAGCATTTAGAAAGTGAAGCAACACTCCATTCACTTCGCACAGTGAATTGAAGTGTTGGAACAGACTGCTTCTCTTTCAGAGAAACGCATGTGAGTTTTTTGTGAATGCTTGAAAGTAGTTTAAGGCACTTTCAATGGAAAGTGATTTTCTCTGAAAGGACAGCATTTAGAAAGTGAAGCAACACTCCATTCACTTCGCACCGTGAATTGAAGTGTTGGACCAGACTGCTTCTCTTTCAGAGAAACGCATGTGAGTTTCTGGTGAATGCTTGTAAGTAGCTTAAGGCACTTTCAAAGGAAAGTGATTTTCTCTGAAAGGACAACATTTAGAAAGTGAAGCAACACTCCATTCACTTCGCACAGTGAATTGAAGTGTTGGAACAGACTGCTTCTCTTTCAGAGAAACGCATGTGAGTTTCTGGTGAATGCTTGTAAGTAGCTTAAGGCACTTTCAAAGGAAAGTGATTTTCTCTGAAAGAAGAGCATTTAGAACGTGAAGCAACACTCCATTCCCTTCGAGCAGTGAATTGAAGTGTTGGAACAGAGTGCTTCTCATTCATAGAAACACATTAGTGTTTCTTGTGAATGCTTGCAAGTTGCTTAAGGCACTTTCAAAGGAAAGTGATTTTCTCTGAAAGGACAGCATTTAGAAAGTGAAGCAACACTCCATTCACTTTGGACAGTGAATTGAAGAGTTGGAACAGACTGCTTCTCTTTCAGAGAAACGCATGTGAGTTTCTGGTGAATGCTTGTAAGTAGCTTAAGGCTCTTTCAAAGGAAAGTGATTTTCTCTCAAAGGACAGCATTTAGAAAGTAAAGCAACACTCCATTCCTTTCGCACAATAAATTGAAGTGTTGGAACAGACTGCTTCTCTTTCATAGAAACGCAATAGTGTTTCTTGTGAATGCTTGCAAGTAGCTTAAGGCACATTCAAAGGAACGTGATTTTCTCTGAAAGGACAGCATTTAGAAAGTGAAGCAACACTCCATTCACTTCGCACAGAGAATTGAAGTGTTGGAACAGATTACTTCTCTTTTAGAGAAATGCATGTGAGTTTCTGTTGAATGCTTGTAAGTAGCTTAAGGCACATTCAAAGGAAAATGATTTTCTCTGAAAGGACAGCATTTAGAAAGTGAAGCAACACTCCATTCACTTCGCACAGTGAATTGAAGTGTTGGAACAGACTGCTTCTCTTTCAGAGAAACGCATGTGAGTTTTTTGTGAATGCTTGAAAGTAGTTTAAGGCACTTTCAATGGAAAGTGATTTTCTCTGAAAGGACAGCATTTAGAAAGTGAGGCAACACTCCATTCACTTCGCACAGTGAATTGAAGTGTTGGAACAGACTGCTTCTCTTTAGAGAAACGCATGTGAGTTTCTTCCTAATGCTTGCAAGTAGCTTAAGGCACTTTCAAAGGAAAGTGATTTTCTCTGAAAGGACAGCATTTAGAAAGTGAAGCAACACTCCATTCACTTCGCACAGTGAATTGAAGTGTTGGAACAGACTGCTTCTCTTTCAGAGAAACGCATGTGAGTTTCTTCCTGATGCTTGCAAGTAGCTTAAGGCACTTTCAAAGGAAAGTGATTTTCTCAGAAAGGACAGCATTTAGAAAGTGAAGCAACACTCCATTCACTTCGCACAGTGAACTGAAGTGTTGGAAAAGACTGTTTCTCTTTCAGAGAAACGCATGTGAGTTTCTGTTGAATGCTTGTAAGTAGCTTAAGGAACTTTCAAAGGAAAGTGATTTTCTCTGAAAGGACAGCATTTAGAAAGTGAAGCAACACTCCATTCACTTCGCACAGTGAATTGAAGTGTTGGAACAGACTGCTTCTCTTTCAGAGAAATGCATGTGAGTTTCTGTTGAATGCTTGTAAGTAGCTTAAGGCACTTTCAAAGGAAAGTGATTTTCTCTGAAAGGACAGCATTTAGAAAGTGAAGCAACACTCCATTCACTTCGCAGAGTGAATTGAAGTATTGGAACAGACTGCTTCTCTTTCAGAGAAACACATGTGAGTTTCTGGTGAATGCTTGTAAGTAGCTTAAGGCACTTTCAAAGGAAAGTGATTTTCTCTGAAAGGACAGCATTTAGAAAGTGAAGCAACACTCCATTCACTTCGCACAGTGAATTGAAGTGTTGGAACAGACTGCTTCTCTTTCAGAGAAACGCATGTGAGTTTCTTTTGAATGCTTGCAAGTTGCTTAAGGCACATTCAAAGGAAAGTGATTTTCTCTGAAAGGACAGCATTTAGAGACTGAAGCAACACTCCATTCACTTCGCACAGTGAATTGAAGTGTTCGAACAGACTGCTTCTCTTTAAGAAAACGCATGTGAGTTTTTTGTGAATGCTTGAAAGTAGTTTAAGGCACTTTAAAAGGAAAGTGATTTTCTCTGAAAGGACAGCATTTAGAAAGTGAAGCAACACTAAATTCACTTCGCACAGTGAATTGAAGTGTTGGAACAGACTGCTTCTCTTTCAGAGAAACGCAAGTGAGTTTTTTATGAATGCTTGAAAGTAGTTAAAGGCACTTTCAAAGGAAAGTGATTTTCTCTGAAAGGACAGCATTTAGAAAGTGAGGCAACACTACATTCACTTCACACAGTGACTTGAAGTGTTGGAACAGACTGCTTCTCTTTCAAAGAAACGCATGTGAGTTTCTGGTGAATGCTTGTAAGTAGCTTAAGGCACTTTCAAAGGAAAGTGATTTTCTCTGAAAGAAGAGCATTTAGAACGTGAAGCAACACTCCATTCCCTTCGAGCAGTGAATTGAAGTGTTGGAACAGAGTGCTTCTCATTCATAGAAACGCATTAGTGTTTCTTGTGAATGCTTGCAAGTTGCTTAAGGCACTTTCAAAGGAAAGTGATTTTCTCTGAAAGGACAGCATTTAGAAAGTGAAGCAACACTCCATTCACTTCGCACAGAGAATTGAAGTGTTGGAACAGATTACTTCTCTTTTAGAGAAATGCATGTGAGTTTCTGTTGAATGCTTGTAAGTAGCTTAAGGCACATTCAAAGGAAAATGATTTTCTCTGAAAGGACAGCATTTAGAAAGTGAAGCAACACTCCATTCACTTCGCACAGTGAATTGAAGTGTTGGAACAGACTGCTTCTCTTTCAGAGAAACGCATGTGAGTTTTTTGTGAATGCTTGAAAGTAGTTTAAGGCACTTTCAATGGAAAGTGATTTTCTCTGAAAGGACAGCATTTAGAAAGTGAGGCAACACTCCATTCACTTCGCACAGTGAATTGAAGTGTTGGAACAGACTGCTTCTCTTTCAGAGAAACGCATGTGAGTTTCTTCCTAATGCTTGCAAGTAGCTTAAGGCACTTTCAAGGAAAGTGATTTTCTCTGAAAGGACAGCATTTAGAAAGTGAAGCAATACTCCATTCACTTCGCACAGTGAATTGAAGTGTTGGAACAGACTGCTTCTCTTTCACAGAAACGCATGTGAGTTTCTTCCTGATGCTTGCAAGTAGCTTAAGGCACTTTCAAAGGAAAGTGATTTTCTCAGAAAGGACAGCATTTAGAAAGTGAAGCAACACTCCATTCACTTCGCACAGTGAACTGAAGTGTTGGAAGAGACTGTTTCTCTTTCAGAGAAACGCATGTGAGTTTCTGTTGAATGCTTGTAAGTAGCTTAAGGAACTTTCAAAGGAAAGTGATTTTCTCTGAAAGGACAGCATTTAGAAAGTGAAGCAACACTCCATTCACTTCGCACAGTGAATTGAAGTGTTGGAACAGACTGCTTCTCTTTCAGAGAAATGCATGTGAGTTTCTGTTGAATGCTTGTAAGTAGCTTAAGGCACTTTCAAAGGAAAGTGATTTTCTCTGAAAGGACAGCATTTAGAAAGTGAAGCAACACTCCATTCACTTCGCAGAGTGAATTGAAGTATTGGAACAGACTGCTTCTCTTTCAGAGAAACACATGTGAGTTTCTGGTGAATGCTTGTAAGTAGCTTAAGGCACTTTCAAAGGAAAGTGATTTTCTCTGAAAGGACAGCATTTAGAAAGTGAAGCAACACTCCATTCACTTCCCACAGTGAATTGAAGTGTTGGAACAGACTGCTTCTCTTTCAGAGAAACGCATGTGAGTTTCTTTTGAATGCTTGCAAGTTGCTTAAGGCACATTCAAAGGAAAGTGATTTTCTCTGAAAGGACAGCATTTAGAGACTGAAGCAACACTCCATTCACTTCGCACAGTGAATTGAAGTGTTCGAACAGACTGCTTCTCTTTAAGAAAACGCATGTGAGTTTTTTGTGAATGCTTGAAAGTAGTTTAAGGCACTTTAAAAGGAAAGTGATTTTGTCTGAAAGGACAGCATTTAGAAAGTGAAGCAACACTCCATTCACTTCGCCCCGTGAATTGAAGTGTTGGACCAGACTGCTTCTCTTTCAGAGAAACGCATGTGAGTTTCTGTTGAATGCTTGTAAGTAGTTTAAGGCACATTCAAAGGAAAATGATTTTCTCTGAAAGGACAGCATTTAGAAAGTGAAGCAACACTCCATTCACTTCGCACAGTGAATTGAAGTGTTGGAACAGACTGCTTCTCTTTCAGAGAAACGCATGTGAGTTTTTTGTGAATGCTTGAAAGTAGTTTAAGGCACTTTCAATGGAAAGTGATTTTCTCTGAAAGGACAGCATTTAGAAAGTGAGGCAACACTCCATTCACTTCGCACAGTGAATTGAAGTGTTGGAACAGACTGCTTCTCTTTCAGAGAAACACATGTGAGTTTCTTCCTAATGCTTGCAAGTAGCTTAAGGCACTTTCAAAGGATAGTGATTTTCTCTGAAAGGACAGCATTTAGAAAGTGAAGCAACACTCCATTCACTTCGCACAGTGAATTGAAGTGTTGGAACAGACTGCTTCTATTTCAAAGAAACGCATGTGAGTTTCTGGTGAATGCTTGTAAGTAGCTTAAGGCACATTCAAAGGAAAATGATTTTCTCTGAAAGGACAGCATTTAGAAAGTGAAGCAACACTCCATTCACTTCGCACAGTGAATTGAAGTGTTGGAACAGACTGCTTCTCTTTCAGAGAAACGCATGTGAGTTTTTTGTGAATGCTTGAAAGTAGTTTAAGGCACTTTCAATGGAAAGTGATTTTCTCTGAAAGGACAGCATTTAGAAAGTGAGGCAACACTCCATTCACTTCGCACAGTGAATTGAAGTGTTGGAACAGACTGCTTCTCTTTCAGAGAAACACATGTGAGTTTCTTCCTAATGCTTGCAAGTAGCTTAAGGCACTTTCAAAGGAAAGTGATTTTCTCTGAAAGGACAACATTTAGAAAGTGAAGCAACACTCCATTCACTTCGCACAGTGAATTGAAGTGTTGGAACAGACTGCTTCTCTTTCAGAGAAACGCATGTGAGTTTCTGGTGAATGCTTGTAAGTAGCTTAAGGCACTTTCAAAGGAAAGTAATTTTCTCTGAAAGGACAGCATTTAGAAAGTGAAGCAACACTCCATTCACTTCGCACAGTGAATTGAAGTGTTGGAACAGACTGCTTCTCTTTCAAAGAAACGCAATAGTGTTTCTTGTGAATGCTTGCAAGTAGCTTAAGGCACATTCAAAGGAAAGTGATTTTCTCTGAAAGGACAGCATTTAGAAAGTGAAGCAACACTCCATTCACTTCGCACAGAGAATTGAAGTGTTGGACCAGACTGCTTCTCTTTCAGAGAAACGCATGTGAGTTTCTGTTGAATGCTTGTAAGTAGCTTAAGGCACATTCAAAGGAAAATGATTTTCTCTGAAAGGACAGCATTTAGAAAGTGAAGCAACACTCCATTCACTTCGCACAGTGAATTGAAGTGTTGGAACAGACTGCTTCTCTTTCAGAGAAACGCATGTGAGTTTTTTGTGAATGCTTGAAAGTAGTTTAAGGCACTTTCAATGGAAAGTGATTTTCTCTGAAAGGACAGCATTTAGAAAGTGAGGCAACACTCCATTCACTTCGCACAGTGAATTGAAGTGTTGGAACAGACTGCTTCTCTTTCAGAGAAACACATGTGAGTTTCTTCCTAATGCTTGCAAGTAGCTTAAGGCACTTTCAAAGGATAGTGATTTTCTCTGAAAGGACAGCATTTAGAAAGTGAAGCAACACTCCATTCACTTCGCACAGTGAATTGAAGTGTTGGAACAGACTGCTTCTATTTCAAAGAAACGCATGTGAGTTTCTGGTGAAGGCTTGTAAGTAGCTTAAGGCACATTCAAAGGAAAATGATTTTCTCTGAAAGGACAGCATTTAGAAAGTGAAGCAACACTCCATTCACTTCGCACAGTGAATTGAAGTGTTGGAACAGACTGCTTCTCTTTCAGAGAAACGCATGTGAGTTTTTTGTGAATGCTTGAAAGTAGTTTAAGGCACTTTCAATGGAAAGTGATTTTCTCTGAAAGGACAGCATTTAGAAAGTGAAGCAACACTCCATTCACTTCGCACCGTGAATTGAAGTGTTGGACCAGACTGCTTCTCTTTCAGAGAAACGCATGTGAGTTTCTGGTGAATGCTTGTAAGTAGCTTAAGGCACTTTCAAAGGAAAGTGATTTTCTCTGAAAGGACAACATTTAGAAAGTGAAGCAACACTCCATTCACTTCGCACAGTGAATTGAAGTGTTGGAACAGACTGCTTCTCTTTCAGAGAAACGCATGTGAGTTTCTGGTGAATGCTTGTAAGTAGCTTAAGGCACTTTCAAAGGAAAGTAATTTTCTCTGAAAGGACAGCATTTAGAAAGTGAAGCAACACTCCATTCACTTCGCACAGTGAATTGAAGTGTTGGAACAGACTGCTTCTCTTTCAAAGAAACGCAATAGTGTTTCTTGTGAATGCTTGCAAGTAGCTTAAGGCACATTCAAAGGAAAGTGATTTTCTCTGAAAGGACAGCATTTAGAAAGTGAAGCAACACTCCATTCACTTCGCACAGAGAATTGAAGTGTTGGAACAGATTACTTCTCTTTTAAAGAAATGCATGTGAGTTTCTGTTGAATGCTTGTAAGTAGCTTAAGGCACATTCAAAGGAAAATGATTTTCTCTTAAAGGACAGCATTTAGAAAGTGAAGCAACACTCCATTCACTTCGCACAGTGAATTGAAGTGTTGGAACAGACTGCTTCTCTTTCAGAGAAACGCATGTGAGTTTTTTGTGAATGCTTGAAAGTAGTTTAAGGCACTTTCAATGGAAAGTGATTTTCTCTGAAAGGACAGCATTTAGAAAGTGAGGCAACACTCCATTCACTTCGCACAGTGAATTGAAGTGTTGGAACAGACTGCTTCTCTTTAGAGAAACGCATGTGAGTTTCTTCCTAATGCTTGCAAGTAGCTTAAGGCACTTTCAAAGGAAAGTGATTTTCTCTGAAAGGACAGCATTTAGAAAGTGAAGCAACACTCCATTCACTTCGCACAGTGAATTGAAGTGTTGGAACAGACTGCTTCTCTTTCAGAGAAACGCATGTGAGTTTCTTCCTGATGCTTGCAAGTAGCTTAAGGCACTTTCAAAGGAAAGTGATTTTCTCAGAAAGGACAGCATTTAGAAAGTGAAGCAACACTCCATTCACTTCGCACAGTGAACTGAAGTGTTGGAAAAGACTGTTTCTCTTTCAGAGAAACGCATGTGAGTTTCTGTTGAATGCTTGTAAGTAGCTTAAGGAACTTTCAAAGGAAAGTGATTTTCTCTGAAAGGACAGCATTTAGAAAGTGAAGCAACACTCCATTCACTTCGCACAGTGAATTGAAGTGTTGGAACAGACTGCTTCTCTTTCAGAGAAATGCATGTGAGTTTCTGTTGAATGCTTGTAAGTAGCTTAAGGCACTTTCAAAGGAAAGTGATTTTCTCTGAAAGGACAGCATTTAGAAAGTGAAGCAACACTCCATTCACTTCGCAGAGTGAATTGAAGTATTGGAACAGACTGCTTCTCTTTCAGAGAAACACATGTGAGTTTCTGGTGAATGCTTGTAAGTAGCTTAAGGCACTTTCAAAGGAAAGTGATTTTCTCTGAAAGGACAGCATTTAGAAAGTGAAGCAACACTCCATTCACTTCGCACAGTGAATTGAAGTGTTGGAACAGACTGCTTCTCTTTCAGAGAAACGCATGTGAGTTTCTTTTGAATGCTTGCAAGTTGCTTAAGGCACATTCAAAGGAAAGTGATTTTCTCTGAAAGGACAGCATTTAGAGACTGAAGCAACACTCCATTCACTTCGCACAGTGAATTGAAGTGTTCGAACAGACTGCTTCTCTTTAAGAGAAACGCATGTGAGTTTTTTGTGAATGCTTGAAAGTAGTTTAAGGCACTTTAAAAGGAAAGTGATTTTGTCTGAAAGGACAGCATTTAGAAAGTGAAGCAATACTCCATTCACTTCACACCGTGAATTGAAGTGTTGGACCAGACTGCTTCTCTTTCAGAGAAACGCATGTGAGTTTCTGTTGAATGCTTGTAAGTAGCTTAAGGCACATTCAAAGGAAAATGATTTTCTCTGAAAGGACAGCATTTAGAAAGTGAAGCAACACTCCATTCACTTCGCACAGTGAATTGAAGTGTTGGAACAGACTGCTTCTCTTTCAGAGAAACGCATGAGAGTTTTTTGTGAATGCTTGAAAGTAGTTTAAGGCACTTTCAATGGAAAGTGATTTTCTCTGAAAGGACAGCATTTAGAAAGTGAGGCAACACTCCATTCACTTCGCACAGTGAATTGAAGTGTTGGAACAGACTGCTTCTCTTTCAGAGAAACACATGTGAGTTTCTTCCTAATGCTTGCAAGTAGCTTAAGGCACTTTCAAAGGAAAGTGATTTTCTCTGAAAGGACAGCATTTAGAAAGTGAAGCAACACTCCATTCACTTCGCACAGTGAATTGAAGTGTTGGAACAGACTGCTTCTCTTTCAGAGAAACGCATGTGAGTTTCTTCCTGATGCTTGCAAGTAGCTTAAGGCACTTTCAAAGGAAAGTGATTTTCTCAGAAAGGACAGCATTTAGAAAGTGAAGCAACACTCCATTCACTTCGCACAGTGAATTGAAGTGTTGGAAAAGACTGTTTCTCTTTCAGAGAAACGCATGTGAGTTTCTGGTGAATGCTTGTAAGTAGCTTAAGGCACTTTCAAAGGAAAGTGATTTTCTCTGAAAGAACAGCATTTAGAAAGTGAAGCAACACTCCATTCACTTCGCACAGTTAATTGAAGTGTTGGAACAGACTGCTTCTCTTTCAGAGAAATGCATGTGAGTTTCTGTTGAATGCTTGTAAGTAGCTTAAGGCACTTTCAAAGGAAAGTGATTTTCTCTGAAAGGACAGCATTTAGAAAGTGAAGCAACACTTCATTCACTTCGCAGAGTGAATTGAAGTATTGGAACAGACTGCTTCTCTTTCAGAGAAACACATGTGAGTTTCTGGTGAATGCTTGTAAGTAGCTTAAGGCACTTTCAAAGGAAAGTGATTTTCTCTGAAAGGACAGCATTTAGAAAGTGAAGCAACACTCCATTCACTTCGCACAGTGAATTGAAGTGTTGGAACAGACTGCTTCTCTTTCAGAGAAACGCATGTGAGTTTCTTTTGAATGCTTGCAAGTTGCTTAAGGCACATTCAAAGGAAAGTGATTTTCTCTGAAAGGACAGCATTTAGAGACTGAAGCAACACTAAATTCACTTCGCACAGTGAATTGAAGTGTTGGAACAGACTGCTTCTCTTTCAGAGAAACGCAAGTGAGTTTTTTATGAATGCTTGAAAGTAGTTAAAGGCACTTTCAAAGGAAAGTGATTTTCTCTGAAAGGACAGCATTTAGAAAGTGAGGCATCACTACATTCACTTCACACAGTGACTTGAAGTGTTGGAACAGACTGCTTCTCTTTCAAAGAAACGCATGTGAGTTTCTGGTGAATGCTTGTAAGTAGCTTAAGGCACTTTCAAAGGAAAGTGATTTTCTCTGAAAGAAGAGCATTTAGAACGTGAAGCAACACTCCATTCCCTTCGAGCAGTGAATTGAAGTGTTGGAACAGAGTGCTTCTCATTCATAGAAACGCATTAGTGTTTCTTGTGAATGCTTGCAAGTTGCTTAAGGCACTTTCAAAGGAAAGTGATTTTCTCTGAAAGGACAGCATTTAGAAAGTGAAGCAACACTCCATTCACTTCGCACAGAGAACTGAAGTGTTGGAACAGATTACTTCTCTTTTAGAGAAATGCATGTGAGTTTCTGTTGAATGCTTGTAAGTAGCTTAAGGCACATTCAAAGGAAAATGATTTTCTCTGAAAGGACAGCATTTAGAAAGTGAAGCAACACTCCATTCACTTCGCACAGTGAATTGAAGTGTTGGAACAGACTGCTTCTCTTTCAGAGAAACGCATGTGAGTTTTTTGTGAATGCTTGAAAGTAGTTTAAGGCACTTTCAATGGAAAGTGATTTTCTCTGAAAGGACAGCATTTAGAAAGTGAGGCAACACTCCATTCACTTCGCACAGTGAATTGAAGTGTTGGAACAGACTGCTTCTCTTTCAGAGAAACGCATGTGAGTTTCTTCCTAATGCTTGCAAGTAGCTTAAGGCACTTTCAAGGAAAGTGATTTTCTCTGAAAGGACAGCATTTAGAAAGTGAAGCAATACTCCATTCACTTCGCACAGTGAATTGAAGTGTTGGAACAGACTGCTTCTCTTTCAGAGAAACGCATGTGAGTTTCTTCCTGATGCTTGCAAGTAGCTTAAGGCACTTTCAAAGGAATGTGATTTTCTCAGAAAGGACAGCATTTAGAAAGTGAAGCAACACTCCATTCACTTCGCACAGTGAACTGAAGTGTTGGAAGAGACTGTTTCTCTTTCAGAGAAACGCATGTGAGTTTCTGTTGAATGCTTGTAAGTAGCTTAAGGAACTTTCAAAGGAAAGTGATTTTCTCTGAAAGGACAGCATTTAGAAAGTGAAGCAATACTCCATTCACTTCGCACAGTGATTTGAAGTGTTGGAACAGACTGCTTCTCTTTCAGAGAAATGCATGTGAGTTTCTGTTGAATGCTTGTAAGTAGCTTAAGGCACTTTCAAAGGAAAGTGATTTTCTCTGAAAGGACAGCATTTAGAAAGTGAAGCAACACTCCATTCACTTCGCACAGTGAATTGAAGTATTGGAACAGACTGCTTCTCTTTCAGAGAAACACATGTGAGTTTCTGGTGAATGCTTGTAAGTAGCTTAAGGCACTTTCAAAGGAAAGTGATTTTCTCTGAAAGGACAGCATTTAGAAAGTGAAGCAACACTCCATTCACTTCCCACAGTGAATTGAAGAGTTGGAACAGACTGCTTCTCTTTCAGAGAAACGCATGTGAGTTTCTTTTGAATGCTTGCAAGTTGCTTAAGGCACATTCAAAGGAAAGTGATTTTCTCTGAAAGGACAGCATTTAGAGACTGAAGCAACACTCCATTCACTTCGCACAGTGAATTGAAGTGTTCGAACAGACTGCTTCTCTTTAAGAAAACGCATGTGAGTTTTTTGTGAATGCTTGAAAGTAGTTTAAGGCACTTTAAAAGGAAAGTGATTTTGTCTGAAAGGACAGCATTTAGAAAGTGAAGCAACACTCCATTCACTTCGCACAGTGAATTGAAGTGTTGGAACAGACTGCTTCTCTTTCAGAGAAACGCATGTGAGTTTCTTCCTGATGCTTGCAAGTAGCTTAAGGCACTTTCAAAGGAAAGTGATTTTCTCAGAAAGGACAGCATTTAGAAAGTGAAGCAACACTCCATTCACTTCGCACAGTGAATTGAAGTGTTGGAAAAGACTGTTTCTCTTTCAGAGAAACGCATGTGAGTTTCTGGTGAATGCTTGTAAGTAGCTTAAGGCACTTTCAAAGGAAAGTGATTTTCTCTGAAAGAACAGCATTTAGAAAGTGAAGCAACACTCCATTCACTTCGCACAGTGAATTGAAGTGTTGGAACAGACTGCTTCTCTTTCAGAGAAACGCATGTGAGTTTCTTCCTGATGCTTGCAAGTAGCTTAAGGCACTTTCAAAGGAAAGTGATTTTCTCAGAAAGGACAGCATTTAGAAAGTCAAGCAACACTCCATTCACTTCGCACAGTGAATTGAAGTGTTGGAAAAGACTGTTTCTCTTTCAGAGAAACGCATGTGAGTTTCTGGTGAATGCTTGTAAGTAGCTTAAGGCACTTTCAAAGGAAAGTGATTTTCTCTGAAAGAACAGCATTTAGAAAGTGAAGCAACACTCCATTCACTTCGCACAGTTAATTGAAGTGTTGGAACAGACTGCTTCTCTTTCAGAGAAATGCATGTGAGTTTCTGTTGAATGCTTGTAAGTAGCTTAAGGCACTTTCAAAGGAAAGTGATTTTCTCTGAAAGGACAGCATTTAGAAAGTGAAGCAACACTTCATTCACTTCGCAGAGTGAATTGAAGTATTGGAACAGACTGCTTCTCTTTCAGAGAAACACATGTGAGTTTCTGGTGAATGCTTGTAAGTAGCTTAAGGCACTTTCAAAGGAAAGTGATTTTCTCTGAAAGGACAGCATTTAGAAAGTGAAGCAACACTCCATTCACTTCGCACAGTGAATTGAAGTGTTGGAACAGACTGCTTCTCTTTCAGAGAAACTCATGTGAGTTTCTTTTGAATGCTTGCAAGTTGCTTAAGGCACATTCAAAGGAAAGTGATTTTCTCTGAAAGGACAGCATTTAGAGACTGAAGCAACACTAAATTCACTTCGCACAGTGAATTGAAGTGTTGGAACAGACTGCTTCTCTTTCAGAGAAACGCAAGTGAGTTTTTTATGAATGCTTGAAAGTAGTTAAAGGCACTTTCAAAGGAAAGTGATTTTCTCTGAAAGGACAGCATTTAGAAAGTGAGGCAACACTACATTCACTTCACACAGTGACTTGAAGTGTTGGAACAGACTGCTTCTCTTTCAAAGAAACGCATGTGAGTTTCTGGTGAATGCTTGTAAGTAGCTTAAGGCACTTTCAAAGGAAAGTGATTTTCTCTGAAAGAAGAGCATTTAGAACGTGAAGCAACACTCCATTCCCTTCGAGCAGTGAATTGAAGTGTTGGAACAGAGTGCTTCTCATTCATAGAAACGCATTAGTGTTTCTTGTGAATGCTTGCAAGTTGCTTAAGGCACTTTCAAAGGAAAGTGATTTTCTCTGAAAGGACAGCATTTAGAAAGTGAAGCAACACTCCATTCACTTCGCACAGAGAATTGAAGTGTTGGAACAGATTACTTCTCTTTTAGAGAAATGCATTTGAGTTTCTGTTGAATGCTTGTAAGTAGCTTAAGGCACATTCAAAGGAAAATGATTTTCTCTGAAAGGACAGCATTTAGAAAGTGAAGCAACACTCCATTCACTTCGCACAGTGAATTGAAGTGTTGGAACAGACTGCTTCTCTTTCAGAGAAACTCATGTGAGTTTTTTGTGAATGCTTGAAAGTAGTTTAAGGCACTTTAAAAGGAAAGTGATTTTGTCTGAAAGGACAGCATTTAGAAAGTGAAGCAACACTCCATTCACTTCGCACAGTGAATTGAAGTGTTGGAACAGACTGCTTCTCTTTCAGAGAAACGCATGTGAGTTTCTTCCTGATGCTTGCAAGTAGCTTAAGGCACTTTCAAAGGAAAGTGATTTTCTCAGAAAGGACAGCATTTAGAAAGTGAAGCAACACTCCATTCACTTCGCACAGTGAATTGAAGTGTTGGAAAAGACTGTTTCTCTTTCAGAGAAACGCATGTGAGTTTCTGGTGAATGCTTGTAAGTAGCTTAAGGCACTTTCAAAGGAAAGTGATTTTCTCTGAAAGAACAGCATTTAGAAAGTGAAGCAACACTCCATTCACTTCGCACAGTGAATTGAAGTGTTGGAACAGACTGCTTCTCTTTCAGAGAAACGCATGTGAGTTTCTTCCTGATGCTTGCAAGTAGCTTAAGGCACTTTCAAAGGAAAGTGATTTTCTCAGAAAGGACAGCATTTAGAAAGTGAAGCAACACTCCATTCACTTCGCACAGTGAATTGAAGTGTTGGAAAAGACTGTTTCTCTTTCAGAGAAACGCATGTGAGTTTCTGGTGAATGCTTGTAAGTAGCTTAAGGCACTTTCAAAGGAAAGTGATTTTCTCTGAAAGAACAGCATTTAGAAAGTGAAGCAACACTCCATTCACTTCGCACAGTTAATTGAAGTGTTGGAACAGACTGCTTCTCTTTCAGAGAAATGCATGTGAGTTTCTGTTGAATGCTTGTAAGTAGCTTAAGGCACTTTCAAAGGAAAGTGATTTTCTCTGAAAGGACAGCATTTAGAAAGTGAAGCAACACTTCATTCACTTCGCAGAGTGAATTGAAGTATTGGAACAGACTGCTTCTCTTTCAGAGAAACACATGTGAGTTTCTGGTGAATGCTTGTAAGTAGCTTAAGGCACTTTCAAAGGAAAGTGATTTTCTCTGAAAGGACAGCATTTAGAAAGTGAAGCAACACTCCATTCACTTCGCACAGTGAATTGAAGTGTTGGAACAGACTGCTTCTCTTTCAGAGAAACTCATGTGAGTTTCTTTTGAATGCTTGCAAGTTGCTTAAGGCACATTCAAAGGAAAGTGATTTTCTCTGAAAGGACAGCATTTAGAGACTGAAGCAACACTAAATTCACTTCGCACAGTGAATTGAAGTGTTGGAACAGACTGCTTCTCTTTCAGAGAAACGCAAGTGAGTTTTTTATGAATGCTTGAAAGTAGTTAAAGGCACTTTCAAAGGAAAGTGATTTTCTCTGAAAGGACAGCATTTAGAAAGTGAGGCAACACTACATTCACTTCACACAGTGACTTGAAGTGTTGGAACAGACTGCTTCTCTTTCAAAGAAACGCATGTGAGTTTCTGGTGAATGCTTGTAAGTAGCTTAAGGCACTTTCAAAGGAAAGTGATTTTCTCTGAAAGAAGAGCATTTAGAACGTGAAGCAACACTCCATTCCCTTCGAGCAGTGAATTGAAGTGTTGGAACAGAGTGCTTCTCATTCATAGAAACGCATTAGTGTTTCTTGTGAATGCTTGCAAGTTGCTTAAGGCACTTTCAAAGGAAAGTGATTTTCTCTGAAAGGACAGCATTTAGAAAGTGAAGCAACACTCCATTCACTTCGCACAGAGAATTGAAGTGTTGGAACAGATTACTTCTCTTTTAGAGAAATGCATGTGAGTTTCTGTTGAATGCTTGTAAGTAGCTTAAGGCACATTCAAAGGAAAATGATTTTCTCTGAAAGGACAGCATTTAGAAAGTGAAGCAACACTCCATTCACTTCGCACCGTGAATTGAAGTGTTGGAACAGACTGCTTCTCTTTCAGAGAAACGCATGTGAGTTTTTTGTGAATGCTTGAAAGTAGTTTAAGGCACTTTCAATGGAAAGTGATTTTCTCTGAAAGGACAGCATTTAGAAAGTGAGGCAACACTCCATTCACTTCGCACAGTGAATTGAAGTGTTGGAACAGACTGCTTCTCTTTCAGAGAAACGCATGTGAGTTTCTTCCTAATGCTTGCAAGTAGCAAAAGGCACTTTCAAGGAAAGTGATTTTCTCTGAAAGGACAGCATTTAGAAAGTGAAGCAATACTCCATTCACTTCGCACAGTGAATTGAAGTGTTGGAACAGACTGCTTCTCTTTCAGAGAAACGCATGTGAGTTTCTTCCTGATGCTTGCAAGTAGCTTAAGGCACTTTCAAAGGAATGTGATTTTCTCAGAAAGGACAGCATTTAGAAAGTGAAGCAACACTCCATTCACTTCGCACAGTGAACTGAAGTGTTGGAAGAGACTGTTTCTCTTTCAGAGAAACGCATGTGAGTTTCTGTTGAATGCTTGTAAGTAGCTTAAGGAACTTTCAAAGGAAAGTGATTTTCTCTGAATGGACAGCATTTAGAAAGTGAAGCAATACTCCATTCACTTCGCACAGTGAATTGAAGTGTTGGAACAGACTGCTTCTCTTTCAGAGAAATGCATGTGAGTTTCTGTTGAATGCTTGTAAGTAGCTTAAGGCACTTTCAAAGGAAAGTGATTTTCTCTGAAAGGACAGCATTTAGAAAGTGAAGCAACACTCCATTCACTTCGCACAGTGAATTGAAGTATTGGAACAGACTGCTTCTCTTTCAGAGAAACACATGTGAGTTTCTGGTGAATGCTTGTAAGTAGCTTAAGGCACTTTCAAAGGAAAGTGATTTTCTCTGAAAGGACAGCATTTAGAAAGTGAAGCAACACTCCATTCACTTCCCACAGTGAATTGAAGTGTTGGAACAGACTGCTTCTCTTTCAGAGAAACGCATGTGAGTTTCTTTTGAATGCTTGCAAGTTGCTTAAGGCACATTCAAAGGAAAGTGATTTTCTCTGAAAGGACAGCATTTAGAGACTGAAGCAACACTCCATTCACTTCGCACAGTGAATTGAAGTGTTCGAACAGACTGCTTCTCTTTAAGAAAACGCATGTGAGTTTTTTGTGAATGCTTGAAAGTAGTTTAAGGCACTTTAAAAGGAAAGTGATTTTGTCTGAAAGGACAGCATTTAGAAAGTGAAGCAACACTCCATTCACTTCGCCCCGTGAATTGAAGTGTTGGACCAGACTGCTTCTCTTTCAGAGAAACGCATGTGAGTTTCTGTTGAATGCTTGTAAGTAGCTTAAGGCACATTCAAAGGAAAATGATTTTCTCTGAGAGGACAGCATTTAGAAAGTGAAGCAACACTCCATTCACTTCGCACAGTGAATTGAAGTGTTGGAACAGACTGCTTCTCTTTCAGAGAAACGCATGTGAGTTTTTTGTGAATGCTTGAAAGTAGTTTAAGGCACTTTCAATGGAAAGTGATTTTCTCTGAAAGGACAGCATTTAGAAAGTGAGGCAACACTCCATTCACTTCGCACAGTGAATTGAAGTGTTGGAACAGACTGCTTCTCTTTCAGAGAAACACATGTGAGTTTCTTCCTAATGCTTGCAAGTAGCTAAGGCACTTTCAAAGGATAGTGATTTTCTCTGAAAGGACAGCATTTAGAAAGTGAAGCAACACTCCATTCACTTCGCACAGTGAATTGAAGTGTTGGAATAGACTGCTTCTCTTTCAAAGAAACGCATGTGAGTTTCTGGTGAATGCTTGTAAGTAGCTTAAGGCACATTCAAAGGAAAATGATTTTCTCTGAAAGGACAGCATTTAGAAAGTGAAGCAACACTCCATTCACTTCGCACAGTGAATTGAAGTGTTGGAACAGACTGCTTCTCTTTCAGAGAAACGCATGTGAGTTTTTTGTGAATGCTTGAAAGTAGTTTAAGGCACTTTAAAAGGAAAGTGATTTTGTCTGAAAGGACAGCATTTAGAAAGTGAAGCAACACTCCATTCACTTCGCACCGTGAATTGAAGTGTTGGACCAGACTGCTTCTCTTTCAGAGAAACGCATGTGAGTTTCTGGTGAATGCTTGTAAGTAGCTTAAGGCACTTTCAAAGGAAAGTGATTTTCTCTGAAAGGACAACATTTAGAAAGTGAAGCAACACTCCATTCACTTCGCACAGTGAATTGAAGTGTTGGAACAGACTGCTTCTCTTTCAGAGAAACGCATGTGAGTTTCTGGTGAATGCTTGTAAGTAGCTTAAGGCACTTTCAAAGGAAAGTGATTTTCTCTGAAAGAAGAGCATTTAGAACGTGAAGCAACACTCCATTCCCTTCGAGCAGTGAATTGAAGTGTTGGAACAGAGTGCTTCTCATTCATAGAAACGCATTAGTGTTTCTTGTGAATGCTTGCAAGTTGCTTAAGGCACTTTCAAAGGAAAGTGATTTTCTCTGAAAGGACAGCATTTAGAAAGTGAAGCAACACTCCATTCACTTTGGACAGTGAATTGAAGTGTTGGAACAGACTGCTTCTCTTTCAGAGAAACGCATGTGAGTTTCTGGTGAATGCTTGTAAGTAGCTTAAGGCTCTTTCAAAGGAAAGTGATTTTCTCTCAAAGGACAGCATTTAGAAAGTAAAGCAACACTCCATTCCCTTCGCACAATAAATTGAAGTGTTGGAACAGACTGCTTCTCTTTCATAGAAACGCAATAGTGTTTCTTGTGAATGCTTGCAAGTAGCTTAAGGCACATTCAAAGGAACGTGATTTTCTCTGAAAGGACAGCATTTAGAAAGTGAAGCAACACTCCATTCACTTCGCACAGAGAATTGAAGTGTTGGAACAGATTACTTCTCTTTTAGAGAAATACATGTGAGTTTCTGTTGAATGCTTGTAAGTAGCTTAAGGCACATTCAAAGGAAAATGATTTTCTCTGAAAGGACAGCATTTAGAAAGTGAAGCAACACTCCATTCACTTCGCACAGTGAATTGAAGTGTTGGAACAGACTGCTTCTCTTTCAGAGAAACGCATGTGAGTTTTTTGTGAATGCTTGAAAGTAGTTTAAGGCACTTTCAATGGAAAGTGATTTTCTCTGAAAGGACAGCATTTAGAAAGTGAGGCAACACTCCATTCACTTCGCACAGTGAATTGAAGTGTTGGAACAGACTGCTTCTCTTTAGAGAAACGCATGTGAGTTTCTTCCTAATGCTTGCAAGTAGCTTAAGGCACTTTCAAAGGAAAGTGATTTTCTCTGAAAGGACAGCATTTAGAAAGTGAAGCAACACTCCATTCACTTCGCACAGTGAATTGAAGTGTTGGAACAGACTGCTTCTCTTTCAGAGAAACGCATGTGAGTTTCTTCCTGATGCTTGCAAGTAGCTTAAGGCACTTTCAAAGGAAAGTGATTTTCTCAGAAAGGACAGCATTTAGAAAGTGAAGCAACACTCCATTCACTTCGCACAGTGAACTGAAGTGTTGGAAAAGACTGTTTCTCTTTCAGAGAAACGCATGTGAGTTTCTGTTGAATGCTTGTAAGTAGCTTAAGGAACTTTCAAAGGAAAGTGATTTTCTCTGAAAGGACAGCATTTAGAAAGTGAAGCAACACTCCATTCACTTCGCACAGTGAATTGAAGTGTTGGAACAGACTGCTTCTCTTTCAGAGAAATGCATGTGAGTTTCTGTTGAATGCTTGTAAGTAGCTTAAGGCACTTTCAAAGGAAAGTGATTTTCTCTGAAAGGACAGCATTTAGAAAGTGAAGCAACACTCCATTCACTTCGCAGAGTGAATTGAAGTATTGGAACAGACTGCTTCTCTTTCAGAGAAACACATGTGATTTTCTGGTGAATGCTTGTAAGTAGCTTAAGGCACTTTCAAAGGAAAGTGATTTTCTCTGAAAGGACAGCATTTAGAAAGTGAAGCAACACTCCATTCACTTCGCACAGTGAATTGAAGTGTTGGAACAGACTGCTTCTCTTTCAGAGAAACGCATGTGAGTTTCTTTTGAATGCTTGCAAGTTGCTTAAGGCACATTCAAAGGAAAGTGATTTTCTCTGAAAGGACAGCATTTAGAGACTGAAGCAACACTCCATTCACTTCGCACAGTGAATTGAAGTGTTCGAACAGACTGCTTCTCTTTAAGAAAACGCATGTGAGTTTTTTGTGAATGCTTGAAAGTAGTTTAAGGCACTTTAAAAGGAAAGTGATTTTCTCTGAAAGGACAGCATTTAGAAAGTGAAGCAACACTAAATTCACTTCGCACAGTGAATTGAAGTGTTGGAACAGACTGCTTCTCTTTCAGAGAAACGCAAGTGAGTTTTTTATGAATGCTTGAAAGTAGTTAAAGGCACTTTCAAAGGAAAGTGATTTTCTCTGAAAGGACAGCATTTAGAAAGTGAGGCAACACTACATTCACTTCACACAGTGACTTGAAGTGTTGGAACAGACTGCTTCTCTTTTAGAGAAATACATGTGAGTTTCTGTTGAATGCTTGTAAGTAGCTTAAGGCACATTCAAAGGAAAATGATTTTCTCTGAAAGGACAGCATTTAGAAAGTGAAGCAACACTCCATTCACTTCGCACAGTGAATTGAAGTGTTGGAACAGACTGCTTCTCTTTCAGAGAAACGCATGTGAGTTTTTTGTGAATGCTTGAAAGTAGTTTAAGGCACTTTCAATGGAAAGTGATTTTCTCTGAAAGGACAGCATTTAGAAAGTGAGGCAACACTCCATTCACTTCGCACAGTGAATTGAAGTGTTGGAACAGACTGCTTCTCTTTAGAGAAACGCATGTGAGTTTCTTCCTAATGCTTGCAAGTAGCTTAAGGCACTTTCAAAGGAAAGTGATTTTCTCTGAAAGGACAGCATTTAGAAAGTGAAGCAACACTCCATTCACTTCGCACAGTGAATTGAAGTGTTGGAACAGACTGCTTCTCTTTCAGAGAAACGCATGTGAGTTTCTTCCTGATGCTTGCAAGTAGCTTAAGGCACTTTCAAAGGAAAGTGATTTTCTCAGAAAGGACAGCATTTAGAAAGTGAAGCAACACTCCATTCACTTCGCACAGTGAACTGAAGTGTTGGAAAAGACTGTTTCTCTTTCAGAGAAACGCATGTGAGTTTCTGTTGAATGCTTGTAAGTAGCTTAAGGAACTTTCAAAGGAAAGTGATTTTCTCTGAAAGGACAGCATTTAGAAAGTGAAGCAACACTCCATTCACTTCGCACAGTGAATTGAAGTGTTGGAACAGACTGCTTCTCTTTCAGAGAAATGCATGTGAGTTTCTGTTGAATGCTTGTAAGTAGCTTAAGGCACTTTCAAAGGAAAGTGATTTTCTCTGAAAGGACAGCATTTAGAAAGTGAAGCAACACTCCATTCACTTCGCAGAGTGAATTGAAGTATTGGAACAGACTGCTTCTCTTTCAGAGAAACACATGTGAGTTTCTGGTGAATGCTTGTAAGTAGCTTAAGGCACTTTCAAAGGAAAGTGATTTTCTCTGAAAGGACAGCATTTAGAAAGTGAAGCAACACTCCATTCACTTCGCACAGTGAATTGAAGTGTTGGAACAGACTGCTTCTCTTTCAGAGAAACGCATGTGAGTTTCTTTTGAATGCTTGCAAGTTGCTTAAGGCACATTCAAAGGAAAGTGATTTTCTCTGAAAGGACAGCATTTAGAGACTGAAGCAACACTCCATTCACTTCGCACAGTGAATTGAAGTGTTCGAACAGACTGCTTCTCTTTAAGAAAACGCATGTGAGTTTTTTGTGAATGCTTGAAAGTAGTTTAAGGCACTTTAAAAGGAAAGTGATTTTCTCTGAAAGGACAGCATTTAGAAAGTGAAGCAACACTAAATTCACTTCGCACAGTGAATTGAAGTGTTGGAACAGACTGCTTCTCTTTCAGAGAAACGCAAGTGAGTTTTTTATGAATGCTTGAAAGTAGTTAAAGGCACTTTCAAAGGAAAGTGATTTTCTCTGAAAGGACAGCATTTAGAAAGTGAGGCAACACTACATTCACTTCACACAGTGACTTGAAGTGTTGGAACAGACTGCTTCTCTTTCAAAGAAACGCATGTGAGTTTCTGGTGAATGCTTGTAAGTAGCTTAAGGCACTTTCAAAGGAAAGTGATTTTCTCTGAAAGAAGAGCATTTAGAACGTGAAGCAACACTCCATTCCCTTCGAGCAGTGAATTGAAGTGTTGGAACAGAGTGCTTCTCATTCATAGAAACGCATTAGTGTTTCTTGTGAATGCTTGCAAGTTGCTTAAGGCACTTTCAAAGGAAAGTGATTTTCTCTGAAAGGACAGCATTTAGAAAGTGAAGCAACACTCCATTCACTTCGCACAGAGAATTGAAGTGTTGGAACAGATTACTTCTCTTTTAGAGAAATGCATGTGAGTTTCTGTTGAATGCTTGTAAGTAGCTTAAGGCACATTCAAAGGAAAATGATTTTCTCTTAAAGGACAGCATTTAGAAAGTGAAGCAACACTCCATTCACTTCGCACAGTGAATTGAAGTGTTGGAACAGACTGCTTCTCTTTCAGAGAAACGCATGTGAGTTTTTTGTGAATGCTTGAAAGTAGTTTAAGGCACTTTCAATGGAAAGTGATTTTCTCTGAAAGGACAGCATTTAGAAAGTGAGGCAACACTCCATTCACTTCGCACAGTGAATTGAAGTGTTGGAACAGACTGCTTCTCTTTCAGAGAAACGCATGTGAGTTTCTTCCTAATGCTTGCAAGTAGCTTAAGGCACTTTCAAGGAAAGTGATTTTCTCTGAAAGGACAGCATTTAGAAAGTGAAGCAATACTCCATTCACTTCGCACAGTGAATTGAAGTGTTGGAACAGACTGCTTCTCTTTCACAGAAACGCATGTGAGTTTCTTCCTGATGCTTGCAAGTAGCTTAAGGCACTTTCAAAGGAAAGTGATTTTCTCAGAAAGGACAGCATTTAGAAAGTGAAGCAACACTCCATTCACTTCGCACAGTGAACTGAAGTGTTGGAAGAGACTGTTTCTCTTTCAGAGAAACGCATGTGAGTTTCTGTTGAATGCTTGTAAGTAGCTTAAGGAACTTTCAAAGGAAAGTGATTTTCTCTGAAAGGACAGCATTTAGAAAGTGAAGCAACACTCCATTCACTTCGCACAGTGAATTGAAGTGTTGGAACAGACTGCTTCTCTTTCAGAGAAATGCATGTGAGTTTCTGTTGAATGCTTGTAAGTAGCTTAAGGCACTTTCAAAGGAAAGTGATTTTCTCTGAAAGGACAGCATTTAGAAAGTGAAGCAACACTCCATTCACTTCGCAGAGTGAATTGAAGTATTGGAACAGACTGCTTCTCTTTCAGAGAAACACATGTGAGTTTCTGGTGAATGCTTGTAAGTAGCTTAAGGCACTTTCAAAGGAAAGTGATTTTCTCTGAAAGGACAGCATTTAGAAAGTGAAGCAACACTCCATTCACTTCGCACAGTGAATTGAAGTGTTGGAACAGACTGCTTCTCTTTCAGAGAAACGCATGTGAGTTTCTTTTGAATGCTTGCAAGTTGCTTAAGGCACATTCAAAGGAAAGTGATTTTCTCTGAAAGGACAGCATTTAGAGACTGAAGCAACACTCCATTCACTTCGCACAGTGAATTGAAGTGTTCGAACAGACTGCTTCTCTTTAAGAAAACGCATGTGAGTTTTTTGTGAATGCTTGAAAGTAGTTTAAGGCACTTTAAAAGGAAAGTGATTTTGTCTGAAAGGACAGCATTTAGAAAGTGAAGCAACACTCCATTCACTTCGCCCCGTGAATTGAAGTGTTGGACCAGACTGCTTCTCTTTCAGAGAAACGCATGTGAGTTTCTGTTGAATGCTTGTAAGTAGCTTAAGGCACATTCAAAGGAAAATGATTTTCTCTGAAAGGACAGCATTTAGAAAGTGAAGCAACACTCCATTCACTTCGCACAGTGAATTGAAGTGTTGGAACAGACTGCTTCTCTTTCAGAGAAACGCATGTGAGTTTCTGGTGAATGCTTGTAAGTAGCTTAAGGCACTTTCAAAGGAAAGTGATTTTCTCTGAAAGGACAACATTTAGAAAGTGAAGCAACACTCCATTCACTTCGCACAGTGAATTGAAGTGTTGGAACAGACTGCTTCTCTTTCAGAGAAACGCATGTGAGTTTCTGGTGAATGCTTGTAAGTAGCTTAAGGCACTTTCAAAGGAAAGTAATTTTCTCTGAAAGGACAGCATTTAGAAAGTGAAGCAACACTCCATTCACTTCGCACAGTGAATTGAAGTGTTGGAACAGACTGCTTCTCTTTCAGAGAAACGCATGTGAGTTTCTTTTGAATGCTTGCAAGTTGCTTAAGGCACATTCAAAGGAAAGTGTTTTTCTCTGAAAGGACAGAATTTAGAAAGTGAAGCAACACTCCATTCACTTCGCACAGTGAATTGAAGTGTTGGAACAGACTGCTTCTCTTTCAAAGAAACGCATGTGAGTTTCTGGTGAATGCTTGTAAGTAGCTTAAGGCACATTCAAAGGAAAATGATTTTCTCTGAAAGGACAGCATTTAGAAAGTGAAGCAACACTCCATTCACTTCGCACAGTGAATTGAAGTGTTGGAACAGACTGCTTCTCTTTCAGCGAAACGCATGTGAGTTTTTTGTGAATGCTTGAAACTTGTTTAAGGCACTTTCAAAGGAAAGTGATTTTCTCTGAAAGGACAGCATTTAGAAAGTGAAGCAACACTCCATTCACTTCGCACTGTGAATTGAAGTGTTGGACCAGACTGCTTCTCTTTCAGAGAAACGCATGTGAGTTTTTTGTGAATGCTTGAAAGTAGTTTAAGGCACTTTCAAAGGAAAGTGTTTTTCTCTGAAAGGACAGAATTTAGAAAGTGAAGCAACACTCCATTCACTTCGCACAGTGAATTGAAGTGTTGGAACAGACTGCTCCTCTTTCAGAGAAACGCATGTGAGTTTCTTCCTAATGCTTGCAAGTAGCTTAAGGCACTTTCAAAGGAAAGTGATTTTCTCTGATTGGACAGCATTTAGAAAGTGAAGCAACACTCCATTCACTTCGCACAGTGAATTGAAGTGTTGGAACAGACTGCTTCTCTTTCAAAGAAACGCATGTGAGTTTCTGGTGAATGCTTGTAAGTAGCTTAAGGCACTTTCAAAGGAAAGTGATTTTCTCTGAAAGAAGAGCATTTAGAACGTGAAGCAACACTCCATTCCCTTCGAGCAGTGAATTGAAGTGTTGGAACAGAGTGCTTCTCATTCATAGAAACGCATTAGTGTTTCTTGTGAATGCTTGCAAGTTGCTTAAGGCACTTTCAAAGGAAAGTGATTTTCTCTGAAAGGACAGCATTTAGAAAGTGAAGCAACACTCCATTCACTTTGGACAGTGAATTGAAGTGTTGGAACAGACTGCTTCTCTTTCAGAGAAACGCATGTGAGTTTCTGGTGAATGCTTGTAAGTAGCTTAAGGCTCTTTCAAAGGAAAGTGATTTTCTCTCAAAGGACAGCATTTAGAAAGTAAAGCAACACTCCATTCCCTTCGCACAATAAATTGAAGTGTTGGAACAGACTGCTTCTCTTTCATAGAAACGCAATAGTGTTTCTTGTGAATGCTTGCAAGTAGCTTAAGGCACATTCAAAGGAAAGTGATTTTCTCTGAAAGGACAGCATTTAGAAAGTGAAGCAACACTCCATTCACTTCGCACAGAGAATTGAAGTGTTGGAACAGATTACTTCTCTTTTAAAGAAATGCATGTGAGTTTCTGTTGAATGCTTGTAAGTAGCTTAAGGCACATTCAAAGGAAAATGATTTTCTCTGAAAGGACAGCATTTAGAAAGTGAAGCAACACTCCATTCACTTCGCACAGTGAATTGAAGTGTTGGAACAGACTGCTTCTCTTTCAGAGAAACGCATGTGAGTTTTTTGTGAATGCTTGAAAGTAGTTTAAGGCACTTTCAATGGAAAGTGATTTTCTCTGAAAGGACAGCATTTAGAAAGTGAGGCAACACTCCATTCACTTCGCACAGTGAATTGAAGTGTTGGAACAGACTGCTTCTCTTTAGAGAAACGCATGTGAGTTTCTTCCTAATGCTTGCAAGTAGCTTAAGGCACTTTCAAGGAAAGTGATTTTCTCTGAAAGGACAGCATTTAGAAAGTGAAGCAACACTCCATTCACTTCGCACAGTGAATTGAAGTGTTGGAACAGACTGCTTCTCTTTCAGAGAAACGCATGTGAGTTTCTTCCTGATGCTTGCAAGTAGCTTAAGGCACTTTCAAAGGAAAGTGATTTTCTCAGAAAGGACAGCATTTAGAAAGTGAAGCAACACTCCATTCACTTCGCACAGTGAACTGAAGTGTTGGAAAAGACTGTTTCTCTTTCAGAGAAACGCATGTGAGTTTCTGTTGAATGCTTGTAAGTAGCTAAGGAACTTTCAAAGGAAAGTGATTTTCTCTGAAAAGACAGCATTTAGAAAGTGAAGCAACACTCCATTCACTTCGCACAGTGAATTGAAGTGTTGGAACAGACTGCTTCTCTTTCAGAGAAATGCATGTGAGTTTCTGTTGAATGCTTGTAAGTAGCTTAAGGCACTTTCAAAGGAAAGTGATTTTCTCTGAAAGGACAGCATTTAGAAAGTGAAGCAACACTCCATTCACTTCGCAGAGTGAATTGAAGTATTGGAACAGACTGCTTCTCTTTCAGAGAAACACATGTGAGTTTCTGGTGAATGCTTGTAAGTAGCTTAAGGCACTTTCAAAGGAAAGTGATTTTCTCTGAAAGGACAGCATTTAGAAAGTGAAGCAACACTCCATTCACTTCGCACAGTGAATTGAAGTGTTGGAACAGACTGCTTCTCTTTCAGAGAAACGCATGTGAGTTTCTTTTGAATGCTTGCAAGTTGCTTAAGGCACATTCAAAGGAAAGTGATTTTCTCTGAAAGGACAGCATTTAGAGACTGAAGCAACACTCCATTCACTTCGCACAGTGAATTGAAGTGTTCGAACAGACTGCTTCTCTTTAAGAGAAACGCATGTGAGTTTTTTGTGAATGCTTGAAAGTAGTTTAAGGCACTTTAAAAGGAAAGTAATTTTGTCTGAAAGGACAGCATTTAGAAAGTGAAGCAACACTCCATTCACTTCGCACCGTGAATTGAAGTGTTGGACCAGACTGCTTCTCTTTCAGAGAAACGCATGTGAGTTTCTGTTGAATGCTTGTAAGTAGCTTAAGGCACATTCAAAGGAAAATGATTTTCTCTGAAAGGACAGCATTTAGAAAGTGAAGCAACACTCCATTCATTTCGCACAGTGAATTGAAGTGTTGGAACAGACTGCTTCTCTTTCAGAGAAACGCATGTGAGTTTTTTGTGAATGCTTGAAAGTAGTTTAAGGCACTTTCAATGGAAAGTGATTTTCTCTGTAAGGACAGCATTTAGAAAGTGAAGCAACACTCCATTCACTTCGCACAGTGAATTGAAGTGTTGGAACAGACTGCTTCTCTTTCAGAGAAACGCATGTGAGTTTCTTCCTGATGCTTGCAAGTAGCTTAAGGCACTTTCAAAGGAAAGTGATTTTCTCAGAAAGGACAGCATTTAGAAAGTGAAGCAACACTCCATTCACTTCGCACAGTGAATTGAAGTGTTGGAAAAGACTGTTTCTCTTTCAGAGAAACGCATGTGAGTTTCTGGTGAATGCTTGTAAGTAGCTTAAGGCACTTTCAAAGGAAAGTGATTTTCTCTGAAAGAACAGCATTTAGAAAGTGAAGCAACACTCCATTCACTTCGCACAGTTAATTGAAGTGTTGGAACAGACTGCTTCTCTTTCAGAGAAATGCATGTGAGTTTCTGTTGAATGCTTGTAAGTAGCTTAAGGCACTTTCAAAGGAAAGTGATTATCTCTGAAAGGACAGCATTTAGAAAGTGAAGCAACACTTCATTCACTTCGCAGAGTGAATTGAAGTATTGGAACAGACTGCTTCTCTTTCAGAGAAACACATGTGAGTTTCTGGTGAATGCTTGTAAGTAGCTTAAGGCACTTTCAAAGGAAAGTGATTTTCTCTGAAAGGACAGCATTTAGAAAGTGAAGCAACACTCCATTCACTTCGCACAGTGAATTGAAGTGTTGGAACAGACTGCTTCTCTTTCAGAGAAACGCATGTGAGTTTCTTTTGAATGCTTGCAAGTTGCTTAAGGCACATTCAAAGGAAAGTGATTTTCTCTGAAAGGACAGCATTTAGAGACTGAAGCAACACTCCATTCACTTCGCACAGTGAATTGAAGTGTTCGAACAGACTGCTTCTCTTTAAGAGAAACGCATGTGAGTTTTTTGTGAATGCTTGAAAGTAGTTTAAGGCACTTTAAAAGGAAAGTGATTTTGTCTGAAAGGACAGCATTTAGAAAGAGAAACAACACTCCATTCACTTCGCACCGTGAATTGAAGTGTTGGACCAGACTGCTTCTCTTTCAGAGAAACGCATGTGAGTTTCTGTTGAATGCTTGTAAATAGCTTAAGGCACATTCAAAGGAAAATGATTTTCTCTGAAAGGACAGCATTTAGAAAGTGAAGCAACACTCCATTCACTTCGCACAGTGAATTGAAGTGTTGGAACAGACTGCTTCTCTTTCAGAGAAACGCATGTGAGTTTTTTGTGAATGCTTGAAAGTAGTTTAAGGCACTTTCAATGGAAAGTGATTTTCTCTGAAAGGACAGCATTTAGAAAGTGAGGCAACACTCCATTCACTTCGCACAGTGAATTGAAGTGTTGGAACAGACTGCTTCTCTTTCAGAGAAACACATGTGAGTTTCTTCCTAATGCTTGCAAGTAGCTTAAGGCACTTTCAAAGGAAAGTGATTTTCTCTGAAAGGACAGCATTTAGAAAGTGAAGCAACACTCCATTCACTTCGCACAGTGAATTGAAGTGTTGGAACAGACTGCTTCTCTTTCAGAGAAACGCATGTGAGTTTCTTCCTGATGCTTGCATGTAGCTTAAGGCACTTTCAAAGGAAAGTGATTTTCTCAGAAAGGACAGCATTTAGAAAGTGAAGCAACACTCCATTCACTTCGCACAGTGAATTGAAGTGTTGGAAAAGACTGTTTCTCTTTCAGAGAAACGCATGTGAGTTTCTGGTGAATGCTTGTAAGTAGCTTAAGGCACTTTCAAAGGAAAGTGATTTTCTCTGAAAGAACAGCATTTAGAAAGTGAAGCAACACTCCATTCACTTCGCACAGTTAATTGAAGTGTTGGAACAGACTGCTTCTCTTTCAGAGAAATGCATGTGAGTTTCTGTTGAATGCTTGTAAGTAGCTTAAGGCACTTTCAAAGGAAAGTGATTTTCTCTGAAAGGACAGCATTTAGAAAGTGAAGCAACACTCCATTCACTTCGCACAGTGAATTGAAGTATTGGAACAGACTGCTTCTCTTTCAGAGAAACACATGTGAGTTTCTGGTGAATGCTTGTAAGTAGCTTAAGGCACTTTCAAAGGAAAGTGATTTTCTCTGAAAGGACAGCATTTAGAAAGTGAAGCAACACTCCATTCACTTCGCACAGTGAATTGAAGTGTTGGAAAAGACTGCTTCTCTTTCAGAGAAACGCATGTGAGTTTCTTTTGAATGCTTGCAAGTTGCTTAAGGCACATTCAAAGGAAAGTGATTTTCTCTGAAAGGACAGCATTTAGAAACTGAAGCAACACTCCATTCACTTCGCACAGTGAATTGAAGTGTTCGAACAGACTGCTTCTCTTTAAGAGAAACGCATGTGAGTTTTTTATGAATGCTTGAAAGTAGTTTAAGGCACTTTAAAAGGAAAGTGATTTTCTCTGAAAGGACAGCATTTAGAAAGTGAAGCAACACTCCATTCACTTCGCACGGTGAATTGAAGTGTTGGAACAGACTGCTTCTCTTTCAGAGAAACGCATGTGAGTTTCTGGTGAATGCTTGTAAGTAGCTTAAGGCACGTTCAAAGGAAAGTGATTTTCTCTGAAAGGACAGCATTTAGAAAGTGAGGCAACACTCTATTCACTTCACACAGTGAATTGAATTGTTGGAACAGACTGCTTCTCTTTCAGAGAAACACATGTGAGTTTCTGGTGAATGCTTGTAAGTAGCTTAAGGCACTTTCAAAGGAAAGTGATTTTCTCTGAAAGGACAGCATTTTGAAAGTGAAGCAACACTCCATTTTCTTCGTGCAGTGAATTGAAGTGTTGGAACAGAATGCTTCTCCTTCATAGAAACGCATTAGTGTTTCTTGTGAATGCTTGCAAGTTGCTTAAGGCACTTTCAAAGGAAAGTGATTTTCTCTGAAAGGACATAATTTAGAAAGTGAACCAACATTCCATTCACTTCGCACAGTGAATTGAAGTGTTCGAACAGACTGTTTCTCTTTCAGAGAAATGCATGTGAGTTTCTGTTGAATGCTTGTAAGTAGCTTAAGGCACTTTCAAAGGAAAGTGATTTTCTCTGAAAGGACAGCATTTAGAAAGTGAAGCAACACTCCATTCACTTCGCACATTGAATTGAAGTGTTGGAACAGACTGCTTCTCTTTCAGAGAAACGCATGTGAGTTTCTGGTGAATGCTTGTAAGTAGCTTAAGGCACTTTCAAAGGAAAGTGATTTTCTCTGAAAGGACAGCATTTAGAAAGTGAGGCAACACTCCATTCACCTCACACAGTGAATTGAAGTGTTGGAACAGACTGCTTCTCTTTCAGAGAAACGCATGTGAGTTTCTTCCTAATGCTTGCAAGTAGCTTAAGGCACTTTCAAAGGAAAGTGATTTTCTCTGAAAGGACAGCATTTAGAAAGTGAAGCAACACTCCATTCACTTCGCACAGTGAATTGAAGTGTTGGAACAGTCTGCTTCTCTTTCAGAGAAACGCATGTGAGTTTCTTCCTAATGCTTGCAAGTAGCTTAAGGCACTTTCAAAGGAAAGTGATTTTCTCTGAAAGGACAGCATTTAGAAAGTGAAGCAACACTCCATTCACTTCGCACAGTGAATTGAAGTGTTGGAACAGACTGCTTCTCTTTCAGAGAAACGCATGTGAGTTTCTGGTGAATGCTTGTAAGTCGCTTAAGGCACTTTCAAAGGAAAGTGATTTTCTCTGAAATGACAGCATTTAGAAAGTGAAGCAACACTCCATTCACTTCGCACAGTGAATTGAAGTGTTGGAACACACTGCTTCCCTTTAAGAGAAACGCATGTGAGTTTTTTGTGAATGCTTGAAAGTAGTTTAAGGCACTTTCAAAGGAAAGTGATTTTCTCTGAAAGGACAGCATTTAGAAAGTGAAGCAACACTCAATTCACCTTGTACAGTGAATTGAACTGTTGGAACAGACTGCTTCTCTTTCAGAGAAATGCATGTGAGTTTCTGTTGAATGCTTGTAAGTAGCTTAAGGCACTTTCAAAGGAAAGTGATTTTCTATGAAAGGACAGCATTTAGAAAGTAAAGCAACACTCCATTCCCTTCGAACAAAGAATTGAAGTGTTGGAACAGACTGCTTCTCTTTCATAGAAACGCATTAGTGTTTCTTGGGAATGCTTGCAAGTAGCTTAAGGCACTTTCAAAGGAAAGTGATTTTCTCTGAAAGGACAGCATTTAGATAGTGAAGCAACACTCCATTCACTTCGCACAGTGAATTGAAGTGTTGGAACAGACTGCTTCTCTTTCAGAGAAACGCATGTGAGTTTCTGGTGAATTCTTGCAAGTTGCTTAAGGCACTTTCAAAGGAAAGTGATTTTCTCTGAAAGGACAGCATTTAGAAACTGAAGCAACACTCCATTCACTTCGCACAGTGAATTGAAGTGTTGGAACAGACTGCTTCTCTTTCAGAGAAACGCATGTGAGTTTTTTGTGAATGCTTGAAAGTAGTTTAAGGCACTTTCAAAGGAAAGTGTTTTTCTCTGAAAGGACAGCATTTAGAAAGTGACGCAACACTCCATTCACTTCGCACAGTGAATTGAAGTGTTGGAACAGACTGCTTCTCTTTCAGAGAAACGCATGTGAGTTTCTTCCTAATGCTTGCAAGTAGCTTAAGGCACTTTCAAAGGAAAGTGATTTTCTCTGATTGGACAGCATTTAGAAAGTGAAGCAACACTCCATTCACTTCGCACAGTGAATTGAAGTGTTGGAACAGACTGCTTCTCTTTCAGAGAAACGCATGTGAGTTTCTTCCTAATGCTTGCAAGTAGCTTAAGGCACTTTCAAAGGAAAGTGATTTTCTCTGATTGGACAGCATTTAGAAAGTGAAGCAACACTCCATTCACTTCGCACTGTGAATTGAAGTGTTGGAACAGACTGCTTCTCTTTCAGAGAAACGCATGTGAGTTTCTTCCTGATGCTTGCAAGTAGCTTAAGGCACTTTCAAAGGAAAGTGATTTTCTCAGAAAGGACAGCATTTAGAAAGTGAAGCAACACTCCATTCACTTCGCACAGTGAATTGAAGTGTTGGAAAAGACTGTTTCTCTTTCAGAGAAACGCATGTGAGTTTCTGGTGAATGCTTGTAAGTAGCTTAAGGCACTTTCAAAGGAAAGTGATTTTCTCTGAAAGGACAGCATTTAGAAAGTGAAGCAACACTCCATTCACTTCGCACAGTTAATTGAAGTGTTGGAACAGACTGCTTCTCTTTCAGAGAAATGCATGTGAGTTTCTGTTGAATGCTTGTAAGTAGCTTAAGGCACTTTCAAAGGAAAGTGATTTTCTCTGAAAGGACAGCATTTAGAAAGTGAAGCAACACTCCATTCACTTCGCAGAGTGAATTGAAGTATTGGAACAGACTGCTTCTCTTTCAGAGAAACACATGTGAGTTTCTGGTGAATGCTTGTAAGTAGCTTAAGGCACTTTCAAAGGAAAGTGATTTTCTCTGAAAGGACAGCATTTAGAAAGTGAAGCAACACTCCATTCACTTCGCACAGTGAATTGAAGTGTTGGAACAGACTGCTTCTCTTTCAGAGAAACGCATGTGAGTTTCTTTTGAATGCTTGCAAGTTGCTTAAGGCACATTCAAAGGAAAGTGATTTTCTCTGAAAGGACAGCATTTAGAAACTGAAGCAACACTCCATTCACTTCGCACAGTGAATTGAAGTGTTCGAACAGACTGCTTCTCTTTAAGAGAAACGCATGTGAGTTTTTTATGAATGCTTGAAAGTAGTTTAAGGCACTTTAAAAGGAAAGTGATTTTGTCTGAAAGGACAGCATTTAGAAAGTGAGGCAACACTCTATTCACTTCACACAGTGAATTGAATTGTTGGAACAGACTGCTTCTCTTTCAGAGAAACACATGTGAGTTTCTGGTGAATGCTTGTTAGTAGCTTAAGGCACTTTCAAAGGAAAGTGATTTTCTCTGAAAGGACAGCATTTTGAAAGTGAAGCAACACTCCATTTCCTTCGTGCAGTGAATTGAAGTGTTGGAACAGAATGCTTCTCTTTCATACAAACGCATTAGTGTTTCTTGTGAATGCTTGCAAGTTGCTTAAGGCACTTTCAAAGGAAAGTGATTTTCTCTGAAAGGACATAATTTAGAAAGTGAAGCAACACTCCATTCACTTCGCAGAGTGAATTGAAGTGTTCGAACAGACTGCTTCTCTTTCAGAGAAATGCATGTGAGTTTCTGTTGAATGCTTGTAAGTAGCTTAAGGCACTTTCAAAGGAAAGTGATTTTCTCTGAAAGGACAGCATTTAGAAAGTGAAGCAACACTCCATTCACTTCGCACAGTGAATTGAAGTGTTGGAACAGACTGCTTCTCTTTCAGAGAAACGCATGTGAGTTTCTGGTGAATGCTTGTAAGTAGCTTAAGGCACTTTCAAAGGAAAGTGATTTTCTCTGAAAGGACAGCATTTAGAAAGTGAGGCAACACTCCATTCACCTCACACAGTGAATTGAAGTGTTGGAACAGACTGCTTCTCTTTCAGAGAAACGCATGTGAGTTTCTTCCTAATGCTTGCAAGTAGCTTAAGGCACTTTCAAAGGAAAGTGATTTTCTCTGAAAGGACAGCATTTAGAAAGTGAAGCAACACTCCATTCACTTCGCACAGTGAATTGAAGTGTTAGAACAGACTGCTTCTCTTTCAGAGAAACGCATGTGAGTTTCTGGTGAATGCTTGTAAGTCGCTTAAGGCACTTTCAAAGGAAAGTCATTTTCTCTGAAAGGACAGCATTTAGAAAGTGAAGCAACACTCCATTCACTTCGCAGAGTGAATTGAAGTGTTGGAACACACTGCTTCCCTTTAAGAGAAACGCATTAGTGTTTTTTGTGAATGCTTGAAAGTAGTTTAAGGCACTTTCAAAGGAAAGTGATTTTCTCTGAAAGGACAGCATTTAGAAAGTGAAGCAACACTCAATTCACCTTGTACAGTGAATTGAACTGTTGGAACAGACTGCTTCTCTTTCAGAGAAATGCATGTGAGTTTCTGTTGAATGCTTGTAAGTAGCTTAAGGCACTTTCAAAGGAAAGTGATTTTCTATGAAAGGACAGCATTTCGAAAGTAAAGCAACACTCCATTCCCTTCGAACAAAGAATTGAAGTGTTGGAACAGACTGCTTCTCTTTCATAGAAACGCATTAGTGTTTCTTGGGAATGCTTGCAAGTAGCTTAAGGCACTCTCAAAGGAAAGTGATTTTCTCTGAAAGGACAGCATTTAGATAGTGAAGCAACACTCCATTCACTTCGCACAGTGAATTGAAGTGTTGGAACAGACTGCTTCTCTTTCAGAGAAACGCATGTGAGTTTCTTCCTAATGCTTGCAAGTGGCTTAAGGCACTTTCAAAGGAAAGTGATTTTCTCTGATTGGACAGAATTTAGAAAGTGAAGCAACACTCCATTCACTTCGCACAGTGAATTGAAGTGTTGGAACAGACTGCTTCTCTTTCAGAAAAACGCATGTGAGTTTCTGGTGAATGCTTGTAAGTAGCTTAAGGCACTTTCAAAGGAAAGTGATTTTCTCTGAAAGGACAGCATTTAGAAAGTGAAGCAACACTCCATTCCCTTCGTGCAGTGAATTGAAGTGTTGGAACAGAATGCTTCTCTTTCATAGAAACGCATTAGTGTTTCTTGTGAATGCTTGCAAGTTGCTTAAGGCACTTTCAAAGGAAAGTGATTTTCTCTGAAAGGACAGCATTTAGAAAGTGAAGCAACACTCCATTCACTTTGTACTGTGAATTGAAGTGTTGGAACAGACTGCTTCTCTTTCAGAGAAATGCATGTGAGTTTCTGTTGAATGCTTGTAAGTAGCTTAAGGCACATTCAAAGGAATGGGATTTTCTCTGAAAACACAGCATTTAGAAAGTGAAGCAACACTCCATTCACTTCGCACAGTGAATTGAAGTGTTGGAACAGACTGCTTCTCTTTCAGAGAAACGCATGTGAGTTTCTTCCTAATGCTTGAAAGTAGTTTAAGGCACTTTCAATGGAAAGTGATTTTCTCTGAAAGGACAGCATTTAGAAAGTGAAGCAACACTCCATTCACTTCGCACAGTGAATTGAAGTGTTGGAACAGACTGCTTCTCTTTCAGAGAAACGCATGTGAGTTTCTTCCTGATGCTTGCAAGTAGCTTAAGGCACTTTCAAAGGAAAGTGATTTTCTCTGAAAGGACAGCATTTAGAAAGTGAAGCAACACTCCATTCACTTCGCACAGTGAATTGAAGTGTTGGAACAGACTGCTTCTCTTTCAGAGAAACGCATGTGAGTTTCTGGTGAATGCTTGTAAGTAGCTTAAGGCACTTTCAAAGGAAAGTGATTTTCTCTGAAAGGACAGCATTTAGAAAGTGAAGCAACACTCCATTCACTTCGCACAGTGAATTGAAGTGTTGGAACAGACTGCTTCTCTTTCAGAGAAACGCATGTGAGTTTCTTTTGAATGCTTGCAAGTTGCTTAAGGCACATTCAAAGGAAAGTGATTTTCTCTGAAAGGACAGCATTTAGAAACTGAAGCAACACTCCATTCACTTCGCACAGTGAATTGAAGTGTTCGAACAGACGGCTTCTCTTTAAGAGAAACTCATGTGAGTTTTTTATGAATGCTTGAAAGTAGTTTAAGGCACTTTAAAAGGAAAGTGATTTTGTCTGAAAGGACAGCATTTAGAAAGTGAAGCAACACTCCATTCACTTCGCACGGTGAATTGAAGTGTTGGAACAGACTGCTTCTCTTTCAGAGAAACGCATGTGAGTTTCTGGTGAATGCTTGTAAGTAGCTTAAGGCACGTTCAAAGGAAAGTGATTTTCTCTGAAAGGACAGCATTTAGAAAGTGAGGCAACACTCTATTCACTTCACACAGTGAATTGAATTGTTGGAACAGACTGCTTCTCTTTCAGAGAAACACATGTGAGTTTCTGGTGAATGCTTGTAAGTAGCTTAAGGCACTTTCAAAGGAAAGTGATTTTCTCTGAAACGACAGCATTTAGAAAGTGAAGCAACACTCCATTTCCTTCGTGCAGTGAATTGAAGTGTTGGAACAGAATGCTTCTCTTTCATAGAAACGCATTAGTGTTTCTTGTGAATGCTTGCAAGTTGCTTAAGGCACTTTCAAAGGAAAGTGATTTTCTCTGAAAGGACATAATTTAGAAAGTGAAGCAACACTCCATTCACTTCGCACAGTGAATTGAAGTGTTCGAACAGACTGCTTCTCTTTCAGAGAAATGCATGTGAGTTTCTGTTGAATGCTTGTAAGTAGCTTAAGGCACTTTCAAAGGAAAGTGATTTTCTCTGAAAGGACAGCATTTAGAAAGTGAAGCAACACTCCATTCACTTCGCACATTGAATTGAAGTGTTGGAATAGACTGCTTCTCTTTCAGAGAAACGCATATGAGTTTTTTGTGAATGCTTGAAAGTAGTTTAAGGCACTTTCAAAGGAAAGTGATTTTCTCTGAAAGGACAGCATTTAGAAAGTGAAGCAACACTCCATTCACTTCGCACAGTGAATTGAAGTGTTGGAACAGACTGCTTCTCTTTCAGAGAAACGCATGTGAGTTTCTTCCTGATGCTTGCAAGTAGCTTAAGGCACTTTCAAAGGAAAGTGATTTTCTCAGAAAGGACAGCATTTAGAAAGTGAAGCAACACTCCATTCACTTCGCACAGTGAATTGAAGTGTTGGAAAAGACTGTTTCTCTTTCAGAGAAACGCATGTGAGTTTCTGGTGAATGCTTGTAAGTAGCTTAAGGCACTTTCAAAGGAAAGTGATTTTCTCTGAAAGGACAGCATTTAGAAACTGAAGCAACACTCCATTCACTTCGCACACTGAATTGAAGTGTTGGAACAGACTGCTTCTCTTTCAGAGAAACGCATGTGAGTTTTTTGTGAATGCTTGAAAGTAGTTTAAGGCACTTTCAAAGGAAAGTGTTTTTCTCTGAAAGGACAGCATTTAGAAAGTGAAGCAACACTCCATTCACTTCGCACAGTGAATTGAAGTGTTGGAACAGACTGCTTCTCTTTCAGAGAAACGCATGTGAGTTTCTTCCTAATGCTTGCAAGTAGCTTAAGGCACTTTCAAAGGAAAGTGATTTTCTCTGATTGGACAGCATTTAGAAAGTGAAGCAACACTCCATTCACTTCGCACAGTGAATTGAAGTGTTGGAACAGACTGCTTCTCTTTCAGAGAAACGCATGTGAGTTTCTGGTGAATGCTTGTAAGTAGCTTAAGGCACTTTCAAAGGAAAGTGATTTTCTCTGAAAGGACAGCATTTAGAAAGTGAAGCAACACTCCATTCCCTTCGTGCAGTGAATTGAAGTGTTGGAACAGAGTGCTTCTCATTCATAGAAACGCATTAGTGTTTCTTGTGCATGCTTGCAAGTTGCTTAAGGCACTTTCAAAGGAAAGTGATTTTCTCTGAAAGGACAGCATTTAGAAAGTGAAGCAACACTCCATTCACTTCGCAGAGAGAATTGATGTGTTGGAACACACTGCTTCTCTTTCAGAGAAACGCATTAGTATTTCTTGTGAATGCTTGCAAGTAGCTTAAGGCACTTTCAAAGAAAAGTGATTTTCTCTGAAAGGACAGCATTTAGAAAGTGAAGCAACACTCCATTCACTTCGCAGAGTGAATTGAAGTATTGGAACATACTGCTTCTCTTTCAGAGAAACGCATGTGAGTTTCTGGTGAATGCTTGTAAGTAGCTTAAGGCACTTTCAAAGGAAAGAGATTTTCTCTGAAAGGACAGCATTTAGAAAGTGAAGCAACACTCCATTCACTTCGCACAGTGAATTGAAATGTTGGAACAGACTGCTTCTCTTTCAGAGAAACGCATGTGAGTTTCTGGTGAATGCTTGTAAGTAGCTTAAGGCACTTTCAAAGGAAAGTGATTTTCTCTGAAAGGACAGCATTTAGAAAGTGAAGCAACACTCCATTCCCTTCGTGCAGTGAATTGAAGTGTTGGAACAGAGTGCTTCTCATTCATTGAAACGCATTAGTGTTTCTTGTGAATGCTTGCAAGTTGCTTAAGGCACTTTCAAAGGAAAGTGATTTTCTCTGAAAGGACAGCATTTAGAAAGTGAAGCAACACTCCATTCACTTTGTACTGTGAATTGAAGTGTTGGAACAGACTGCTTCTCTTTCAGAGAAATGCATGTGAGTTTCTGTTGAATGCTTGTAAGTAGCTTAAGGCACATTCAAAGGAAAGGGATTTTCTCTGAAAGGACAGCATTTAGAAAGTGAAGCAACACTCCATTCACTTCGCACAGTGAATTGAAGTGTTGGAACAGACTGCTTCTCTTTCAGAGAAACGCATGTGAGTTTTTTGTGAATGCTTGAATGTAGTTTAAGGCACTTTCAATGGAAAGTGATTTTCTCTGAAAGGACAGCATTTAGAAAGTGAGGCAACACTCCATTCACTTCGCACAGTGAATTGAAGTGTTGGAACAGACTGCTTCTCTTTCAGAGAAACGCATGTGAGTTTCTTCCTGATGCTTGCAAGTAGCTTAAGGCACTTTCAAAGGAAAGTGATTTTCTCTGAAAGGACAGCATTTAGAAAGTGAAGCAACACTCCATTCACTTCGCACAGTGAATTGAAGTGTTGGAACAGACTGCTTCTCTTTCAGAGAAACGCATGTGAGTTTCTGGTGAATGCTTGTAAGTAGCTTAAGGCACTTTCAAAGGAAAGTGATTTTCTCTGAAAGGACAGCATTTAGAAAGTGAAGCAACACTCCATTCACTTCGCACAGTGAATTGAAGTGTTGGAACAGACTGCTTCTCTTTCAGAGAAACGCATGTGAGTTTCTTTTGAATGCTTGCAAGTTGCTTAAGGCACATTCAAAGGAAAGTGATTTTCTCTGAAAGGACAGCATTTAGAAACTGAAGCAACACTCCATTCACTTCGCACAGTGAATTGAAGTGTTCGAACAGACGGCTTCTCTTTAAGAGAAACTCATGTGAGTTTTTTATGAATGCTTGAAAGTAGTTTAAGGCACTTTAAAAGGAAAGTGATTTTGTCTGAAAGGACAGCATTTAGAAAGTGAAGCAACACTCCATTCACTTCGCACGGTGAATTGAAGTGTTGGAACAGACTGCTTCTCTTTCAGAGAAACGCATGTGAGTTTCTGGTGAATGCTTGTAAGTAGCTTAAGGCACGTTCAAAGGAAAGTGATTTTCTCTGAAAGGACAGCATTTAGAAAGTGAGGCAACACTCTATTCACTTCACACAGTGAATTGAATTGTTGGAACAGACTGCTTCTCTTTCAGAGAAACACATGTGAGTTTCTGGTGAATGCTTGTAAGTAGCTTAAGGCACTTTCAAAGGAAAGTGATTTTCTCTGAAACGACAGCATTTAGAAAGTGAAGCAACACTCCATTTCCTTCGTGCAGTGAATTGAAGTGTTGGAACAGAATGCTTCTCTTTCATAGAAACGCATTAGTGTTTCTTGTGAATGCTTGCAAGTTGCTTAAGGCACTTTCAAAGGAAAGTGATTTTCTCTGAAAGGACATAATTTAGAAAGTGAAGCAACACTCCATTCACTTCGCACAGTGAATTGAAGTGTTCGAACAGACTGCTTCTCTTTCAGAGAAATGCATGTGAGTTTCTGTTGAATGCTTGTAAGTAGCTTAAGGCACTTTCAAAGGAAAGTGATTTTCTCTGAAAGGACAGCATTTAGAAAGTGAAGCAACACTCCATTCACTTCGCACATTGAATTGAAGTGTTGGAATAGACTGCTTCTCTTTCAGAGAAACGCATATGAGTTTTTTGTGAATGCTTGAAAGTAGTTTAAGGCACTTTCAAAGGAAAGTGATTTTCTCTGAAAGGACAGCATTTAGAAAGTGAAGCAACACTCCATTCACTTCGCACAGTGAATTGAAGTGTTGGAACAGACTGCTTCTCTTTCAGAGAAACGCATGTGAGTTTCTTCCTGATGCTTGCAAGTAGCTTAAGGCACTTTCAAAGGAAAGTGATTTTCTCAGAAAGGACAGCATTTAGAAAGTGAAGCAACACTCCATTCACTTCGCACAGTGAATTGAAGTGTTGGAAAAGACTGTTTCTCTTTCAGAGAAACGCATGTGAGTTTCTGGTGAATGCTTGTAAGTAGCTTAAGGCACTTTCAAAGGAAAGTGATTTTCTCTGAAAGGACAGCATTTAGAAACTGAAGCAACACTCCATTCACTTCGCACACTGAATTGAAGTGTTGGAACAGACTGCTTCTCTTTCAGAGAAACGCATGTGAGTTTTTTGTGAATGCTTGAAAGTAGTTTAAGGCACTTTCAAAGGAAAGTGTTTTTCTCTGAAAGGACAGCATTTAGAAAGTGAAGCAACACTCCATTCACTTCGCACAGTGAATTGAAGTGTTGGAACAGACTGCTTCTCTTTCAGAGAAACGCATGTGAGTTTCTTCCTAATGCTTGCAAGTAGCTTAAGGCACTTTCAAAGGAAAGTGATTTTCTCTGATTGGACAGCATTTAGAAAGTGAAGCAACACTCCATTCACTTCGCACAGTGAATTGAAGTGTTGGAACAGACTGCTTCTCTTTCAGAGAAACGCATGTGAGTTTCTGGTGAATGCTTGTAAGTAGCTTAAGGCACTTTCAAAGGAAAGTGATTTTCTCTGAAAGGACAGCATTTAGAAAGTGAAGCAACACTCCATTCCCTTCGTGCAGTGAATTGAAGTGTTGGAACAGAGTGCTTCTCATTCATAGAAACGCATTAGTGTTTCTTGTGCATGCTTGCAAGTTGCTTAAGGCACTTTCAAAGGAAAGTGATTTTCTCTGAAAGGACAGCATTTAGAAAGTGAAGCAACACTCCATTCACTTCGCAGAGAGAATTGATGTGTTGGAACACACTGCTTCTCTTTCAGAGAAACGCATTAGTATTTCTTGTGAATGCTTGCAAGTAGCTTAAGGCACTTTCAAAGAAAAGTGATTTTCTCTGAAAGGACAGCATTTAGAAAGTGAAGCAACACTCCATTCACTTCGCAGAGTGAATTGAAGTATTGGAACATACTGCTTCTCTTTCAGAGAAACGCATGTGAGTTTCTGGTGAATGCTTGTAAGTAGCTTAAGGCACTTTCAAAGGAAAGAGATTTTCTCTGAAAGGACAGCATTTAGAAAGTGAAGCAACACTCCATTCACTTCGCACAGTGAATTGAAATGTTGGAACAGACTGCTTCTCTTTCAGAGAAACGCATGTGAGTTTCTGGTGAATGCTTGTAAGTAGCTTAAGGCACTTTCAAAGGAAAGTGATTTTCTCTGAAAGGACAGCATTTAGAAAGTGAAGCAACACTCCATTCCCTTCGTGCAGTGAATTGAAGTGTTGGAACAGAGTGCTTCTCATTCATTGAAACGCATTAGTGTTTCTTGTGAATGCTTGCAAGTTGCTTAAGGCACTTTCAAAGGAAAGTGATTTTCTCTGAAAGGACAGCATTTAGAAAGTGAAGCAACACTCCATTCACTTTGTACTGTGAATTGAAGTGTTGGAACAGACTGCTTCTCTTTCAGAGAAATGCATGTGAGTTTCTGTTGAATGCTTGTAAGTAGCTTAAGGCACATTCAAAGGAAAGGGATTTTCTCTGAAAGGACAGCATTTAGAAAGTGAAGCAACACTCCATTCACTTCGCACAGTGAATTGAAGTGTTGGAACAGACTGCTTCTCTTTCAGAGAAACGCATGTGAGTTTTTTGTGAATGCTTGAATGTAGTTTAAGGCACTTTCAATGGAAAGTGATTTTCTCTGAAAGGACAGCATTTAGAAAGTGAGGCAACACTCCATTCACTTCGCACAGTGAATTGAAGTGTTGGAACAGACTGCTTCTCTTTCAGAGAAACGCATGTGAGTTTCTTTCTAATGCTTGCAAATAGCTTAAGGCACTTTCAAAGGAAAGTGATTTTCTCTGAAAGGACAGCATTTAGAAAGTGAAGCAACACTCCATTCACTTCGCACAGTGAATTGAAGTGTTGGAACAGACTGCTTCTCTTTCAGAGAAACGCATGTGAGTTTCTTCCTGATGCTTGCAAGTAGCTTAAGGCACTTTCAAAGGAAAGTGATTTTCTCTGAAAGGACAGCATTTAGAAAGTGAAGCAACACTCCATTCACTTCGCACAGTGAATTGAAGTGTTGGAACAGACTGTTTCTCTTTCAGAGAAACGCATGTGAGTTTCTGTTGAATGCTTGTAAGTAGCTTAAGGCACTTTCAAAGGAAAGTGATTTTCTCTGAAAGGACAGCATTTAGAAAGTGAAGCAACACTCCATTCACTTCGCACAGTGAATTGAAGTGTTGGAACAGACTGCTTCTCTTTCAGAGAAACGCATGTGAGTTTCTTTTGAATGCTTGCAAGTTGCTTAAGGCACATTCAAAGGAAAGTGATTTTCTCTGAAAGGACAGCATTTAGAAACTGAAGCAACACTCCATTCACTTCGCACAGTGAATTGAAGTGTTCGAACAGACTGCTTCTCTTTAAGAGAAACGCATGTGAGTTTTTTATGAATGCTTGAAAGTAGTTTAAGGCACTTTAAAAGGAAAGTGATTTTGTCTGAAAGGACAGCATTTAGAAAGTGAAGCAACACTCCATTCACTTCGCACGGTGAATTGAAGTGTTGGAACAGACTGCTTCTCTTTCAGAGAAACGCATGTGAGTTTCTGGTGAATGCTTGTAAGTAGCTTAAGGCACGTTCAAAGGAAAGTGATTTTCTCTGAAAGGACAGCATTTAGAAAGTGAGGCAACACTCTATTCACTTCGCACAGTGAATTGAATTGTTGGAACAGACTGCTTCTCTTTCAGAGAAACACATGTGAGTTTCTGGTGAATGCTTGTAAGTAGCTTAAGGCACTTTCAAAGGAAAGTGATTTTCTCTGAAACGACAGCATTTAGAAAGTGAAGCAACACTCCATTCACTTCGCACAGAGAATTGAAGTGTTGGAACAGAATGCTTCTCTTTCATAGAAACGCATTAGTGTTTCTTGTGAATGCTTGCAAGTTGCTTAAGGCACTTTCAAAGGAAAGTGATTTTCTCTGAAAGGACATAATTTAGAAAGTGAAGCAACACTCCATTCACTTCGCACAGTGAATTGAAGTGTTCGAACAGACTGCTTCTCTTTCAGAGAAATGCATGTGAGTTTCTGTTGAATGCTTGTAAGTAGCTTAAGGCACTTTCAAAGGAAAGTGATTTTCTCTGAAAGGACAGCATTTAGAAAGTGAAGCCACACTCCATTCACTTCGCACATTGAATTGAAGTGTTGGAACAGACTGCTTCTCCTTCAGAGAAACGCATGTGAGTTTCTGGTGAATGCTTGTAAGTAGCTTAAGGCACTTTCAAAGGAAAGTGATTTTCTCTGAAAGGACAGCATTTAGAAAGTGAGGCAACACTCCATTCACCTCACACAGTGAATTGAAGTGTTGGAACAGACTGCTTCTCTTTCAGAGAAACGCATGTGAGTTTCTTCCTAATGCTTGCAAGTAGCTTAAGGCACTTTCAAAGGAAAGTGATTTTCTCTGATTGGACAGCATTTAGAAAGTGAAGCAACACTCCATTCACTTCGCACAGTGAATTGAAGTGTTGGAACAGACTGCTTCTCTTTCAGAGAAACGCATGTGAGTTTCTGGTGAATGCTTGTAAGTAGCTTAAGGCACTTTCAAAGGAAAGTGATTTTCTCTGAAAGGACAGCATTTAGAAAGTGAAGCAACACTCCATTCCCTTCGTGCAGTGAATTGAAGTGATGGAACAGAGTGCTTCTCATTCATAGAAACGCATTAGTGTTTCTTGTGCATGCTTGCAAGTTGCTTAAGGCACTTTCAAAAGAAAGTGATTTTCTCTGAAAGGACAGCATTTAGAAAGTGAAGCAACACTCCATTCACTTCGCAGAGAGAATTGAGGTGTTGGAACACACTGCTTCTCTTTCAGAGAAACGCATTAGTATTTCTTGTGAATGCTTGCAAGTAGCTTAAGGCACTTTCAAAGAAAAGTGATTTTCTCTGAAAGGACAGCATTTAGAAAGTGAAGCAACACTCCATTCACTTCGCAGAGTGAATTGAAGTATTGAAACAGACTGCTTCTCTTTCAGAGAAACGCATGTGAGTTTCTGGTGAATGCTTGTAAGTAGCTTAAGGCACTTTCAAAGGAAAGTGATTTTCTCTGAAAGGACAGCATTTAGAAAGTGAAGCAACACTCCATTCACTTCGCACAGTGAATTGAAGTGTTGGAACAGACTGCTTCTCTTTCAGAGAAACGCATGTGAGTTTCTGGTGAATGCTTGTAAGTAGCTTAAGGCACTTTCAAAGGAAAGTGATTTTCTCTGAAAGGACAGCATTTAGAAAGTGAAGCAACACTCCATTCCCTTCGTGCAGTGAATTGAAGTGTTGGAACAGAGTGCTTCTCATTCATTGAAACGCATTAGTGTTTCTTGTGAATGCTTGCAAGTTGCTTAAGGCACTTTCAAAGAAAAGTGATTTTCTCTGAAAGGACAGCATTTAGAAAGTGAAGCAACACTCCATTCACTTTGTACTGTGAATTGAAGTGTTGGAACAGACTGCTTCTCTTTCAGAGAAATGCATGTGAGTTTCTGTTGAATGCTTGTAAGTAGCTTAAGGCACATTCAAAGGAAAGGGATTTTCTCTGAAAGGACAGCATTTAGAAAGTGAAGCAACACTCCATTCACTTCGCACAGTGAATTGAAGTGTTGGAACAGACTGCTTCTCTTTCAGAGAAACGCATGTGAGTTTTTTGTGAATGCTTGAAAGTAGTTTAAGGCACTTTCAATGGAAAATGATTTTCTCTGAAAGGACAGCATTTAGAAAGTGAGGCAACACTCCATTCACTTCGCACAGTGAATTGAAGTGTTGGAACAGACTGCTTCTCTTTCAGAGAAACGCATGTGAGTTTCTTTCTAATGCTTGCAAATAGCTTAAGGCACTTTCAAAGGAAATGATTTTCTCTGAAAGGACAGCATTTAGAAAGTGAAGCAACACTCCATTCACTTCGCACAGTGAATTGAAGTGTTGGAACAGACTGCTTCTCTTTCAGAGAAACGCATGTGAGTTTCTTCCTGATGCTTGCAAGTAGCTTAAGGCACTTTCAAAGGAAATGATTTTCTCTGAAAGGACAGCATTTAGAAAGTGAAGCAACACTCCATTCACTTCGCACAGTGAATTGAAGTGTTGGAACAGACTGTTTCTCTTTCAGAGAAACGCATGTGAGTTTCTGGTGAATGCTTGTATGTAGCTTAAGGCACTTTAAAAGGAAAGTGATTTTGTCTGAAAGGACAGCATTTAGAAAGTGAAGCAACACTCCATTCACTTCGCACGGTGAATTGAAGTGTTGGAACAGACTGCTTCTCTTTCAGAGAAACGCATGTGAGTTTCTGGTGAATGCTTGTAAGTAGCTTAAGGCACGTTCAAAGGAAAGTGATTTTCTCTGAAAGGACAGCATTTAGAAAGTGAGGCAACACTCTATTCACTTCGCACAGTGAATTGAATTGTTGGAACAGACTGCTTCTCTTTCAGAGAAACACATGTGAGTTTCTGGTGAATGCTTGTAAGTAGCTTAAGGCACTTTCAAAGGAAAGTGATTTTCTCTGAAACGACAGCATTTAGAAAGTGAAGCAACACTCCATTCACTTCGCACAGAGAATTGAAGTGTTGGAACAGAATGCTTCTCTTTCATAGAAACGCATTAGTGTTTCTTGTGAATGCTTGCAAGTTGCTTAAGGCACTTTCAAAGGAAAGTGATTTTCTCTGAAAGGACATAATTTAGAAAGTGAAGCAACACTCCATTCACTTCGCACAGTGAATTGAAGTGTTCGAACAGACTGCTTCTCTTTCAGAGAAATGCATGTGAGTTTCTGTTGAATGCTTGTAAGTAGCTTAAGGCACTTTCAAAGGAAAGTGATTTTCTCTGAAAGGACAGCATTTAGAAAGTGAAGCCACACTCCATTCACTTCGCACATTGAATTGAAGTGTTGGAACAGACTGCTTCTCCTTCAGAGAAACGCATGTGAGTTTCTGGTGAATGCTTGTAAGTAGCTTAAGGCACTTTCAAAGGAAAGTGATTTTCTCTGAAAGGACAGCATTTAGAAAGTGAGGCAACACTCCATTCACCTCACACAGTGAATTGAAGTGTTGGAACAGACTGCTTCTCTTTCAGAGAAACGCATGTGAGTTTCTTCCTAATGCTTGCAAGTAGCTTAAGGCACTTTCAAAGGAAAGTGATTTTCTCTGAAAGGACAGCATTTAGAAAGTGAAGCAACACTCCATTCACTTCGCACAGAGAATTGAGGTGTTGGAACACACTGCTTCTCTTTCAGAGAAACGCATTAGTATTTCTTGTGAATGCTTGCAAGTAGCTTAAGGCACTTTCAAAGGAAAGTGATTTTCTCTGAAAGGACAGCATTTAGAAAGTGAAGCAACACTCCATTCACTTCGCAGAGTGAATTGAAGTATTGGAACAGACTGCTTCTCTTTCAGAGAAACGCATGTGAGTTTCTGGTGAATGCTTGTAAGTAGCTTAAGGCACTTTCAAAGGAAAGTGATTTTCTCTGAAAGGACAGCATTTAGAAAGTGAAGCAACACTCCATTCACTTCGCACAGTGAATTGAAGTGTTGGAACAGACTGCTTCTCTTTCAGAGAAACGCATGTGAGTTTCTGGTGAATGCTTGTAAGTAGCTTAAGGCACTTTCAAAGGAAAGTGATTTTCTCTGAAAGGACAGCATTTAGAAAGTGAAGCAACACTCCATTCCCTTCGTGCAGTGAATTGAAGTGTTGGAACAGAGTGCTTCTCATTCATTGAAACGCATTAGTGTTTCTTGTGAATGCTTGCAAGTTGCTTAAGGCACTTTCAAAGGAAAGTGATTTTCTCTGAAAGGACAGCATTTAGAAAGTGAAGCAACACTCCATTCACTTCGCACAGAGAATTGAAGTGTTGGAACAGACTGCTTCTCTTTCAGAGAAATGCATGTGAGTTTCTGTTGAATGCTTGTAAGTAGCTTAAGGCACATTCAAAGGAAAGGGATTTTCTCTGAAAGGACAGCATTTAGAAAGTGAAGCAACACTCCATTCACTTCGCACAGTGAATTGATGTGTTGGAACAGACTGCTTCTCTTTCAGAGAAACACATGTGAGTTTTTTGTGAATGCTTGAAAGTAGTTTAAGGCACTTTCAATGGAAAGTGATTTTCTCTGAAAGGACAGCATTTAGAAAGTGAGGCAACACTCCATTCACTTCGCACAGTGAATTGAAGTGTTGTAACAGACTGCTTCTCTTTCAGAGAAACGCATGTGAGTTTCTTTCTAATGCTTGCAAGTAGCTTAAGGCACTTTCAAAGGAAAGTGATTTTCTCTGAAAGGACAGCATTTAGAAAGTGAAGCAACACTCCATTCACTTCGCACAGTGAATTGAAGTGTTGGAACAGACTGCTTCTCTTTCAGAGAAACGCATGTGAGTTTCTTCCTGATGCTTGCAAGTAGCTTAAGGCACTTTCAAAGGAAAGTGATTTTCTCTGAAAGGACAGCATTTAGAAAGTGAAGCAACACTCCATTCACTTCGCACAGTGAATTGAAGTGTTGGAACAGACTGTTTCTCTTTCAAAGAAACGCATGTGAGTTTCTGGTGAATGCTTGTAAGTAGCTTAAGGCACTTTCAAAGGAAAGTGATTTTCTCTGAAAGGACAGCATTTAGAAAGTGAAGCAACACTCCATTCACTTCGCACAGTTAATTGAAGTGTTGGAACAGACTGCTTCTCTTTCAGAGAAACGCATGTGAGTTTCTTTTGAATGCTTGCAAGTTGCTTAAGGCACATTCAAAGGAAAGTGATTTTCTCTGAAAGGACAGCATTTAGAAACTGAAGCAACACTCCATTCACTTCGCACAGTGAATTGAAGTGTTCGAACAGACTGCTTCTCTTTAAGAGAAACGCATGTGAGTTTTTTATGAATGCTTGAAAGTAGTTTAAGGCACTTTAAAAGGAAAGTGATTTTGTCTGAAAGGACAGCATTTAGAATGTGAAGCAACACTCCATTCACTTCGCACGGTGAATTGAAGTGTTGGAACAGACTGCTTCTCTTTCAGAGAAACGCATGTGAGTTTCTGGTGAATGCTTGTAAGTAGCTTAAGGCACGTTCAAAGGAAAGTGATTTTCTCTGAAAGGACAGCATTTAGAAAGTGAGGCAACACTCTATTCACTTCGCACAGTGAATTGAATTGTTGGAACAGACTGCTTCTCTTTCAGAGAAACACATGTGAGTTTCTGGTGAATGCTTGTAAGTAGCTTAAGGCACTTTCAAAGGAAAGTGATTTTCTCTGAAACGACAGCATTTAGAAAGTGAAGCAACACTCCATTCACTTCGCACAGAGAATTGAAGTGTTGGAACAGAATGCTTCTCTTTCATAGAAACGCATTAGTGTTTCTTGTGAATGCTTGCAAGTTGCTTAAGGCACTTTCAAAGGAAAGTGATTTTCTCTGAAAGGACATAATTTAGAAAGTGAAGCAACACTCCATTCACTTCGCACAGTGAATTGAAGTGTTCGAACAGACTGCTTCTCTTTCAGAGAAATGCATGTGAGTTTCTGTTGAATGCTTGTAAGTAGCTTAAGGCACTTTCAAAGGAAAGTGATTTTCTCTGAAAGGACAGCATTTAGAAAGTGAAGCCACACTCCATTCACTTCGCACATTGAATTGAAGTGTTGGAACAGACTGCTTCTCCTTCAGAGAAACGCATGTGAGTTTCTGGTGAATGCTTGTAAGTAGCTTAAGGCACTTTCAAAGGAAAGTGATTTTCTCTGAAAGGACAGCATTTAGAAAGTGAGGCAACACTCCATTCACCTCACACAGTGAATTGAAGTGTTGGAACAGACTGCTTCTCTTTCAGAGAAACGCATGTGAGTTTCTTCCTAATGCTTGCAAGTAGCTTAAGGCACTTTCAAAGGAAAGTGATTTTCTCTGAAAGGACAGCATTTAGAAAGTGAAGCAACACTCCATTCACTTCGCACAGAGAATTGAGGTGTTGGAACACACTGCTTCTCTTTCAGAGAAACGCATTAGTATTTCTTGTGAATGCTTGCAAGTAGCTTAAGGCACTTTCAAAGGAAAGTGATTTTCTCTGAAAGGACAGCATTTAGAAAGTGAAGCAACACTCCATTCACTTCGCAGAGTGAATTGAAGTATTGGAACAGACTGCTTCTCTTTCAGAGAAACGCATGTGAGTTTCTGGTGAATGCTTGTAAGTAGCTTAAGGCACTTTCAAAGGAAAGTGATTTTCTCTGAAAGGACAGCATTTAGAAAGTGAAGCAACACTCCATTCACTTCGCACAGTGAATTGAAGTGTTGGAACAGACTGCTTCTCTTTCAGAGAAACGCATGTGAGTTTCTGGTGAATGCTTGTAAGTAGCTTAAGGCACTTTCAAAGGAAAGTGATTTTCTCTGAAAGGACAGCATTTAGAAAGTGAAGCAACACTCCATTCCCTTCGTGCAGTGAATTGAAGTGTTGGAACAGAGTGCTTCTCATTCATTGAAACGCATTAGTGTTTCTTGTGAATGCTTGCAAGTTGCTTAAGGCACTTTCAAAGGAAAGTGATTTTCTCTGAAAGGACAGCATTTAGAAAGTGAAGCAACACTCCATTCACTTTGTACTGTGAATTGAAGTGTTGGAACAGACTGCTTCTCTTTCAGAGAAATGCATGTGAGTTTCTGTTGAATGCTTGTAAGTAGCTTAAGGCACATTCAAAGGAAAGGGATTTTCTCTGAAAGGACAGCATTTAGAAAGTGAAGCAACACTCCATTCACTTCGCACAGTGAATTGAAGTGTTGGAACAGACTGCTTCTCTTTCAGAGAAACGCATGTGAGTTTTTTGTGAATGCTTGAAAGTAGTTTAAGGCACTTTCAATGGAAAGTGATTTTCTCTGAAAGGACAGCATTTAGAAAGTGAGGCAACACTCCATTCACTTCGCACAGTGAATTGAAGTGTTGGAACAGACTGCTTCTCTTTCAGAGAAACGCATGTGAGTTAGTTTCTAATGCTTGCAAGTAGCTTAAGGCACTTTCAAAGGAAAGTGATTTTCTCTGAAAGGACAGCATTTAGAAAGTGAAGCAACACTCCATTCACTTCGCACAGTGAATTGAAGTGTTGGAACAGACTGCTTCTCTTTCAGAGAAACGCATGTGAGTTTCTTCCTGATGCTTGCAAGTAGCTTAAGGCACTTTCAAAGGAAAGTGATTTTCTCTGAAAGGACAGCATTTAGAAAGTGAAGCAACACTCCATTCACTTCGCATAGTGAATTGAAGTGTTGGAACAGACTGTTTCTCTTTCAGAGAAACGCATGTGAGTTTCTGGTGAATGCTTGTAAGTAGCTTAAGGCACTTTCAAAGGAAAGTGATTTTCTCTGAAAGGACAGCATTTAGAAAGTGAAGCAACACTCCATTCACTTCGCACAGTGAATTGAAGTGTTGGAACAGACTGCTTCTCTTTCAGAGAAACGCATGTGAGTTTCTTTTGAATGCTTGCAAGTTGCTTAAGGCACATTCAAAGGAAAGTGATTTTCTCTGAAAGGACAGCATTTAGAAACTAAAGCAACACTCCATTCACTTCGCACAGTGAATTGAAGTGTTCGAACAGACTGCTTCTCTTTAAGAGAAACGCATGTGAGTTTTTTATGAATGCTTGAAAGTAGTTTAAGGCACTTTAAAAGGAAAGTGATTTTGTCTGAAAGGACAGCATTTAGAAAGTGAAGCAACACTCCATTCACTTCGCACGGTGAATTGAAGTGTTGGAACAGACTGCTTCTCTTTCAGAGAAACGCATGTGAGTTTCTGGTGAATGCTTGTAAGTAGCTTAAGGCACGTTCAAAGGAAAGTGATTTTCTCTGAAAGGACAGCATTTAGAAAGTGAGGCAACACTCTATTCACTTCGCACAGTGAATTGAATTGTTGGAACAGACTGCTTCTCTTTCAGAGAAACACATGTGAGTTTCTGCTGAATGCTTGTAAGTAGCTTAAGGCACTTTCAAAGGAAAGTGATTTTCTCTGAAACGACAGCATTTAGAAAGTGAAGCAACACTCCATTCACTTCGCACAGAGAATTGAAGTGTTGGAACAGAATGCTTCTCTTTCATAGAAACGCATTAGTGTTTCTTGTGAATGCTTGCAAGTTGCTTAAGGCACTTTCAAAGGAAAGTGATTTTCTCTGAAAGGACATAATTTAGAAAGTGAAGCAACACTCCATTCACTTCGCACAGTGAATTGAAGTGTTCGCACAGACTGCTTCTCTTTCAGAGAAATGCATGTGAGTTTCTGTTGAATGCTTGTAAGTAGCTTAAGGCACTTTCAAAGGAAAGTGATTTTCTCTGAAAGGACAGCATTTAGAAAGTGAAGCCACACTCCATTCACTTCGCACATTGAATTGAAGTGTTGGAACAGACTGCTTCTCCTTCAGAGAAACGCATGTGAGTTTCTGGTGAATGCTTGTAAGTAGCTTAAGGCACTTTCAAAGGAAAGTGATTTTCTCTGAAAGGACAGCATTTAGAAAGTGAGGCAACACTCCATTCACCTCACACAGTGAATTGAAGTGTTGGAACAGACTGCTTCTCTTTCAGAGAAACGCACGTGAGTTTCTTCCTAATGCTTGCAAGTAGCTTAAGGCACTTTCAAAGGAAAGTGATTTTCTCTGAAAGGACAGCATTTAGAAAGTGAAGCAACACTCCATTCACTTCGCACAGTGAATTGAAGTGTTGGAACAGACTGCTTCTCTTTCAGGGAAACGCATGGGAGTTTCTGGTGAATGCTTGTAAGTAGTTAAGGCACTTTCAAAGGAAAGTGATTTTCTCTGAAAGGACAGCATTTAGAAAGTGAAGCAACACTCCATTCACTTCGCACAGTGAATTGAAGTGTTGGAACAGACTGCTTCTCTTTCAGAGAAACGCATGTGAGTTTCTGGTGAATGCTTGTAAGTAGCTTAAGGCACTTTCAAAGGAAAGTGATTTTCTCTGAAAGGACAGCATTTAGAAAGTGAAGCAACACTCCATTCACTTCGCACAGTGAATTGAAGTGTTGGAACAGACTGCTTCTCTTTCAGAGAAACGCATGTGAGTTTCTGGTGAATGCTTGTAAGTAGCTTAAGGCACTTTCAAAGGAAAGTGATTTTCTCTGAAAGGACAGCATTTAGAAAGTGAAGCAACACTCCATTCACTTCGCACAGTGAATTGAAGTGTTGGAACAGACTGCTTCTCTTTCAGAGAAACGCATGTGAGTTTCTTGTGAATTATTGCAAGTCGCTTAAGGCACTTTCAAAGGAAAGCGATTTTCTCTGAAAGGACAGCATTTAGAAACTGAAGCAACACTCCATTCACTTCGCACAGTGAATTGAAATGTTGGAACACACTGCTTGTCTTTCAGAGAAACGCATGTGAGTTTTTTGTGAATGCTTGAAAGTAGTTTAAGGCACTTTCAAAGGAAAGTGATTTTCTCTGAAAGGACAGCATTTAGAAAGTGAAGCAACACTCCATTCACTTTGTACAGTGAATTGAAGTGTTGGAACAGACTGCTTCTCTTTCAGAGAAATGCATGTGAGTTTCTGTTGAATGCTTGTAAGTAGCTTAAGGCACATTCAAAGGAAAGGGATTTTCTCTGAAAGGACAGCATTTAGAAAGTGAAGCAACACTCCATTCACTTCGCACAGTGAATTGAAGTGTTGGAACAGACTGCTTCTCTTTCAGAGAAATGCTTGTGAGTTTTTTGTGAATGCTTGAAAGTAGTTTAAGGCACTTTCAATGGAAAGTGATTTTCTCTAAAAGGACAGCATTTAGAAAGTGAGGCAACACTCCATTCACTTCGCACAGTGAATTGAAGTGTTGGAACAGACTGCTTCTCTTTCAGAGAAACGCATGTGAGTTTTTTATGAATGCTTGAAAGTAGTTTAATGCACTTTCAAAGGAAAGTGATTTTCTCTGAAAGGACAGCATTTAGAAAGTGAAGCAACACTCCATTCACTTCGCACAATAAATTGAAGTGCTGGAACAGACTGCTTCTCTTTCAGTGAAACGCATGTGAGTTTCTTCCTGATGCTTGCAAATAGCTTAAGGCACTTTCAAAGGAAATTGATTTTCTCTGAAAGGACAGCATTTAGAAAGTGAAGCAACACTCCATTCACTTCGCACAGTGAATTGAAGTGTTGGAACAGACTGCTTCTCTATCAGAGAAACGCATGTGAGTTTCTGGTGAATGCTTGTAAGTAGCTTAAGGCACTTTCAAAGTAAAGTGATTTTCTCTGAAAGGACAGCATTTAGAAAGTGAAGCAACACTCCATTCACTTCGCACAGTGAATTGAAGTGTTAGAACAGACTGCTTCTCTTTCAGAGAAATGCATGTGAGTTTAAGTTGAATGCTTGTAAGTAGCTTAAGGCACTTTCCAAAGAAAGTGATTTTCTCTGAAAGGACAGCATTTAGAAAGTGAAGCAACACTCCATTCACTTCGCAGAGTGAATTGAAGTATTGGAACAGACTGCTTCTCTTTCAGAGAAACGCATGTGAGTTTCTGGTGAATGCTTGTAAGCAGCTTAAGGCACTTTCAAAGGAAAGTGATTTTCTCTGAAAGGACAGCATTTAGAAAGTGAAGCAACACTCCATTCACTTCGCACAGTGAATTGAAGTGTTGGAACAGACTGCTTCTCTTTCAGAGAAACGCATGTGAGTTTCTGGTGAATGCTTGTAAGTAGCTTAAGGCACTTTCAAAGGAAAGTGATTTTCTCTGAAAGGACAGCATTTAGAAAGTGAAGCAACACTCCATTCCCTTCGTGCAGTGAATTGAAGTGTTGGAACAGAGTGCTTCTCATTCATAGAAACGCATTAGTGTTTCTTGTGAATGCTTGCAAGTTGCTTAAGGCACTTTCAAAGGAAAGTGATTTTCTCTGAAAGGACAGCATTTAGAAAGTGAAGCAACACTCCATTCACTTTGTACAGTGAATTGAAGTGTTGGAACAGACTGCTTCTCTTTCAGAGAAATGCATGTGAGTTTCTGTTGAATGCTTGTAAGTAGCTTAAGGCACATTCAAAGGAAAGGGATTTTCTCTGAAAGGACAGCATTTAGAAAGTGAAGCAACACTCCATTCACTTCGCACAGTGAATTGAAGTGTTGGAACAGACTGCTTCTCTTTCAGAGAAACGCATGTGAGTTTTTTGTGAATGCTTGAAAGTAGTTTAAGGCACTTTCAATGGAAAGTGATTTTCTCTGAAAGGACAGCATTTAGAAAGTGAGGCAACACTCCATTCACTTCGCACAGTGAATTGAAGTGTTGGAACAGACTGCTTCTCTTTCAGAGAAACGCATGTGAGTTTCTTCCTAATGCTTGCAAATAGCTTAAGGCACTTTCAAAGGAAAGTGATTTTCTCTGAAAGGACAGCATTTAGAAAGTGAAGCAACACTCCATTCACTTCGCACAGTGAATTGAAGTGTTGGAACAGACTGCTTCTCTTTCAGAGAAACGCATGTGAGTTTCTTCCTGATGCTTGCAAGTAGCTTAAGGCACTTTCAAAGGAAAGTGATTTTCTCTGAAAGGACAGCATTTAGAAAGTGAAGCAACACTCCATTCCCTTCGCACAGTGAATTGAAGTGTTGGAACAGACTGTTTCTCTTTCAGAGAAACGCATTAGTATTTCTTGTGAATGCTTGTAAGTAGCTTAAGGCACTTTCAAAGGAAAGTGATTTTCTCTGAAAGGACAGCATTTAGAAAGTGAAGCAACACTCCATTCACTTCGCACAGTTAATTGAAGTGTTGGAACAGACTGCTTCTCTTTCAGAGAAATGCATGTGAGTTTCTGTTGAATGCTTGTAAGTAGCTTAAGGCACTTTCAAAGGAAAGTGATTTTCTCTGAAAGGACAGCATTTAGAAAGTGAAGCAACACTCCATTCACTTCGCAGAGTGAATTGAAGTATTGGAACAGACTGCTTCTCTTTCAGAGAAACGCATGTGAGTTTCTGGTGAATGCTTGTAAGTAGCTTAAGGAACGTTCAAAGGAAAGTGATTTTCTCTGAAAGGACAGCATTTAGAAAGTGAAGCAACACTCCATTCACTTCGCACAGTGAATTGAAGTGTTGGAACAGACTGCTTCTCTTTCAGAGAAACGCATGTGAGTTTCTTTTGAATGCTTGCAAGTTGCTTAAGGCACTTTCAAAGGAAAGTGATTTTCTCTGAAAGGACAGCATTTAGAAACTGAAGCAACACGCCATTCACTTCGCACAGTGAATTGAAGTGTTGGAACAGACTGCTTCTCTTTAAGAGAAACGCATGTGAGTTTCTGGTGAATGCTTGTAAGTAGCTTAAGGCACGTTCAAAGGAAAGTGATTTTCTCTGAAAGGACAGCATTTAGAAAGTGAGGCAACACTCTATTCACTTCGCACAGTGAATTGAATTGTTGGAACAGACTGCTTCTCTTTCAGAGAAACACATGTGAGTTTCTGCTGAATGCTTGTAAGTAGCTTAAGGCACTTTCAAAGGAAAGTGATTTTCTCTGAAACGACAGCATTTAGAAAGTGAAGCAACACTCCATTCACTTCGCACAGAGAATTGAAGTGTTGGAACAGAATGCTTCTCTTTCATAGAAACGCATTAGTGTTTCTTGTGAATGCTTGCAAGTTGCTTAAGGCACTTTCAAAGGAAAGTGATTTTCTCTGAAAGGACATAATTTAGAAAGTGAAGCAACACTCCATTCACTTCGCACAGTGAATTGAAGTGTTCGCACAGACTGCTTCTCTTTCAGAGAAATGCATGTGAGTTTCTGTTGAATGCTTGTAAGTAGCTTAAGGCACTTTCAAAGGAAAGTGATTTTCTCTGAAAGGACAGCATTTAGAAAGTGAAGCCACACTCCATTCACTTCGCACATTGAATTGAAGTGTTGGAACAGACTGCTTCTCCTTCAGAGAAACGCATGTGAGTTTCTGGTGAATGCTTGTAAGTAGCTTAAGGCACTTTCAAAGGAAAGTGATTTTCTCTGAAAGGACAGCATTTAGAAAGTGAGGCAACACTCCATTCACCTCACACAGTGAATTGAAGTGTTGGAACAGACTGCTTCTCTTTCAGAGAAACGCATGTGAGTTTCTTCCTAATGCTTGCAAGTAGCTTAAGGCACTTTCAAAGGAAAGTGATTTTCTCTGAAAGGAAAGCATTTAGAAAGTGAAGCAACACTCCATTCACTTCGCACAGTGAATTGAAATGTTGGAACAGTCTGCTTCTCTTTCAGAGAAACGCATGTGAGTTTCTTCCTAATGCTTGCAAGTAGCTTAAGGCACTTTCAAAGGAAAGTGATTTTCTCTGAAAGGACAGCATTTAGAAAGTGAGGCAACACTCCATTCACTTCGCACAGTGAATTGAAGTGTTGGAACAGACTGCTTCTCTTTCAGAGAAACGCATGTGAGTTTCTGGTGAATGCTTGTAAGTAGCTTAACGCACTTTCAAAGGAAAGTGATTTTCTCTGAAAGGACAGCATTTAGAAAGTGAAGCAACACTCCATTCCCTTCGTGCAGTGAATTGAAGTGTTGGAACACACTGCTTCCCTTTAAGAGAAACGCATGTGAGTTTTTTGTGAATGCTTGAAAGTAGTTTAAGGCACTTTCAAAGGAAAGTGTTTTTCTCTGAAAGGACAGCATTTAGAAAGTGAAGCAACACTCCATTCACTTCGCACAGTGAATTGAAGTGTTGGAACAGACTGCTTCTCTTTCAGAGAAACGCATGTGAGTTTCTGGTGAATGCTTGCAAGTAGCTTAAGGCACTTTCAAAGGAAAGTGATTTTCTCTGAAAGGACAGCATTTAGAAAGTGAAGCAACACTCCATTCACGTCGCACAGAGAATTGAAGTGTTGGAACACACTGCTTCTCTTTCATAGAAACGCATTAGTATTTCTTGTGAATGCTTGCAAGTAGCTTAAGGCACTTTCAAAGGAAAGTGATTTTCTCTGAAAGGACAGCATTTAGAAAGTGAAGCAACACTCCATTCACTTCGCACAGTGAATTGAAGTGTTGGAACAGACTGCTTCTCTTTCAGGGAAACTCATGGGAGTTTCTGGTGAATGCTTGTAAGTAGCTTAAGGCACTTTCAAAGGAAAGTGATTTTCTCTGAAAGGACAGCATTTAGAAAGTGAAGCAACACTCCATTCCCTCGTGCAGTGAATTGAAGTGTTGGAACAGAGTGCTTCTCATTCATAGAAACGCATTAGTGTTTCTTGTGAATGCTTGCAAGTTGCTTAAGGCACTTTCAAAGGAAAGTGATTTTCTCTGAAAGGACAGCATTTAGAAAGTGAAGCAACACTCCATTCACTTTGTACAGTGAATTGAAGTGTTGGAACAGACTGCTTCTCTTTCAGAGAAATGCATGTGAGTTTCTGTTGAATGCTTGTAAGTAGCTTAAGGCACATTCAAAGGAAAGGGATTTTCTCTGAAAGGACAGCATTTAGAAAGTGAAGCAACACTCCATTCACTTCGCACAGTGAATTGAAGTGTTGGAACAGACTGCTTCTCTTTCAGAGAAACGCATGTGAGTTTTTTGTGAATGCTTGAAAGTAGTTTAAGGCACTTTCAATGGAAAGTGATTTTCTCTGAAAGGACAGCATTTAGAAAGTGAGGCAACACTCCATTCACTTCGCACAGTGAATTGAAGTGTTGGAACAGACTGCTTCTCTTTCAGAGAAACGCATGTGAGTTTCTTCCTAATGCTTGCAAATAGCTTAAGGCACTTTCAAAGGAAAGTGATTTTCTCTGAAAGGACAGCATTTAGAAAGTGAAGCAACACTCCATTCACTTCGCACAGTGAATTGAAGTGTTGGAACAGACTGCTTCTCTTTCAGAGAAACGCATGTGAGTTTCTTCCTGATGCTTGCAAGTAGCTTAAGGCACTTTCAAAGGAAAGTGATTTTCTCTGAAAGGACAGCATTTAGAAAGTGAAGCAACACTCCATTCCCTTCGCACAGTGAATTGAAGTGTTGGAACAGACTGTTTCTCTTTCAGAGAAACGCATTAGTATTTCTTGTGAATGCTTGTAAGTAGCTTAAGGCACTTTCAAAGGAAAGTGATTTTCTCTGAAAGGACAGCATTTAGAAAGTGAAGCAACACTCCATTCACTTCGCACAGTTAATTGAAGTGTTGGAACAGACTGCTTCTCTTTCAGAGAAACGCATGTGAGTTTCTGTTGAATGCTTGTAAGTAGCTTAAGGCACTTTCAAAGGAAAGTGATTTTCTCTGAAAGGACAGCATTTAGAAAGTGAAGCAACACTCCATTCACTTCGCAGAGTGAATTGAAGTATTGGAACAGACTGCTTCTCTTTCAGAGAAACGCATGTGAGTTTCTGGTGAATGCTTGTAAGTAGCTTAAGGAACGTTCAAAGGAAAGTGATTTTCTCTGAAAGGACAGCATTTAGAAAGTGAAGCAACACTCCATTCACTTCGCACAGTGAATTGAAGTGTTGGAACAGACTGCTTCTCTTTCAGAGAAACGCATGTGAGTTTCTTTTGAATGCTTGCAAGTTGCTTAAGGCACTTTCAAAGGAAAGTGATTTTCTCTGAAAGGACAGCATTTAGAAACTGAAGCAACACGCCATTCACTTCGCACAGTGAATTGAAGTGTTGGAACAGACTGCTTCTCTTTAAGAGAAACGCATGTGAGTTTCTGGTGAATGCTTGTAAGTAGCTTAAGGCACGTTCAAAGGAAAGTGATTTTCTCTGAAAGGACAGCATTTAGAAAGTGAGGCAACACTCTATTCACTTCGCACAGTGAATTGAATTGTTGGAACAGACTGCTTCTCTTTCAGAGAAACACATGTGAGTTTCTGCTGAATGCTTGTAAGTAGCTTAAGGCACTTTCAAAGGATAGTGATTTTCTCTGAAACGACAGCATTTAGAAAGTGAAGCAACACTCCATTCACTTCGCACAGAGAATTGAAGTGTTGGAACAGAATGCTTCTCTTTCATAGAAACGCATTAGTGTTTCTTGTGAATGCTTGCAAGTTGCTTAAGGCACTTTCAAAGGAAAGTGATTTTCTCTGAAAGGACATAATTTAGAAAGTGAAGCAACACTCCATTCACTTCGCACAGTGAATTGAAGTGTTCGCACAGACTGCTTCTCTTTCAGAGAAATGCATGTGAGTTTCTGTTGAATGCTTGTAAGTAGCTTAAGGCACTTTCAAAGGAAAGTGATTTTCTCTGAAAGGACAGCATTTAGAAAGTGAAGCCACACTCCATTCACTTCGCACATTGAATTGAAGTGTTGGAACAGACTGCTTCTCCTTCAGAGAAACGCATGTGAGTTTCTGGTGAATGCTTGTAAGTAGCTTAAGGCACTTTCAAAGGAAAGTGATTTTCTCTGAAAGGACAGCATTTAGAAAGTGAGGCAACACTCCATTCACCTCACACAGTGAATTGAAGTGTTGGAACAGACTGCTTCTCTTTCAGAGAAACGCATGTGAGTTTCTTCCTAATGCTTGCAAGTAGCTTAAGGCACTTTCAAAGGAAAGTGATTTTCTCTGAAAGGACAGCATTTAGAAAGTGAAGCAACACTCCATTCACTTCGCACAGTGAATTGAAATGTTGGAACAGTCTGCTTCTCTTTCAGAGAAACGCATGTGAGTTTCTTCCTAATGCTTGCAAGTAGCTTAAGGCACTTTCAAAGGAAAGTGATTTTCTCTGAAAGGACAGCATTTAGAAAGTGAAGCAACACTCCATTCCCTTCGTGCAGTGAATTGAAGTGTTGGAACAGAGTGCTTCTCATTCATAGAAACGCATTAGTGTTTCTTGTGAATGCTTGCAAGTTGCTTAAGGCACTTTCAAAGGAAAGTGATTTTCTCTGAAAGGACAGCATTTAGAAAGTGAAGCAACACTCCATTCACTTTGTACAGTGAATTGAAGTGTTGGAACAGACTGCTTCTCTTTCAGAGAAATGCATGTGAGTTTCTGTTGAATGCTTGTAAGTAGCTTAAGGCACATTCAAAGGAAAGGGATTTTCTCTGAAAGGACAGCATTTAGAAAGTGAAGCAACACTCCATTCACTTCGCACAGTGAATTGAAGTGTTGGAACAGACTGCTTCTCTTTCAGAGAAACGCATGTGAGTTTTTTGTGAATGCTTGAAAGTAGTTTAAGGCACTTTCAATGGAAAGTGATTTTCTCTGAAAGGACAGCATTTAGAAAGTGAGGCAACACTCCATTCACTTCGCACAGTGAATTGAAGTGTTGGAACAGACTGCTTCTCTTTCAGAGAAACGCATGTGAGTTTCTTCCTAATGCTTGCAAATAGCTTAAGGCACTTTCAAAGGAAAGTGATTTTCTCTGAAAGGACAGCATTTAGAAAGTGAAGCAACACTCCATTCACTTCGCACAGTGAATTGAAGTGTTGGAACAGACTGCTTCTCTTTCAGAGAAACGCATGTGAGTTTCTTCCTGATGCTTGCAAGTAGCTTAAGGCACTTTCAAAGGAAAGTGATTTTCTCTGAAAGGACAGCATTTAGAAAGTGAAGCAACACTCCATTCCCTTCGCACAGTGAATTGAAGTGTTGGAACAGACTGTTTCTCTTTCAGAGAAACGCATTAGTATTTCTTGTGAATGCTTGTAAGTAGCTTAAGGCACTTTCAAAGGAAAGTGATTTTCTCTGAAAGGACAGCATTTAGAAAGTGAAGCAACACTCCATTCACTTCGCACAGTTAATTGAAGTGTTGGAACAGACTGCTTCTCTTTCAGAGAAACGCATGTGAGTTTCTGTTGAATGCTTGTAAGTAGCTTAAGGCACTTTCAAAGGAAAGTGATTTTCTCTGAAAGGACAGCATTTAGAAAGTGAAGCAACACTCCATTCACTTCGCAGAGTGAATTGAAGTATTGGAACAGACTGCTTCTCTTTCAGAGAAACGCATGTGAGTTTCTGGTGAATGCTTGTAAGTAGCTTAAGGAACGTTCAAAGGAAAGTGATTTTCTCTGAAAGGACAGCATTTAGAAAGTGAAGCAACACTCCATTCACTTCGCACAGTGAATTGAAGTGTTGGAACAGACTGCTTCTCTTTCAGAGAAACGCATGTGAGTTTCTTTTGAATGCTTGCAAGTTGCTTAAGGCACTTTCAAAGGAAAGTGATTTTCTCTGAAAGGACAGCATTTAGAAACTGAAGCAACACGCCATTCACTTCGCACAGTGAATTGAAGTGTTGGAACAGACTGCTTCTCTTTAAGAGAAACGCATGTGAGTTTCTGGTGAATGCTTGTAAGTAGCTTAAGGCACGTTCAAAGGAAAGTGATTTTCTCTGAAAGGACAGCATTTAGAAAGTGAGGCAACACTCTATTCACTTCGCACAGTGAATTGAATTGTTGGAACAGACTGCTTCTCTTTCAGAGAAACACATGTGATTTTCTGCTGAATGCTTGTAAGTAGCTTAAGGCACTTTCAAAGGAAAGTGATTTTCTCTGAAACGACAGCATTTAGAAAGTGAAGCAACACTCCATTCACTTCGCACAGAGAATTGAAGTGTTGGAACAGAATGCTTCTCTTTCATAGAAACGCATTAGTGTTTCTTGTGAATGCTTGCAAGTTGCTTAAGGCACTTTCAAAGGAAAGTGATTTTCTCTGAAAGGACATAATTTAGAAAGTGAAGCAACACTCCATTCACTTCGCACAGTGAATTGAAGTGTTCGCACAGACTGCTTCTCTTTCAGAGAAATGCATGTGAGTTTCTGTTGAATGCTTGTAAGTAGCTTAAGGCACTTTCAAAGGAAAGTGATTTTCTCTGAAAGGACAGCATTTAGAAAGTGAAGCCACACTCCATTCACTTCGCACATTGAATTGAAGTGTTGGAACAGACTGCTTCTCCTTCAGAGAAACGCATGTGAGTTTCTGGTGAATGCTTGTAAGTAGCTTAAGGCACTTTCAAAGGAAAGTGATTTTCTCTGAAAGGACAGCATTTAGAAAGTGAGGCAACACTCCATTCACCTCACACAGTGAATTGAAGTGTTGGAACAGACTGCTTCTCTTTCAGAGAAACGCATGTGAGTTTCTTCCTAATGCTTGCAAGTAGCTTAAGGCACTTTCAAAGGAAAGTGATTTTCTCTGAAAGGACAGCATTTAGAAAGTGAAGCAACACTCCATTCACTTCGCACAGTGAATTGAAATGTTGGAACAGTCTGCTTCTCTTTCAGAGAAACGCATGTGAGTTTCTTCCTAATGCTTGCAAGTAGCTTAAGGCACTTTCAAAGGAAAGTGATTTTCTCTGAAAGGACAGCATTTAGAAAGTGAGACAACACTCCATTCACTTCGCACAGTGAATTGAAGTGTTGGAACAGACTGCTTCTCTTTCAGAGAAACGCATGTGAGTTTCTGGTGAATGCTTGTAAGTAGCTTAACGCACGTTCAAAGGAAAGTGATTTTCTCTGAAAGGACAGCATTTAGAAAGTGAAGCAACACTCCATTCCCTTCGTGCAGTGAATTGAAGTGTTGGAACACACTGCTTCCCTTTAAGAGAAACGCATGTGAGTTTTTTGTGAATGCTTGAAAGTAGTTTAAGGCACTTTCAAAGGAAAGTGTTTTTCTCTGAAAGGACAGCATTTAGAAAGTGAAGCAACACTCCATTCACTTCGCACAGTGAATTGAAGTGTTGGAACAGACTGCTTCTCTTTCAGAGAAACGCATGTGAGTTTCTGGTGAATGCTTGCAAGTAGCTTAAGGCACTTTCAAAGGAAAGTGATTTTCTCTGAAAGGACAGCATTTAGAAAGTGAAGCAACACTCCATTCACGTCGCACAGAGAATTGAAGTGTTGGAACACACTGCTTCTCTTTCATAGAAACGCATTAGTATTTCTTGTGAATGCTTGCAAGTAGCTTAAGGCACTTTCAAAGGAAAGTGATTTTCTCTGAAAGGACAGCATTTAGAAAGTGAAGCAACACTCCATTCACTTCGCACAGTGAATTGAAGTGTTGGAACAGACTGCTTCTCTTTCAGGGAAACGCATGGGAGTTTCTGGTGAATGCTTGTAAGTAGCTTAAGGCACTTTCAAAGGAAAGTGATTTTCTCTGAAAGGACAGCATTTAGAAAGTGAAGCAACACTCCATTCCCTTCGTGCAGTGAATTGAAGTGTTGGAACAGAGTGCTTCTCATTCATAGAAACGCATTAGTGTTTCTTGTGAATGCTTGCAAGTTGCTTAAGGCACTTTCAAAGGAAAGTGATTTTCTCTGAAAGGACAGCATTTAGAAAGTGAAGCAACACTCCATTCACTTTGTACAGTGAATTGAAGTGTTGGAACAGACTGCTTCTCTTTCAGAGAAATGCATGTGAGTTTCTGTTGAATGCTTGTAAGTAGCTTAAGGCACATTCAAAGGAAAGGGATTTTCTCTGAAAGGACAGCATTTAGAAAGTGAAGCAACACTCCATTCACTTCGCACAGTGAATTGAAGTGTTGGAACAGACTGCTTCTCTTTCAGAGAAACGCATGTGAGTTTCTTCCTGATGCTTGCAAGTAACTTAAGGCACTTTCAAAGGAAAGTGATTTTCTCTGAAAGGACAGCATTTAGAAAGTGTAGCAACACTCCATTCCCTTCGCACAGTGAATTGAAGTGTTGGAACAGACTGTTTCTCTTTCAGAGAAACGCATTAGTATTTCTTGTGAATGCTTGTAAGTAGCTTAAGGCACTTTCAAAGGAAAGTGATTTTCTCTGAAAGGACAGCATTTAGAAAGTGAAGCAACACTCCATTCACTTCGCACAGTTAATTGAAGTGTTGGAACAGACTGCTTCTCTTTCAGAGAAATGCATGTGAGTTTCTGTTGAATGCTTGTAAGTAGCTTAAGGCACTTTCAAAGGAAAGTGATTTTCTCTGAAAGGACAGCATTTAGAAAGTGAAGCAACACTCCATTCACTTCGCAGAGTGAATTGAAGTATTGGAACAGACTGCTTCTCTTTCAGAGAAACGCATGTGAGTTTCTGGTGAATGCTTGTAAGTAGCTTAAGGAACGTTCAAAGGAAAGTGATTTTCTCTGAAAGGACAGCATTTAGAAAGTGAAGCAACACTCCATTCACTTCGCACAGTGAATTGAAGTGTTGGAACAGACTGCTTCTCTTTCAGAGAAACGCATGTGAGTTTCTTTTGAATGCTTGCAAGTTGCTTAAGGCACTTTCAAAGGAAAGTGATTTTCTCTGAAAGGACAGCATTTAGAAACTGAAGCAACACGCCATTCACTTCGCACAGTGAATTGAAGTGTTGGAACAGACTGCTTCTCTTTAAGAGAAACGCATGTGAGTTTCTGTTGAATGCTTGTAAGTAGCTTAAGGCACGTTCAAAGGAAAGTGATTTTCTCTGAAAGGACAGCATTTAGAAAGTGAGGCAACACTCTATTCACTTCGCAGAGTGAATTGAATTGTTGGAACAGACTGCTTCTCTTTCAGAGAAACACATGTGAGTTTCTGCTGAATGCTTGTAAGTAGCTTAAGGCACTTTCAAAGGAAAGTGATTTTCTCTGAAACGACAGCATTTAGAAAGTGAAGCAACACTCCATTCACTTCGCACAGAGAATTGAAGTGTTGGACCAGAATGCTTCTCTTTCATAGAAACGCATTAGTGTTTCTTGTGAATGCTTGCAAGTTGCTTAAGGCACTTTCAAAGGAAAGTGATTTTCTCTGAAAGGACATAATTTAGAAAGTGAAGCAACACTCCATTCACTTCGCACAGTGAATTGAAGTGTTCGCACAGACTGCTTCTCTTTCAGAGAAATGCATGTGAGTTTCTGTTGAATGCTTGTAAGTAGCTTAAGGCACTTTCAAAGGAAAGTGATTTTCTCTGAAAGGACAGCATTTAGAAAGTGAAGCCACACTCCATTCACTTCGCACATTGAATTGAAGTGTTGGAACAGACTGCTTCTCCTTCAGAGAAACGCATGTGAGTTTCTGGTGAATGCTTGTAAGTAGCTTAAGGCACTTTCAAAGGAAAGTGATTTTCTCTGAAAGGACAGCATTTAGAAAGTGAGGCAACACTCCATTCACCTCACACAGTGAATTGAAGTGTTGGAACAGACTGCTTCTCTTTCAGAGAAACGCATGTGAGTTTCTTCCTAATGCTTGCAAGTAGCTTAAGGCACTTTCAAAGGAAAGTGATTTTCTCTGAAAGGACAGCATTTAGAAAGTGAAGCAACACTCCATTCACTTCGCACAGTGAATTGAAATGTTGGAACAGTCTGCTTCTCTTTCAGAGAAACGCATGTGAGTTTCTTCCTAATGCTTGCAAGTAGCTTAAGGCACTTTCAAAGGAAAGTGATTTTCTCTGAAAGGACAGCATTTAGAAAGTGAGGCAACACTCCATTCACTTCGCACAGTAAATTGAAGTGTTGGAACAGACTGCTTCTCTTTCAGAGAAACGCATGTGAGTTTCTGGTGAATGCTTGTAAGTAGCTTAACGCACTTTCAAAGGAAAGTGATTTTCTCTGAAAGGACAGCATTTAGAAAGTGAAGCAACACTCCATTCCCTTCGTGCAGTGAATTGAAGTGTTGGAACACACTGCTTCCCTTTAAGAGAAACGCATGTGAGTTTTTTGTGAATGCTTGAAAGTAGTTTAAGGCACTTTCAAAGGAAAGTGTTTTTCTCTGAAAGGACAGCATTTAGAAAGTGAAGCAACACTCCATTCACTTCGCACAGTGAATTGAAGTGTTGGAACAGACTGCTTCTCTTTCAGAGAAACGCATGTGAGTTTCTGGTGAATGCTTGCAAGTAGCTTAAGGCACTTTCAAAGGAAAGTGATTTTCTCTGAAAGGACAGCATTTAGAAAGTGAAGCAACACTCCATTCAGGTCGCACAGAGAATTGAAGTGTTGGAACACACTGCTTCTCTTTCATAGAAACGCATTAGTATTTCTTGTGAATGCTTGCAAGTAGCTTAAGGCACTTTCAAAGGAAAGTGATTTTCTCTGAAAGGACAGCATTTAGAAAGTGAAGCAACACTCCATTCACTTCGCACAGTGAATTGAAGTGTTGGAACAGACTGCTTCTCTTTCAGGGAAACGCATGGGAGTTTCTGGTGAATGCTTGTAAGTAGCTTAAGGCACTTTCAAAGAAAGTGATTTTCTCTGAAAGGACAGCATTTAGAAAGTGAAGCAACACTCCATTCACTTCGCACAGTGAATTGAAGTGTTGGAACAGACTGCTTCTCTTTCAGAGAAACGCATGTGAGTTTCTGGTGAATGCTTGTAAGTAGCTTAAGGCACTTTCAAAGGAAAGTGATTTTCTCTGAAAGGACAGCATTTAGAAAGTGAAGCAACACTCCATTCACTTCGCACAGTGAATTGAAGTGTTGGAACAGACTGCTTCTCTTTCAGAGAAACGCATGTGAGTTTCTGGTGAATGCTTGTAAGTAGCTTAAGGCACTTTCAAAGGAAAGTGATTTTCTCTGAAAGGACAGCATTTAGAAAGTGAAGCAACACTCCATTCACTTCGCACAGTGAATTGAAGTGTTGGAACAGACTGCTTCTCTTTCAGAGAAACGCATGTGAGTTTCTTGTGAATTATTGCAAGTCGCTTAAGGCACTTTCAAAGGAAAGTGATTTTCTCTGAAAGGACAGCATTTAGAAACTGAAGCAACACTCCATTCACTTCGCACAGTGAATTGAAATGTTGGAACACACTGCTTGTCTTTCAGAGAAACGCATGTGAGTTTTTTGTGAATGCTTGAAAGTAGTTTAAGGCACTTTCAAAGGAAAGTGATTTTCTCTGAAAGGACAGCATTTAGAAAGTGAAGCAACACTCCATTCACTTTGTACAGTGAATTGAAGTGTTGGAACAGACTGCTTCTCTTTCAGAGAAATGCATGTGAGTTTCTGTTGAATGCTTGTAAGTAGCTTAAGGCACATTCAAAGGAAAGGGATTTTCTCTGAAAGGACAGCATTTAGAAAGTGAAGCAACACTCCATTCACTTCGCACAGTGAATTGAAGTGTTGGAACAGACTGCTTCTCTTTCAGAGAAACGCTTGTGAGTTTTTTGTGAATGCTTGAAAGTAGTTTAAGGCACTTTCAATGGAAAGTGATTTTCTCTGAAAGGACAGCATTTAGAAAGTGAGGCAACACTCCATTCACTTCGCACAGTGAATTGAAGTGTTGGAACAGACTGCTTCTCTTTCAGAGAAACGCATGTGAGTTTTTTATGAATGCTTGAAAGTAGTTTAATGCACTTTCAAAGGAAAGTGATTTTCTCTGAAAGGACAGCATTTAGAAAGTGAAGCAACACTCCATTCACTTCGCACAATAAATTGAAGTGCTGGAACAGACTGCTTCTCTTTCAGAGAAACGCATGTGAGTTTCTTCCTGATGCTTGCAAATAGCTTAAGGCACTTTCAAAGGAAAGTGATTTTCTCTGAAAGGACAGCATTTAGAAAGTGAAGCAACACTCCATTCACTTCGCACAGTGAATTGAAGTGTTGGAACAGACTGCTTCTCTATCAGAGAAACGCATGTGAGTTTCTGGTGAATGCTTGTAAGTAGCTTAAGGCACTTTCAAAGGAAAGTGATTTTCTCTGAAAGGACAGCATTTAGAAAGTGAAGCAACACTCCATTCACTTCGCACAGTGAATTGAAGTGTTAGAACAGACTGCTTCTCTTTCAGAGAAATGCATGTGAGTTTAAGTTGAATGCTTGTAAGTAGCTTAAGGCACTTTCCAAAGAAAGTGATTTTCTCTGAAAGGACAGCATTTAGAAAGTGAAGCAACACTCCATTCACTTCGCAGAGTGAATTGAAGTATTGGAACAGACTGCTTCTCTTTCAGAGAAACGCATGTGAGTTTCTGGTGAATGCTTGTAAGTAGCTTAAGGCACTTTCAAAGGAAAGTGATTTTCTCTGAAAGGACAGCATTTAGAAAGTGAAGCAACACTCCATTCACTTCGCACAGTGAATTGAAGTGTTGGAACAGACTGCTTCTCTTTCAGAGAAACGCATGTGAGTTTCTGGTGAATGCTTGTAAGTAGCTTAAGGCACTTTCAAAGGAAAGTGATTTTCTCTGAAAGGACAACATTTAGAAAGGGAAGCAACACTCCATTCCCTTCGTGCAGTGAATTGAAGTGTTGGAACAGAGTGCTTCTCATTCATAGAAATGCATTAGTGTTTCTTGTGAATGCTTGCAAGTTGCTTAAGGCACTTTCAAAGGAAAGTGATTTTCTCTGAAAGGACAGCATTTAGAAAGTGAAGCAACACTCCATTCACTTTGTACAGTGAATTGAAGTGTTGGAACAGACTGCTTCTCTTTCAGAGAAATGCATGTGAGTTTCTGTTGAATGCTTGTAAGTAGCTTAAGGCACTTTCAAAGGAAAGTGATTTTCTCTGAAAGGACAGCATTTAGAAAGTGAAGCAACACTCCATTCACTTCGCAGAGTGAATTGAAGTATTGGAACAGACTGCTTCTCTTTCAGAGAAACGCATGTGAGTTTCTGGTGAATGCTTGTAAGTAGCTTAAGGAACGTTCAAAGGAAAGTGATTTTCTCTGAAAGGACAGCATTTAGAAAGTGAAGCAACACTCCATTCACTTCGCACAGTGAATTGAAGTGTTGGAACAGACTGCTTCTCTTTCAGAGAAACGCATGTGAGTTTCTTTTGAATGCTTGCAAGTTGCTTAAGGCACTTTCAAAGGAAAGTGATTTTCTCTGAAAGGACAGCATTTAGAAACTGAAGCAACACGCCATTCACTTCGCACAGTGAATTGAAGTGTTGGAACAGACTGCTTCTCTTTAAGAGAAACGCATGTGAATTTCAGGTGAATGCTTGTAAGTAGCTTAAGGCACTTTCAAAGGAAAGTGATTTTCTCTGAAAGGACAGCATTTAGAAAGTGAAGCAACACTCCATTCACTTCGCACAGTGAATTGAAGTGTTGGAACAGACTGCTTCTCTTTCAGAGAAACGCATGTGAGTTTCTGGTGAATGCTTGTAAGTAGCTTAAGGCACTTTCAAAGGAAAGTGATTTTCTCTGAAAGGACAGCATTTAGAAAGTGAAGCAACACTCCATTCACTTCGCACAGTGAATTGAAGTGTTGGAACAGACTGCTTCTCTTTCAGAGAAACGCATGTGAGTTTTTTATGAATGCTTGAAAGTAGTTTAATGCACTTTCAAAGGAAAGTGATTTTCTCTGAAAGGACAGCATTTAGAAAGTGAAGCAACACTCCATTCCCTTCGCACAAAAAATTGAAGTGTTGGAACAGACTGCTTCTCTTTCATAGAAACGCATTAGTGTTTCTTGTGAATGCTTGCAAGTAGCTTAAGGCACATTCAAAGGAAAGTGATTTTCTCTGAAAGGACAGCATTTAGAAAGTGAAGCAACACTCCATTCACTTCGCACAGTGAATTGAAGTGTTGGAACAGACTGCTTCTCTTTCAGAGAAACGCATGTGAGTTTCTTCCTGATGCTTGCAAGTAGCTTAAGGCACTTTCAAAGGAAAGTGATTTTCTCTGAAAGGACAGGATTTAGAAAGTGAAGCAACACTCCATTCACTTCGCACAGTGAATTGAAGTGTTGGAACAGACTGCTTCTCTATCAGAGAAAAGCATGTGAGTTTCTGGTGAATGCTTGTAAGTAGCTTAAGGCACTTTCAAAAGAAAGTGATTTTCTCTGAAAGGACAGCATTTAGAAAGTGAAGCAACACTCCATTCACTTCGCACAGTGAATTGAAGTGTTAGAACAGACTGCTTCTCTTTCAGAGAAACGCATGTGAGTTTCTGGTGAATGCTTGTAAGTAGCTTAAGGCACTTTCAAAGGAAAGTGATTTTCTCTGAAAGGACAGCATTTAGAAAGTGAAGCAACACTCCATTCACTTCGCACAGTGAATTGAAGTGTTGGAACAGACTGCTTCTCTTTCAGAGAAACGCATGTGAGTTTCTGGTGAATGCTTGTAAGTAGCTTAAGGCACTTTCAAAGGAAAGTGATTTTCTCTGAAAGGACAGCATTTAGAAAGTGAAGCAACACTCCATTCACTTCGCAGAGTGAATTGAAGTGTTGGAACAGACTGCTTCTCTTTCAGAGAAATGCATGTGAGTTTCTGTTGAATGCTTGTAAGTAGCTTAAGGCACTTTCAAAGGAAAGTGATTTTCTCTGAAAGGACAGCATTTAGAAAGTGAAGCAACACTCCATTCTCTTCGCAGAGTGAATTGAAGTATTGGAACAGACTGCTTCTCTTTCAGAGAAACGCATGTGAGTTTCTAGTGAATGCTTGTAAGTAGCTTAAGGCACGTTCAAAGGAAAGTGATTTTCTCTGAAAGGACAGCATTTAGAAAGTGAAGCAACACTCCATTCACTTCGCACAGTGAATTGAAGTGTTGGAACAGACTGCTTCTCTTTCAGAGAAACCCATGTGAGTTTCTTTTGAATGCTTGCAAGTTGCTTAAGGCACTTTCAAAGGAAAGTGATTTTCTCTGAAAGGACAGCATTTAGAAACTGAAGCAACACGCAATTCACTTCGCACAGTGAATTGAAGTGTTGGAACAGACTGCTTCTCTTTAAGAGAAACGCATGTGAGTTTCTGGTGAATGCTTGTAAGTAGCTTAAGGCACTTTCAAAGGAAAGTGATTTTCTCTGAAAGGACAGCATTTAGAAAGTGAAGCAACACTCCATTCACTTCGCACAGTGAATTGAAGTGTTGGAACAGACTGCTTCTCTTTCAGAGAAACGCATGTGAGTTTTTTATGAATGCTTGAATGTAGTTTAATGCACTTTCAAAGGAAAGTGATTTTCTCTGAAAGGACAGCATTTAGAAAGTGAAGCAACACTCCATTCCCTTCGCACAATAAATTGAAGTGTTGGAACAGACTGCTTCTCTTTCATAGAAACGCATTAGTGTTTCTTGTGAATGCTTGCAAGTAGCTTAATGCACATTCAAAGGAAAGTGATTTTCTCTGAAAGGACAGCATTTAGAAAGTGAAGCAACACTCCATTCACTTCGCACAGTGAATTGAAGTGTTGGAACAGACTGCTTCTCTTTCAGAGAAACGCATGTGAGTTTCTTCCTGATGCTTGCAAGTAGCTTAAGGCACTTTCAAAGGAAAGTGATTTTCTCTTAAAGGACAGCATTTAGAAAGTGAAGCAACACTCCATTCACTTCGCACAGTGAATTGAAGTGTTGGAACAGACTGCTTCTCTTTAAGAGAAACGCATGTGAGTTTCTGGTGAATGCTTGTAAGTAGCTTAAGGCACTTTCAAAGGAAAGTGATTTTCTCTGAAAGGACAGCATTTTGAAAGTGAAGCAACACTCCATTCACTTCGCACAGTGAATTGAAGTGTTGGAACAGACTTCTTCTCTTTCAGAGAAACGCATGTGAGTTTCTGGTGAATGCTTGTAAGTAGCTTAAGGCACTTTCAAAGGAAAGTGATTTTCTCTGAAAGGACAGCATTTAGAAAGTGAAGCAACACTCCATTCCCTTCGTGCAGTGAATTGAAGTGTTGGAACAGAGTGCTTCTCATTCATAGAAACGCATTAGTGTTTCTTGTGAATGCTTGCAAGTTGCTTAAGGCACTTTCAAAGGAAAGTGATTTTCTCTGAAAGGACAGCATTTAGAAAGTGAAGCAACACTCCATTCACTTTGTACAGTGAATTGAAGTGTTGGAACAGACTGCTTCTCTTTCAGAGAAATGCATGTGAGTTTCTGTTGAATGCTTGTAAGTAGCTTAAGGCACATTCAAAGGAAAGGGATTTTCTCTGAAAGGACAGCATTTAGAAAGTGAAGCAACACTCCATTCACTTCGCACAGTGAATTGAAGTGTTGGAACAGACTGCTTCTCTTTCAGAGAAACGCATGTGAGTTTTTTGTGAATGCTTGAAAGTAGTTTAAGGCACTTTCAAAGGAAAGTGATTTTCTCTGAAAGGACAGCATTTAGAAAGTGAGGCAACACTCCATTCACTTCGCACCGTGAATTGAAGTGTTGGAACAGACTGCTTCTCTTTCAGAGAAACGCATGTGTGTTTCTTCCTAATGCTTGCAAATAGCTTAAGGCACTTTCAAAGGAAAGTGATTTTCTCTGAAAGGACAGCATTTAGAAAGTGAAGCAACACTCCATTCACTTCGCACAGTGAATTGAAGTGTTGGAACAGACTGCTTCTCTTTCAGAGAAACGCATGTGAGTTTCTTCCTGATACTTGCAAGTAGCTTAAGGCACTTTCAAAGGAAAGTGATTTTCTCTGAAAGGACAGCATTTAGAAAGTGAAGCAACACTCCATTCACTTCGCACAGTGAATTGAAGTGTTGGAACAGACTGTTTCTCTTTCAGAGAAACGCATGTGAGTTTCTGGTGAATGCTTGTAAGTAGCTTAAGGCACTTTCAAAGGAAAGTGATTTTCTCTGAAAGGACAGCATTTAGAAAGTGAAGCAACACTCCATTCACTTCGCACAGTTAATGGAAGTGTTGGAACAGACTGCTTCTCTTTCAGAGAAATGCATGTGAGTTTCTGTTGAATGCTTGTAAGTAGCTTAAGGCACTTTCAAAGGAAAGTGATTTTCTCTGAAAGGACAGCATTTAGAAAGTGAAGCAACACTCCATTCACTTCGCAGAGTGAATTGAAGTATTGGAACAGACTGCTTCTCTTTCAGAGAAACGCATGTGAGTTTCTGGTGAATGCTTGTAAGTAGCTTAAGGCACGTTCAAAGGAAAGTGATTTTCTCTGAAAGGACAGCATTTAAAAGTGAAGCAACACTCCATTCACTTCGCACAGTTAATTGAAGTGTTGGAACAGACTGCTTCTCTTTCAGAGAAACGCATGTGAGTTTCTTTTGAATGCTTGCATGTTGCTTAAGGCACTTTCAAAGGAAAGTGATTTTCTCTGAAAGGACAGCATTTAGAAACTGAAGCAACACGCCATTCACTTCGCACAGTGAATTGAAGTGTTGTAACAGACTGCTTCTCTTTAAGAGAAACGCATGTGAGTTTCTGGTGAATGCTTGTAAGTAGCTTAAGGCACTTTCAAAGGAAAGTGATTTTCTCTGAAAGGACAGCATTTAGAAAGTGAAGCAACACTCCATTCACTTCGCACAGTGAATTGAAGTGTTGGAACAGACTGCTTCTCTTTCAGAGAAACGCATGTGAGTTTCTGGTGAATGCTTGTAAGTAGCTTAAGGCACTTTCAAAGGAAAGTGATTTTCTCTGAAAGGACAGCATTTAGATAGTGAAGCAACACTCCATTCACTTCGCACATTGAATTGAAGTGTTGGAACAGACTGCTTCTTTTTCAGAGAAACGCATGTGAGTTTCTTGTGAATTATTGCAAGTCGCTTAAGGCACTTTCAAAGGAAAGTGATTTTCTCTGAAAGGACAGCATTTAGAAACTGAAGCAACACTCCATTCACTTCGCACAGTGAATTGGAGTGTTGGAACACACTGCTGGTCTTTCAGAGAAACGCATGTGAGTTTTTTGTGAATGCTTGAAAGTAGTTTAAGGCACTTTCAAAGGAAAGTGATTTTCTCTGAAAGGACAGCATTTAGAAAGTGAAGCAACACTCCATTCACTTTGTACAGTGAATTGAAGTGTTGGAACAGACTGCTTCTCTTTCAGAGAAATGCATGTGAGTTTCTGTTGAATGCTTGTAAGTAGCTTAAGGCACATTCAAAGGAAAGGGATTTTCTCTGAAAGGACAGCATTTAGAAAGTGAAGCAACACTCCATTCACTTCGCACAGTGAATTGAAGTGTTGGAACAGACTGCTTCTCTTTCAGAGAAACGCTTGTGAGTTTTTTGTGAATGCTTGAAAGTAGTTTAAGGCACTTTCAATGGAAAGTGATTTTCTCTGAAAGGACAGCATTTAGAAAGTGAGGCAACACTCCATTCACTTCGCACAGTGAATTGAAGTGTTGGAACAGACTGCTTCTCTTTCAGAGAAACGCATGTGAGTTTTTTATGAATGCTTGAAAGTAGTTTAATGCACTTTCAAAGGAAAGTGATTTTCTCTGAAAGGACAGCATTTAGAAAGTGAAGCAACACTCCATTCACTTCGCACAATAAATTGAAGTGCTGGAACATACTGCTTCTCTTTCATAGAAACGCATGTGAGTTTCTTCCTGATGCTTGCAAATAGCTTAAGGCACTTTCAAAGGAAAGTGATTTTCTCTGAAAGGACAGCATTTAGAAAGTGAAGCAACACTCCATTCACTTCGCACAGTGAATTGAAGTGTTGGAACAGACTGCTTCTCTATCAGAGAAACGCATGTGAGTTTCTGGTGAATGCTTGTAAGTAGCTTAAGGCACTTTCAAAGTAAAGTGATTTTCTCTGAAAGGACAGCATTTAGAAAGTGAAGCAACACTCCATTCACTTCGCACAGTGAATTGAAGTGTTGGAACAGACTGCTTCTCTTTCAGAGAAACGCATGTGAGTTTCTGGTGAATGCTTGTAAGTAGCTTAAGGCACTTTCAAAGGAAAGTGATTTTCTCTGAAAGGACAGCATTTAGAAAGTGAAGCAACACTCCATTCCCTTCGTGCAGTGAATTGAAGTGTTGGAACAGAGTGCTTCTCATTCATAGAAACGCATTAGTGTTTCTTGTGAATGCTTGCAAGTTGCTTAAGGCACTTTCAAAGGAAAGTGATTTTCTCTGAAAGGACAGCATTTAGAAAGTGAAGCAACACTCCATTCACTTTGTACAGTGAATTGAAGTGTTGGAACAGACTGCTTCTCTTTCAGAGAAATGCATGTGAGTTTCTGTTGAATGCTTGTAAGTAGCTTAAGGCACATTCAAAGGAAAGGGATTTTCTCTGAAAGGACAGCATTTAGAAAGTGAAGCAACACTCCATTCACTTCGCACAGTGAATTGAAGTGTTGGAACAGACTGCTTCTCTTTCAGAGAAACGCATGTGAGTTTTTTGTGAATGCTTGAAAGTAGTTTAAGGCACTTTCAATGGAAAGTGATTTTCTCTGAAAGGACAGCATTTAGAAAGTGAGGCAACACTCCATTCACTTCGCACAGTGAATTGAAGTGTTGGAACAGACTGCTTCTCTTTCAGAGAAACGCATGTGAGTTTCTTCCTAATGCTTGCAAATAGCTTAAGGCACTTTCAAAGGAAAGTGATTTTCTCTGAAAGGACAGCATTTAGAAAGTGAAGCAACACTCCATTCACTTCGCACAGTGAATTGAAGTGTTGGAACAGACTGCTTCTCTTTCAGAGAAACGCATGTGAGTTTCTTCCTGATGCTTGCAAGTAGCTTAAGGCACTTTCAAAGGAAAGTGATTTTCTCTGAAAGGACAGCATTTAGAAAGTGAAGCAACACTCCATTCACTTCGCACAGTGAATTGAAGTGTTGGAACAGACTGCTTCTCTTTCAGAGAAACGCATGTGAGTTTCTGGTGAATGCTTGTAAGTAGCTTAAGGCACTTTCAAAGGAAAGTGATTTTCTCTGAAAGGACAGCATTTAGAAAGTGAAGCAACACTCCATTCACTTCGCACAGTGAATTGAAGTGTTGGAACAGACTGCTTCTCTTTCAGAGAAACGCATGTGAGTTTTTTATGAATGCTTGAAAGTAGTTTAATGCACTTTCAAAGGAAAGTGATTTTCTCTGAAAGGACAGCATTTAGAAAGTGAAGCAACACTCCATTCCCTTCGCACAAAAAATTGAAGTGTTGGAACAGACTGCTTCTCTTTCATAGAAACGCATTAGTGTTTCTTGTGAATGCTTGCAAGTAGCTTAAGGCACATTCAAAGGAAAGTGATTTTCTCTGAAAGGACAGCATTTAGAAAGTGAAGCAACACTCCATTCACTTCGCAAAGTGAATTGAAGTGTTGGAACAGACTGCTTCTCTTTCAGAGAAACGCATGTGAGTTTCTTCCTGATGCTTGCAAGTAGCTTAAGGCACTTTCAAAGGAAAGTGATTTTCTCTGAAAGGACAGGATTTAGAAAGTGAAGCAACACTCCATTCACTTCGCACAGTGAATTGAAGTGTTGGAACAGACTGCTTCTCTATCAGAGAAAAGCATGTGAGTTTCTGGTGAATGCTTGTAAGTAGCTTAAGGCACTTTCAAAAGAAAGTGATTTTCTCTGAAAGGACAGCATTTAGAAAGTGAAGCAACACTACATTCACTTCGCACAGTGAATTGAAGTGTTAGAACAGACTGCTTCTCTTTCAGAGAAATGCATGTGAGTTTAAGTTGAATGCTTGTAAGTAGCTTAAGGCACTTTCCAAAGAAAGTGATTTTCTCTGAAAGGACAGCATTTAGAAAGTGAAGCAACACTCCATTCACTTCGCAGAGTGAATTGAAGTATTGGAACAGACTGCTTCTCTTTCAGAGAAACGCATGTGAGTTTCTGGTGAATGCTTGTAAGTAGCTTAAGGCACTTTCAAAGGAAAGTGATTTTCTCTGAAAGGACAGCATTTAGAAAGTGAAGCAACACTCCATTCACTTCGCACAGTGAATTGAAGTGTTGGAACAGACTGCTTCTCTTTCAGAGAAACGCATGTGAGTTTCTGGTGAATGCTTGTAAGTAGCTTAAGGCACTTTCAAAGGAAAGTGATTTTCTCTGAAAGGACAGCATTTAGAAAGTGAAGCAACACTCCATTCACTTCGCAGAGTGAATTGAAGTGTTGGAACAGACTGCTTCTCTTTCAGAGAAATGCATGTGAGTTTCTGTTGAATGCTTGTAAGTAGCTTAAGGCACTTTCAAAGGAAAGTGATTTTCTCTGAAAGGACAGCATTTAGAAAGTGAAGCAACACTCCATTCTCTTCGCAGAGTGAATTGAAGTATTGGAACAGACTGCTTCTCTTTCAGAGAAACGCATGTGAGTTTCTAGTGAATGCTTGTAAGTAGCTTAAGGCACGTTCAAAGGAAAGTGATTTTCTCTGAAAGGACAGCATTTAGAAAGTGAAGCAACACTCCATTCACTTCGCACAGTGAATTGAAGTGTTGGAACAGACTGCTTCTCTTTCAGAGAAACCCATGTGAGTTTCTTTTGAATGCTTGCAAGTTGCTTAAGGCACTTTCAAAGGAAAGTGATTTTCTCTGAAAGGACAGCATTTAGAAACTGAAGCAACACGCAATTCACTTCGCACAGTGAATTGAAGTGTTGGAACAGACTGCTTCTCTTTAAGAGAAACGCATGTGAGTTTCTGGTGAATGCTTGTAAGTAGCTTAAGGCACTTTCAAAGGAAAGTGATTTTCTCTGAAAGGACAGCATTTAGAAAGTGAAGCAACACTCCATTCACTTCGCACAGTGAATTGAAGTGTTGGAACAGACTGCTTCTCTTTCAGAGAAACGCATGTGAGTTTCTGGTGAATGCTTGTAAGTAGCTTAAGGCACTTTCAAAGGAAAGTGATTTTCTCTGAAAGGACAGCATTTAGAAAGTGAAGCAACACTCCATTCACTTCGCACAGTGAATTGAAGTGTTGGAACAGACTGCTTCTCTTTCAGAGAAACGCATGTGAGTTTTTTGTGAATGCTTGAAAGTAGTTTAAGGCACTTTCAATGGAAAGTGATTTTCTCTGAAAGGACAGCATTTAGAATGTGAGGCAACACTCCATTCACTTCGCACAGTGAATTGAAGTGTTGGAACAGACTGCTTCTCTTTCAGAGAAACGCATGTGAGTTTTTTATGAATGCTTGAAAGTAGTTTAATGCACTTTCAAAGGAAAGTGATTTTCTCTGAAAGGACAGCATTTAGAAAGTGAAGCAACACTCCATTCACTTCGCACAATAAATTGAAGTGCTGGAACAGACTGCTTCTCTTTCAGAGAAACGCATGTGAGTTTCTTCCTGATGCTTGCAAATAGCTTAAGGCACTTTCAAAGGAAAGTGATTTTCTCTGAAAGGACAGCATTTAGAAAGTGAAGCAACACTCCATTCACTTCGCACAGTGAATTGAAGTGTTGGAACAGACTGCTTCTCTATCAGAGAAACGCATGTGAGTTTCTGGTGAATGCTTGTAAGTAGCTTAAGGCACTTTCAAAGTAAAGTGATTTTCTCTGAAAGGACAGCATTTAGAAAGTGAAGCAACACTCCATTCACTTCGCACAGTGAATTGAAGTGTTAGAACAGACTGCTTCTCTTTCAGAGAAATGCATGTGAGTTTAAGTTGAATGCTTGTAAGTAGCTTAAGGCACTTTCCAAAGAAAGTGATTTTCTCTGAAAGGACAGCATTTAGAAAGTGAAGCAACACTCCATTCACTTCGCAGAGTGAATTGAAGTATTGGAACAGACTGCTTCTCTTTCAGAGAAACGCATGTGAGTTTCTGGTGAATGCTTGTAAGTAGCTTAAGGCACTTTCAAAGGAAAGTGATTTTCTCTGAAAGGACAGCATTTAGAAAGTGAAGCAACACTCCATTCACTTCGCACAGTGAATTGAAGTGTTGGAACAGACTGCTTCTCTTTCAGAGAAACGCATGTGAGTTTCTGGTGAATGCTTGTAAGTAGCTTAAGGCACTTTCAAAGGAAAGTGATTTTCTCTGAAAGGACAGCATTTAGAAAGTGAAGCAACACTCCATTCCCTTCGTGCAGTGAATTGAAGTGTTGGAACAGAGTGCTTCTCATTCATAGAAACGCATTAGTGTTTCTTGTGAATGCTTGCAAGTTGCTTAAGGCACTTTCAAAGGAAAGTGATTTTCTCTGAAAGGACAGCATTTAGAAAGTGAAGCAACACTCCATTCACTTTGTATAGTGAATTGAAGTGTTGGAACAGACTGCTTCTCTTTCAGAGAAATGCATGTGAGTTTCTGTTGAATGCTTGTAAGTAGCTTAAGGCACATTCAAAGGAAAGGGATTTTCTCTGAAAGGACAGCATTTAGAAAGTGAAGCAACACTCCATTCACTTCGCACAGTGAATTGAAGTGTTGGAACAGACTGCTTCTCTTTCAGAGAAACGCATGTGAGTTTTTTGTGAATGCTTGAAAGTAGTTTAAGGCACTTTCAATGGAAAGTGATTTTCTCTGAAAGGACAGCATTTAGAAAGTGAGGCAACACTCCATTCACTTCGCACAGTGAATTGAAGTGTTGGAACAGACTGCTTCTCTTTCAGAGAAACGCATGTGAGTTTCTTCCTAATGCTTGCAAATAGCTTAAGGCACTTTCAAAGGAAAGTGATTTTCTCTGAAAGGACAGCATTTAGAAAGTGAAGCAACACTCCATTCACTTCGCACAGTGAATTGAAGTGTTGGAACAGACTGCTTCTCTTTCAGAGAAACGCATGTGAGTTTCTTCCTGATGCTTGCAAGTAGCTTAAGGCACTTTCAAAGGAAAGTGATTTTCTCTGAAAGGACAGCATTTAGAAAGTGAAGCAACACTCCATTCCCTTCGCACAGTGAATTGAAGTGTTGGAACAGACTGTTTCTCTTTCAGAGAAACGCATTAGTATTTCTTGTGAATGCTTGTAAGTAGCTTAAGGCACTTTCAAAGGAAAGTGATTTTCTCTGAAAGGACAGCATTTAGAAAGTGAAGCAACACTCCATTCACTTCGCACAGTTAATTGAAGTGTTGGAACAGACTGCTTCTCTTTCAGAGAAATGCATGTGAGTTTCTGTTGAATGCTTGTAAGTAGCTTAAGGCACTTTCAAAGGAAAGTGATTTTCTCTGAAAGGACAGCATTTAGAAAGTGAAGCAACACTCCATTCACTTCGCAGAGTGAATTGAAGTATTGGAACAGACTGCTTCTCTTTCAGAGAAACGCATGTGAGTTTCTGGTGAATGCTTGTAAGTAGCTTAATGAACGTTCAAAGGAAAGTGATTTTCTCTGAAAGGACAGCATTTAGAAAGTGAAGCAACACTCCATTCACTTCGCACAGTGAATTGAAGTGTTGGAACAGACTGCTTCTCTTTCAGAGAAACGCATGTGAGTTTCTTTTGAATGCTTGCAAGTTGCTTAAGGCACTTTCAAAGGAAAGTGATTTTCTCTGAAAGGACAGCATTTAGAAACTGAAGCAACACGCCATTCACTTCGCATAGTGAATTGAAGTGTTGGAACAGACTGCTTCTCTTTAAGAGAAACGCATGTGAATTTCAGGTGAATGCTTGTAAGTAGCTTAAGGCACTTTCAAAGGAAAGTGATTTTCTCTGAAAGGACAGCATTTAGAAAGTGAAGCAACACTCCATTCACTTCGCACAGTGAATTGAAGTGTTGGAACAGACTGCTTCTCTTTCAGAGAAACGCATGTGAGTTTCTGGTGAATGCTTGTAAGTAGCTTAAGGCACTTTCAAAGGAAAGTGATTTTCTCTGAAAGGACAGCATTTAGAAAGTGAAGCAACACTCCATTCACTTCGCACAGTGAATTGAAGTGTTGGAACAGACTGCTTCTCTTTCAGAGAAACGCATGTGAGTTTTTTATGAATGCTTGAAAGTAGTTTAATGCACTTTCAAAGGAAAGTGATTTTCTCTGAAAGGACAGCATTTAGAAAGTGAAGCAACACTCCATTCCCTTCGCACAAAAAATTGAAGTGTTGGAACAGACTGCTTCTCTTTCATAGAAACGCATTAGTGTTTCTTGTGAATGCTTGCAAGTAGCTTAAGGCACATTCAAAGGAAAGTGATTTTCTCTGAAAGGACAGCATTTAGAAAGTGAAGCAACACTCCATTCACTTCGCACAGTGAATTGAAGTGTTGGAACAGACTGCTTCTCTTTCAGAGAAACGCATGTGAGTTTCTTCCTGATGCTTGCAAGTAGCTTAAGGCACTTTCAAAGGAAAGTGATTTTCTCTGAAAGGACAGGATTTAGAAAGTGAAGCAACACTCCATTCACTTCGCACAGTGAATTGAAGTGTTGGAACAGACTGCTTCTCTATCAGAGAAAAGCATGTGAGTTTCTGGTGAATGCTTGTAAGTAGCTTAAGGCACTTTCAAAAGAAAGTGATTTTCTCTGAAAGGACAGCATTTAGAAAGTGAAGCAACACTCCATTCACTTCGCACAGTGAATTGAAGTGTTAGAACAGACTGCTTCTCTTTCAGAGAAATGCATGTGAGTTTAAGTTGAATGCTTGTAAGTAGCTTAAGGCACTTTCCAAAGAAAGTGATTTTCTCTGAAAGGACAGCATTTAGAAAGTGAAGCAACACTCCATTCACTTCGCAGAGTGAATTGAAGTATTGGAACAGACTGCTTCTCTTTCAGAGAAACGCATGTGAGTTTCTGGTGAATGCTTGTAAGTAGCTTAAGGCACTTTCAAAGGAAAGTGATTTTCTCTGAAAGGACAGCATTTAGAAAGTGAAGCAACACTCCATTCACTTCACACAGTGAATTGAAGTGTTGGAACAGACTGCTTCTCTTTCAGAGAAACGCATGTGAGTTTCTGGTGAATGCTTGTAAGTAGCTTAAGGCACTTTCAAAGGAAAGTGATTTTCTCTGAAAGGACAGCATTTAGAAAGTGAAGCAACACTCCATTCACTTCGCAGAGTGAATTGAAGTGTTGGAACAGACTGCTTCTCTTTCAGAGAAATGCATGTGAGTTTCTGTTGAATGCTTGTAAGTAGCTTAAGGCACTTTCAAAGGAAAGTGATTTTCTCTGAAAGGACAGCATTTAGAAAGTGAAGCAACACTCCATTCTCTTCGCAGAGTGAATTGAAGTATTGGAACAGACTGCTTCTCTTTCAGAGAAACGCATGTGAGTTTCTAGTGAATGCTTGTAAGTAGCTTAAGGCACGTTCAAAGGAAAGTGATTTTCTCTGAAAGGACAGCATTTAGAAAGTGAAGCAACACTCCATTCACTTCGCACAGTGAATTGAAGTGTTGGAACAGACTGCTTCTCTTTCAGAGAAACCCATGTGAGTTTCTTTTGAATGCTTGCAAGTTGCTTAAGGCACTTTCAAAGGAAAGTGATTTTCTCTGAAAGGACAGCATTTAGAAACTGAAGCAACACGCAATTCACTTCGCACAGTGAATTGAAGTGTTGGAACAGACTGCTTCTCTTTAAGAGAAACGCATGTGAGTTTCTGGTGAATGCTTGTAAGTAGCTTAAGGCACTTTCAAAGGAAAGTGATTTTCTCTGAAAGGACAGCATTTAGAAAGTGAAGCAACACTCCATTCACTTCGCACAGTGAATTGAAGTGTTGGAACAGACTGCTTCTCTTTCAGAGAAACGCATGTGAGTTTCTGGTGAATGCTTGTAAGTAGCTTAAGGCACTTTCAAAGCAAAGTGATTTTCTCTGAAAGGACAGCATTTAGAAAGTGAAGCAACACTCCATTCACTTCGCACAGTGAATTGAAGTGTTGGAACAGACTGCTTCTCTTTCAGAGAAACGCATGTGAGTTTTTTGTGAATGCTTGAAAGTAGTTTAAGGCACTTTCAAAGGAAAGTGATTTTCTCTGAAAGGACAGCATTTAGAATGTGAGGCAACACTCCATTCACTTCGCACAGTGAATTGAAGTGTTGGAACAGACTGCTTCTCTTTCAGAGAAACGTATGTGAGTTTTTTATGAATGCTTGAAAGTAGTTTAATGCACTTTCAAAGGAAAGTGATTTTCTCTGAAAGGACAGCATTTAGAAAGTGAAGCAACACTCCATTCCCTTCGCACAATAAATTGAAGTGTTGGAACAGACTGCTTCTCTTTCATAGAAACGCATTAGTGTTTCTTGTGAATGCTTGCAAGTTGCTTAAGGCACTTTCAAAGGAAAGTGATTTTCTCTGAAAGGACAGCATTTAGAAAGTGAAGCAACACTCCATTCACTTTGTACAGTGAATTGAAGTGTTGGAACAGACTGCTTCTCTTTCAGAGAAATGCATGTGAGTTTCTGTTGAATGCTTGTAAGTAGCTTAAGGCACATTCAAAGGAAAGGGATTTTCTCTGAAAGGACAGCATTTAGAAAGTGAAGCAACACTCCATTCACTTCGCACAGTGAATTGAAGTGTTGGAACAGACTGCTTCTCTTTCAGAGAAACGCATGTGAGTTTTTTGTGAATGCTTGAAAGTAGTTTAAGGCACTTTAAAAGGAAAGTGATTTTCTCTGAAAGGACAGCATTTAGAAAGTGAGGCAACACTCCATTCACTTCGCACAGTGAATTGAAGTGTTGGAACAGACTGCTTCTCTTTCAGAGAAACGCATGTGAGTTTCTGGTGAATGCTTGTAAGTAGCTTAAGGCACTTTCAAAGGAAAGTGATTTTCTCTGAAAGGACAGCATTTAGAAAGTGAAGCAACACTCCATTCCCTTCGTGCAGTGAATTGAAGTGTTGGAACAGAGTGCTTCTCATTCATAGAAACGCATTAGTGTTTCTTGTGAATGCTTGCAAGTTGCTTAAGGCACTTTCAAAGGAAAGTGATTTTCTCTGAAAGGACAGCATTTAGAAAGTGAAGCAACACTCCATTCACTTTGTATAGTGAATTGAAGTGTTGGAACAGACTGCTTCTCTTTCAGAGAAATGCATGTGAGTTTCTGTTGAATGCTTGTAAGTAGCTTAAGGCACATTCAAAGGAAAGGGATTTTCTCTGAAAGGACAGCATTTAGAAAGTGAAGCAACACTCCATTCACTTCGCACAGTGAATTGAAGTGTTGGAACAGACTGCTTCTCTTTCAGAGAAACGCATGTGAGTTTTTTGTGAATGCTTGAAAGTAGTTTAAGGCACTTTCAATGGAAAGTGATTTTCTCTGAAAGGACAGCATTTAGAAAGTGAGGCAACACTCCATTCACTTCGCACAGTGAATTGAAGTGTTGGAACAGACTGCTTCTCTTTCAGAGAAACGCATGTGAGTTTCTTCCTAATGCTTGCAAATAGCTTAAGGCACTTTCAAAGGAAAGTGATTTTCTCTGAAAGGACAGCATTTAGAAAGTGAAGCAACACTCCATTCACTTCGCACAGTGAATTGAAGTGTTGGAACAGACTGCTTCTCTTTCAGAGAAACGCATGTGAGTTTCTTCCTGATGCTTGCAAGTAGCTTAAGGCACTTTCAAAGGAAAGTGATTTTCTCTGAAAGGACAGCATTTAGAAAGTGAAGCAACACTCCATTCCCTTCGCACAGTGAATTGAAGTGTTGGAACAGACTGTTTCTCTTTCAGAGAAACGCATTAGTATTTCTTGTGAATGCTTGTAAGTAGCTTAAGGCACTTTCAAAGGAAAGTGATTTTCTCTGAAAGGACAGCATTTAGAAAGTGAAGCAACACTCCATTCACTTCGCACAGTTAATTGAAGTGTTGGAACAGACTGCTTCTCTTTCAGAGAAATGCATGTGAGTTTCTGTTGAATGCTTGTAAGTAGCTTAAGGCACTTTCAAAGGAAAGTGATTTTCTCTGAAAGGACAGCATTTAGAAAGTGAGGCAACACTCCATTCACTTCGCAGAGTGAATTGAAGTATTGGAACAGACTGCTTCTCTTTCAGAGAAACGCATGTGAGTTTCTGGTGAATGCTTGTAAGTAGCTTAATGAACGTTCAAAGGAAAGTGATTTTCTCTGAAAGGACAGCATTTAGAAAGTGAAGCAACACTCCATTCACTTCGCACAGTGAATTGAAGTGTTGGAACAGACTGCTTCTCTTTCAGAGAAACGCATGTGAGTTTCTTTTGAATGCTTGCAAGTTGCTTAAGGCACTTTCAAAGGAAAGTGATTTTCTCTGAAAGGACAGCATTTAGAAACTGAAGCAACACGCCATTCACTTCGCATAGTGAATTGAAGTGTTGGAACAGACTGCTTCTCTTTAAGAGAAACGCATGTGAATTTCAGGTGAATGCTTGTAAGTAGCTTAAGGCACTTTCAAAGGAAAGTGATTTTCTCTGAAAGGACAGCATTTAGAAAGTGAAGCAACACTCCATTCACTTCGCACAGTGAATTGAAGTGTTGGAACAGACTGCTTCTCTTTCAGAGAAACGCATGTGAGTTTCTGGTGAATGCTTGTAAGTAGCTTAAGGCACTTTCAAAGGAAAGTGATTTTCTCTGAAAGGACAGCATTTAGAAAGTGAAGCAACACTCCATTCACTTCGCACAGTGAATTGAAGTGTTGGAACAGACTGCTTCTCTTTCAGAGAAACGCATGTGAGTTTTTTATGAATGCTTGAAAGTAGTTTAATGCACTTTCAAAGGAAAGTGATTTTCTCTGAAAGGACAGCATTTAGAAAGTGAAGCAACACTCCATTCCCTTCGCACAAAAAATTGAAGTGTTGGAACAGACTGCTTCTCTTTCATAGAAACGCATTAGTGTTTCTTGTGAATGCTTGCAAGTAGCTTAAGGCACATTCAAAGGAAAGTGATTTTCTCTGAAAGGACAGCATTTAGAAAGTGAAGCAACACTCCATTCACTTCGCACAGTGAATTGAAGTGTTGGAACAGACTGCTTCTCTTTCAGAGAAACGCATGTGAGTTTCTTCCTGATGCTTGCAAGTAGCTTAAGGCACTTTCAAAGGAAAGTGATTTTCTCTGAAAGGACAGGATTTAGAAAGTGAAGCAACACTCCATTCACTTCGCACAGTGAATTGAAGTGTTGGAACAGACTGCTTCTCTATCAGAGAAAAGCATGTGAGTTTCTGGTGAATGCTTGTAAGTAGCTTAAGGCACTTTCAAAAGAAAGTGATTTTCTCTGAAAGGACAGCATTTAGAAAGTGAAGCAACACTCCATTCACTTCGCACAGTGAATTGAAGTGTTAGAACAGACTGCTTCTCTTTCAGAGAAATGCATGTGAGTTTAAGTTGAATGCTTGTAAGTAGCTTAAGGCACTTTCCAAAGAAAGTGATTTTCTCTGAAAGGACAGCATTTAGAAAGTGAAGCAACACTCCATTCACTTCGCAGAGTGAATTGAAGTATTGGAACAGACTGCTTCTCTTTCAGAGAAACGCATGTGAGTTTCTGGTGAATGCTTGTAAGTAGCTTAAGGCACTTTCAAAGGAAAGTGATTTTCTCTGAAAGGACAGCATTTAGAAAGTGAAGCAACACTCCATTCACTTCACACAGTGAATTGAAGTGTTGGAACAGACTGCTTCTCTTTCAGAGAAACGCATGTGAGTTTCTGGTGAATGCTTGTAAGTAGCTTAAGGCACTTTCAAAGGAAAGTGATTTTCTCTGAAAGGACAGCATTTAGAAAGTGAAGCAACACTCCATTCACTTCGCAGAGTGAATTGAAGTGTTGGAACAGACTGCTTCTCTTTCAGAGAAATGCATGTGAGTTTCTGTTGAATGCTTGTAAGTAGCTTAAGGCACTTTCAAAGGAAAGTGATTTTCTCTGAAAGGACAGCATTTAGAAAGTGAAGCAACACTCCATTCTCTTCGCAGAGTGAATTGAAGTATTGGAACAGACTGCTTCTCTTTCAGAGAAACGCATGTGAGTTTCTAGTGAATGCTTGTAAGTAGCTTAAGGCACGTTCAAAGGAAAGTGATTTTCTCTGAAAGGACAGCATTTAGAAAGTGAAGCAACACTCCATTCACTTCGCACAGTGAATTGAAGTGTTGGAACAGACTGCTTCTCTTTCAGAGAAACCCATGTGAGTTTCTTTTGAATGCTTGCAAGTTGCTTAAGGCACTTTCAAAGGAAAGTGATTTTCTCTGAAAGGACAGCATTTAGAAACTGAAGCAACACGCAATTCACTTCGCACAGTGAATTGAAGTGTTGGAACAGACTGCTTCTCTTTAAGAGAAACGCATGTGAGTTTCTGGTGAATGCTTGTAAGTAGCTTAAGGCACTTTCAAAGGAAAGTGATTTTCTCTGAAAGGACAGCATTTAGAAAGTGAAGCAACACTCCATTCACTTCGCACAGTGAATTGAAGTGTTGGAACAGACTGCTTCTCTTTCAGAGAAACGCATGTGAGTTTCTGGTGAATGCTTGTAAGTAGCTTAAGGCACTTTCAAAGCAAAGTGATTTTCTCTGAAAGGACAGCATTTAGAAAGTGAAGCAACACTCCATTCACTTCGCACAGTGAATTGAAGTGTTGGAACAGACTGCTTCTCTTTCAGAGAAACGCATGTGAGTTTTTTGTGAATGCTTGAAAGTAGTTTAAGGCACTTTCAAAGGAAAGTGATTTTCTCTGAAAGGACAGCATTTAGAATGTGAGGCAACACTCCATTCACTTCGCACAGTGAATTGAAGTGTTGGAACAGACTGCTTCTCTTTCAGAGAAACGTATGTGAGTTTTTTATGAATGCTTGAAAGTAGTTTAATGCACTTTCAAAGGAAAGTGATTTTCTCTGAAAGGACAGCATTTAGAAAGTGAAGCAACACTCCATTCCCTTCGCACAATAAATTGAAGTGTTGGAACAGACTGCTTCTCTTTCATAGAAACGCATTAGTGTTTCTTGTGAATGCTTGCAAGTTGCTTAAGGCACTTTCAAAGGAAAGTGATTTTCTCTGAAAGGACAGCATTTAGAAAGTGAAGCAACACTCCATTCACTTTGTACAGTGAATTGAAGTGTTGGAACAGACTGCTTCTCTTTCAGAGAAATGCATGTGAGTTTCTGTTGAATGCTTGTAAGTAGCTTAAGGCACATTCAAAGGAAAGGGATTTTCTCTGAAAGGACAGCATTTAGAAAGTGAAGCAACACTCCATTCACTTCGCACAGTGAATTGAAGTGTTGGAACAGACTGCTTCTCTTTCAGAGAAACGCATGTGAGTTTTTTGTGAATGCTTGAAAGTAGTTTAAGGCACTTTAAAAGGAAAGTGATTTTCTCTGAAAGGACAGCATTTAGAAAGTGAGGCAACACTCCATTCACTTCGCACCGTGAATTGAAGTGTTGGAACAGACTGCTTCTCTTTCAGAGAAACGCATGTGTGTTTCTTCCTAATGCTTGCAAATAGCTTAAGGCACTTTCAAAGGAAAGTGATTTTCTCTGAAAGGACAGCATTTAGAAAGTGAAGCAACACTCCATTCACTTCGCACAGTGAATTGAAGTGTTGGAACAGACTGCTTCTCTTTCAGAGAAACGCATGTGAGTTTCTTCCTGATACTTGCAAGTAGCTTAAGGCACTTTCAAAGGAAAGTGATTTTCTCTGAAAGGACAGCATTTAGAAAGTGAAGCAACACTCCATTCACTTCGCACAGTGAATTGAAGTGTTGGAACAGACTGTTTCTCTTTCAGAGAAACGCATGTGAGTTTCTGGTGAATGCTTGTAAGTAGCTTAAGGCACTTTCAAAGGAAAGTGATTTTCTCTGAAAGGACAGCATTTAGAAAGTGAAGCAACACTCCATTCACTTCGCACAGTTAATTGAAGTGTTGGAACAGACTGCTTCTCTTTCAGAGAAATGCATGTGAGTTTCTGTTGAATGCTTGTAAGTAGCTTAAGGCACATTCAAAGGAAAGGGATTTTCTCTGAAAGGACAGCATTTAGAAAGTGAAGCAACACTCCATTCACTTCGCAGAGTGAATTGAAGTATTGGAACAGACTGCTTCTCTTTCAGAGAAACGCATGTGAGTTTCTGGTGAATGCTTGTAAGTAGCTTAAGGCACGTTCAAAGGAAAGTGATTTTCTCTGAAAGGACAGCATTTAGAAAGTGAAGCAACACTCCATTCACTTCGCACAGTTAATTGAAGTGTTGGAACAGACTGCTTCTCTTTCAGAGAAACGCATGTGAGTTTCTTTTGAATGCTTGCAAGTTGCTTAAGGCACTTTCAAAGGAAAGTGATTTTCTCTGAAAGGACAGCATTTAGAAAGTGAAGCAACACTCCATTCACTTCGCACAGTGAATTGAAGTGTTGGAACAGACTGCTTCTCTTTCAGAGAAACGCATGTGAGTTTCTTGTGAATTATTGCAAGTCGCTTAAGGCACTTTCAAAGGAAAGTGATTTTCTCTGAAAGGACAGCATTTAGAAACTGAAGCAACACTCCATTCACTTCGCACAGTGAATTGGAGTGTTGGAACACACTGCTGGTCTTTCAGAGAAACGCATGTGAGTTTTTTGTGAATGCTTGAAAGTAGTTTAAGGCACTTTCAAAGGAAAGTGATTTTCTCTGAAAGGACAGCATTTAGAAAGTGAAGCAACACTCCATTCACTTTGTACAGTGAATTGAAGTGTTGGAACAGACTGCTTCTCTTTCAGAGAAATGCATGTGAGTTTCTGTTGAATGCTTGTAAGTAGCTTAAGGCACATTCAAAGGAAAGGGATTTTCTCTGAAAGGACAGCATTTAGAAAGTGAAGCAACACTCCATTCACTTCGCACAGTGAATTGAAGTGTTGGAACAGACTGCTTCTCTTTCAGAGAAACGCATGTGAGTTTTTTGTGAATGCTTGAAAGTAGTTTAAGGCACTTTCAATGGAAAGTGATTTTCTCTGAAAGGACAGCATTAAGAAAGTGAGGCAACACTCCATTCACTTCGCACAGTGAATTGAAGTGTTGGAACAGACTGCTTCTCTTTCAGAGAAACGCATGTGAGTTTTTTATGAATGCTTGAAAGTAGTTTAATGCACTTTCAAAGGAAAGTGATTTTCTCTGAAAGGACAGCATTTGGAAAGTGAAGCAACACTCCATTCCCTTCGCACAATAAATTGAAGTGTTGGAACAAACTGCTTCTCTTTCATAGAAACGCATTAGTGTTTCTTGTGAATGCTTGCAAGTAGCTTAAGGCACATTCAAAGGAAAGTGATTTTCTCTGAAAGGACAGCATTTAGAAAGTGAAACAACACTCCATTCACTTCGCACAGTGAATTGAAGTGTTGGAACAGACTGCTTCTCTTTCACAGAAACGCATGTGAGTTTCTTCCTGATGCTTGCAGGTAGCTTAAGGCACTTTCAAAGGAAAGTGATTTTCTCTGAAAGGACAGCATTTAGAAAGTGAAGCAACACTCCATTCACTTCGCACAGTGAATTGAAGTGTTGGAACAGACTGCTTCTCTATCAGAGAAAAGCATGTGAGTTTCTGGTGAATGCTTGTAAGTAGCTTAAGGCACTTTCAAAGGAAAGTGATTTTCTCTGAAAGGACAGCATTTAGAAAGTGAAGCAACACTCCATTCACTTCGCACAGTGAATTGAAGTGTTAGAACAGACTGCTTCTCTTTCAGAGAAATGCATGTGAGTTTAAGTTGAATGCTTGTAAGTAGCTTAAGGCACTTTCCAAAGAAAGTGATTTTCTCTGAAAGGACAGCATTTAGAAAGTGAAGCAACAGTCCATTCACTTCGCAGAGTGAATTGAAGTATTGGAACAGACTGCTTCTCTTTCAGAGAAATGCATGTGAGTTTCTGTTGAATGCTTGTAAGTAGCTTAAGGCACTTTCAAAGGAAAGTGATTTTCTCTGAAAGGACAGCATTTAGAAAGTGAAGCAACACTCCATTCACTTCGCACAGTGAATTGAAGTATTGGAACAGACTGCTTCTCTTTCAGAGAAACGCATGTGAGTTTCTGGTGAATGCTTGTAAGTAGCTTAAGGCACGTTCAAAGGAAAGTGATTTTCTCTGAAAGGACAGCATTAAGAAAGTGAAGCAACACTCCATTCACTTCGCACAGTGAATTGAAGTGTTGGAACAGACTGCTTCTCTTTCAGAGAAACGCATGTGAGTTTCTTTTGAATGCTTGCAAGTTGCTTAAGGCACTTTCAAAGGAAAGTGATTTTCTCTGAAAGGACAGCATTTAGAAAGTGAAGCAACACGCCATTCACTTCGCACAGTGAATTGAAGTGTTGGAACAGACTGCTTCTCTTTCAGAGAAACGCATGTGAGTTTCTGGTGAATGCTTGTAAGTAGCTTAAGGCACTTTCAAAGGAAAGTGATTTTCTCTGAAAGGACAGCATTTAGAAAGTGAAGCAACACTCCATTCACTTCGCACAGTGAATTGAAGTGTTGGAACAGACTGCTTCTCTTTCAGAGAAACGCATGTGAGTTTTTTGTGAATGCTTGAAAGTAGTTTAAGGCACTTTCAATGGAAAGTGATTTTCTCTGAAAGGACAGCATTTAGAATGTGAGGCAACACTCCATTCACTTCGCACAGTGAATTGAAGTGTTGGAACAGACTGCTTCTCTTTCAGAGAAACGTATGTGAGTTTTTTATGAATGCTTGAAAGTAGTTTAATGCACTTTCAAAGGAAAGTGATTTTCTCTGAAAGGACAGCATTTAGAAAGTGAAGCAACACTCCATTCCCTTCGCACAATAAATTGAAGTGTTGGAACAGACTGCTTCTCTTTCATAGAAACGCATTAGTGTTTCTTGTGAATGCTTGCAAGTTGCTTAAGGCACTTTCAAAGGAAAGTGATTTTCTCTGAAAGGACAGCATTTAGAAAGTGAAGCAACACTCCATTCACTTTGTACAGTGAATTGAAGTGTTGGAACAGACTGCTTCTCTTTCAGAGAAATGCATGTGAGTTTCTGTTGAATGCTTGTAAGTAGCTTAAGGCACATTCAAAGGAAAGGGATTTTCTCTGAAAGGACAGCATTTAGAAAGTGAAGCAACACTCCATTCACTTCGCACAGTGAATTGAAGTGTTGGAACAGACTGCTTCTCTTTCAGAGAAACGCATGTGAGTTTTTTGTGAATGCTTGAAAGTAGTTTAAGGCACTTTAAAAGGAAAGTGATTTTCTCTGAAAGGACAGCATTTAGAAAGTGAGGCAACACTCCATTCACTTCGCACCGTGAATTGAAGTGTTGGAACAGACTGCTTCTCTTTCAGAGAAACGCATGTGTGTTTCTTCCTAATGCTTGAAAATAGCTTAAGGCACTTTCAAAGGAAAGTGATTTTCTCTGAAAGGACAGCATTTAGAAAGTGAAGCAACACTCCATTCACTTCGCACAGTGAATTGAAGTGTTGGAACAGACTGCTTCTCTTTCAGAGAAACGCATGTGAGTTTCTTCCTGATACTTGCAAGTAGCTTAAGGCACTTTCAAAGGAAAGTGATTTTCTCTGAAAGGACAGCATTTAGAAAGTGAAGCAACACTCCATTCACTTCGCACAGTGAATTGAAGTGTTGGAACAGACTGTTTCTCTTTCAGAGAAACGCATGTGAGTTTCTGGTGAATGCTTGTAAGTAGCTTAAGGCACTTTCAAAGGAAAGTGATTTTCTCTGAAAGGACAGCATTTAGAAAGTGAAGCAACACTCCATTCACTTCGCACAGTTAATTGAAGTGTTGGAACAGACTGCTTCTCTTTCAGAGAAATGCATGTGAGTTTCTGTTGAATGCTTGTAAGTAGCTTAAGGCACATTCAAAGGAAAGGGATTTTCTCTGAAAGGACAGCATTTAGAAAGTGAAGCAACACTCCATTCACTTCGCAGAGTGAATTGAAGTATTGGAACAGACTGCTTCTCTTTCAGAGAAACGCATGTGAGTTTCTGGTGAATGCTTGTAAGTAGCTTAAGGCACGTTCAAAGGAAAGTGATTTTCTCTGAAAGGACAGCATTTAGAAAGTGAAGCAACACTCCATTCACTTCGCACAGTTAATTGAAGTGTTGGAACAGACTGCTTCTCTTTCAGAGAAACGCATGTGAGTTTCTTTTGAATGCTTGCAAGTTGCTTAAGGCACTTTCAAAGGAAAGTGATTTTCTCTGAAAGGACAGCATTTAGAAAGTGAAGCAACACTCCATTCACTTCGCACAGTGAATTGAAGTGTTGGAACAGACTGCTTCTCTTTCAGAGAAACGCATGTGAGTTTCTTGTGAATTATTGCAAGTCGCTTAAGGCACTTTCAAAGGAAAGTGATTTTCTCTGAAAGGACAGCATTTAGAAACTGAAGCAACACTCCATTCACTTCGCACAGTGAATTGGAGTGTTGGAACACACTGCTGGTCTTTCAGAGAAACGCATGTGAGTTTTTTGTGAATGCTTGAAAGTAGTTTAAGGCACTTTCAAAGGAAAGTGATTTTCTCTGAAAGGACAGCATTTAGAAAGTGAAGCAACACTCCATTCACTTTGTACAGTGAATTGAAGTGTTGGAACAGACTGCTTCTCTTTCAGAGAAATGCATGTGAGTTTCTGTTGAATGCTTGTAAGTAGCTTAAGGCACATTCAAAGGAAAGGGATTTTCTCTGAAAGGACAGCATTTAGAAAGTGAAGCAACACTCCATTCACTTCGCACAGTGAATTGAAGTGTTGGAACAGACTGCTTCTCTTTCAGAGAAACGCATGTGAGTTTTTTGTGAATGCTTGAAAGTAGTTTAAGGCACTTTCAATGGAAAGTGATTTTCTCTGAAAGGACAGCATTAAGAAAGTGAGGCAACACTCCATTCACTTCGCACAGTGAATTGAAGTGTTGGAACAGACTGCTTCTCTTTCAGAGAAACGCATGTGAGTTTTTTATGAATGCTTGAAAGTAGTTTAATGCACTTTCAAAGGAAAGTGATTTTCTCTGAAAGGACAGCATTTGGAAAGTGAAGCAACACTCCATTCCCTTCGCACAATAAATTGAAGTGTTGGAACAAACTGCTTCTCTTTCATAGAAACGCATTAGTGTTTCTTGTGAATGCTTGCAAGTAGCTTAAGGCACATTCAAAGGAAAGTGATTTTCTCTGAAAGGACAGCATTTAGAAAGTGAAACAACACTCCATTCACTTCGCACAGTGAATTGAAGTGTTGGAACAGACTGCTTCTCTTTCACAGAAACGCATGTGAGTTTCTTCCTGATGCTTGCAGGTAGCTTAAGGCACTTTCAAAGGAAAGTGATTTTCTCTGAAAGGACAGCATTTAGAAAGTGAAGCAACACTCCATTCACTTCGCACAGTGAATTGAAGTGTTGGAACAGACTGCTTCTCTATCAGAGAAAAGCATGTGAGTTTCTGGTGAATGCTTGTAAGTAGCTTAAGGCACTTTCAAAGGAAAGTGATTTTCTCTGAAAGGACAGCATTTAGAAAGTGAAGCAACACTCCATTCACTTCGCACAGTGAATTGAAGTGTTAGAACAGACTGCTTCTCTTTCAGAGTAATGCATGTGAGTTTAAGTTGAATGCTTGTAAGTAGCTTAAGGCACTTTCCAAAGAAAGTGATTTTCTCTGAAAGGACAGCATTTAGAAAGTGAAGCAACAGTCCATTCACTTCGCAGAGTGAATTGAAGTATTGGAACAGACTGCTTCTCTTTCAGAGAAATGCATGTGAGTTTCTGTTGAATGCTTGTAAGTAGCTTAAGGCACTTTCAAAGGAAAGTGATTTTCTCTGAAAGGACAGCATTTAGAAAGTGAAGCAACACTCCATTCACTTCGCACAGTGAATTGAAGTATTGGAACAGACTGCTTCTCTTTCAGAGAAACGCATGTGAGTTTCTGGTGAATGCTTGTAAGTAGCTTAAGGCACGTTCAAAGGAAAGTGATTTTCTCTGAAAGGACAGCATTAAGAAAGTGAAGCAACACTCCATTCACTTCGCACAGTGAATTGAAGTGTTGGAACAGACTGCTTCTCTTTCAGAGAAACGCATGTGAGTTTCTTTTGAATGCTTGCAAGTTGCTTAAGGCACTTTCAAAGGAAAGTGATTTTCTCTGAAAGGACAGCATTTAGAAAGTGAAGCAACACGCCATTCACTTCGCACAGTGAATTGAAGTGTTGGAACAGACTGCTTCTCTTTCAGAGAAACGCATGTGAGTTTCTGGTGAATGCTTGTAAGTAGCTTAAGGCACTTTCAAAGGAAAGTGATTTTCTCTGAAAGGACAGCATTTAGAAAGTGAAGCAACACTCCATTCACTTCGCACAGTGAATTGAAGTGTTGGAACAGACTGCTTCTCTTTCAGAGAAACGCATGTGAGTTTTTTGTGAATGCTTGAAAGTAGTTTAAGGCACTTTCAATGGAAAGTGATTTTCTCTGAAAGGACAGCATTTAGAATGTGAGGCAACACTCCATTCACTTCGCACAGTGAATTGAAGTGTTGGAACAGACTGCTTCTCTTTCAGAGAAACGTATGTGAGTTTTTTATGAATGCTTGAAAGTAGTTTAATGCACTTTCAAAGGAAAGTGATTTTCTCTGAAAGGACAGCATTTAGAAAGTGAAGCAACACTCCATTCCCTTCGCACAATAAATTGAAGTGTTGGAACAGACTGCTTCTCTTTCATAGAAACGCATTAGTGTTTCTTGTGAATGCTTGCAAGTTGCTTAAGGCACTTTCAAAGGAAAGTGATTTTCTCTGAAAGGACAGCATTTAGAAAGTGAAGCAACACTCCATTCACTTTGTACAGTGAATTGAAGTGTTGGAACAGACTGCTTCTCTTTCAGAGAAATGCATGTGAGTTTCTGTTGAATGCTTGTAAGTAGCTTAAGGCACATTCAAAGGAAAGGGATTTTCTCTGAAAGGACAGCATTTAGAAAGTGAAGCAACACTCCATTCACTTCGCACAGTGAATTGAAGTGTTGGAACAGACTGCTTCTCTTTCAGAGAAACGCATGTGAGTTTTTTGTGAATGCTTGAAAGTAGTTTAAGGCACTTTAAAAGGAAAGTGATTTTCTCTGAAAGGACAGCATTTAGAAAGTGAGGCAACACTCCATTCACTTCGCACCGTGAATTGAAGTGTTGGAACAGACTGCTTCTCTTTCAGAGAAACGCATGTGTGTTTCTTCCTAATGCTTGCAAATAGCTTAAGGCACTTTCAAAGGAAAGTGATTTTCTCTGAAAGGACAGCATTTAGAAAGTGAAGCAACACTCCATTCACTTCGCACAGTGAATTGAAGTGTTGGAACAGACTGCTTCTCTTTCAGAGAAACGCATGTGAGTTTCTTCCTGATACTTGCAAGTAGCTTAAGGCACTTTCAAAGGAAAGTGATTTTCTCTGAAAGGACAGCATTTAGAAAGTGAAGCAACACTCCATTCACTTCGCACAGTGAATTGAAGTGTTGGAACAGACTGTTTCTCTTTCAGAGAAACGCATGTGAGTTTCTGGTGAATGCTTGTAAGTAGCTTAAGGCACTTTCAAAGGAAAGTGATTTTCTCTGAAAGGACAGCATTTAGAAAGTGAAGCAACACTCCATTCACTTCGCACAGTTAATTGAAGTGTTGGAACAGACTGCTTCTCTTTCAGAGAAATGCATGTGAGTTTCTGTTGAATGCTTGTAAGTAGCTTAAGGCACATTCAAAGGAAAGGGATTTTCTCTGAAAGGACAGCATTTAGAAAGTGAAGCAACACTCCATTCACTTCGCAGAGTGAATTGAAGTATTGGAACAGACTGCTTCTCTTTCAGAGAAACGCATGTGAGTTTCTGGTGAATGCTTGTAAGTAGCTTAAGGCACGTTCAAAGGAAAGTGATTTTCTCTGAAAGGACAGCATTTAGAAAGTGAAGCAACACTCCATTCACTTCGCACAGTTAATTGAAGTGTTGGAACAGACTGCTTCTCTTTCAGAGAAACGCATGTGAGTTTCTTTTGAATGCTTGCAAGTTGCTTAAGGCACTTTCAAAGGAAAGTGATTTTCTCTGAAAGGACAGCATTTAGAAAGTGAAGCAACACTCCATTCACTTCGCACAGTGAATTGAAGTGTTGGAACAGACTGCTTCTCTTTCAGAGAAACGCATGTGAGTTTCTTGTGAATTATTGCAAGTCGCTTAAGGCACTTTCAAAGGAAAGTGATTTTCTCTGAAAGGACAGCATTTAGAAACTGAAGCAACACTCCATTCACTTCGCACAGTGAATTGGAGTGTTGGAACACACTGCTGGTCTTTCAGAGAAACGCATGTGAGTTTTTTGTGAATGCTTGAAAGTAGTTTAAGGCACTTTCAAAGGAAAGTGATTTTCTCTGAAAGGACAGCATTTAGAAAGTGAAGCAACACTCCATTCACTTTGTACAGTGAATTGAAGTGTTGGAACAGACTGCTTCTCTTTCAGAGAAATGCATGTGAGTTTCTGTTGAATGCTTGTAAGTAGCTTAAGGCACATTCAAAGGAAAGGGATTTTCTCTGAAAGGACAGCATTTAGAAAGTGAAGCAACACTCCATTCACTTCGCACAGTGAATTGAAGTGTTGGAACAGACTGCTTCTCTTTCAGAGAAACGCATGTGAGTTTTTTGTGAATGCTTGAAAGTAGTTTAAGGCACTTTCAATGGAAAGTGATTTTCTCTGAAAGGACAGCATTAAGAAAGTGAGGCAACACTCCATTCACTTCGCACAGTGAATTGAAGTGTTGGAACAGACTGCTTCTCTTTCAGAGAAACGCATGTGAGTTTTTTATGAATGCTTGAAAGTAGTTTAATGCACTTTCAAAGGAAAGTGATTTTCTCTGAAAGGACAGCATTTGGAAAGTGAAGCAACACTCCATTCCCTTCGCACAATAAATTGAAGTGTTGGAACAAACTGCTTCTCTTTCATAGAAACGCATTAGTGTTTCTTGTGAATGCTTGCAAGTAGCTTAAGGCACATTCAAAGGAAAGTGATTTTCTCTGAAAGGACAGCATTTAGAAAGTGAAACAACACTCCATTCACTTCGCACAGTGAATTGAAGTGTTGGAACAGACTGCTTCTCTTTCACAGAAACGCATGTGAGTTTCTTCCTGATGCTTGCAGGTAGCTTAAGGCACTTTCAAAGGAAAGTGATTTTCTCTGAAAGGACAGCATTTAGAAAGTGAAGCAACACTCCATTCACTTCGCACAGTGAATTGAAGTGTTGGAACAGACTGCTTCTCTATCAGAGAAAAGCATGTGAGTTTCTGGTGAATGCTTGTAAGTAGCTTAAGGCACTTTCAAAGGAAAGTGATTTTCTCTGAAAGGACAGCATTTAGAAAGTGAAGCAACACTCCATTCACTTCGCACAGTGAATTGAAGTGTTAGAACAGACTGCTTCTCTTTCAGAGAAATGCATGTGAGTTTAAGTTGAATGCTTGTAAGTAGCTTAAGGCACTTTCCAAAGAAAGTGATTTTCTCTGAAAGGACAGCATTTAGAAAGTGAAGCAACAGTCCATTCACTTCGCAGAGTGAATTGAAGTATTGGAACAGACTGCTTCTCTTTCAGAGAAATGCATGTGAGTTTCTGTTGAATGCTTGTAAGTAGCTTAAGGCACTTTCAAAGGAAAGTGATTTTCTCTGAAAGGACAGCATTTAGAAAGTGAAGCAACACTACATTCACTACGCACAGTGAATTGAAGTATTGGAACAGACTGCTTCTCTTTCAGAGAAACGCATGTGAGTTTCTGGTGAATGCTTGTAAGTAGCTTAAGGCACGTTCAAAGGAAAGTGATTTTCTCTGAAAGGACAGCATTAAGAAAGTGAAGCAACACTCCATTCACTTCGCACAGTGAATTGAAGTGTTGGAACAGACTGCTTCTCTTTCAGAGAAACGCATGTGAGTTTCTTTTGAATGCTTGCAAGTTGCTTAAGGCACTTTCAAAGGAAAGTGATTTTCTCTGAAAGGACAGCATTTAGAAAGTGAAGCAACACGCCATTCACTTCGCACAGTGAATTGAAGTGTTGGAACAGACTGCTTCTCTTTCAGAGAAACGCATGTGAGTTTCTGGTGAATGCTTGTAAGTAGCTTAAGGCACTTTCAAAGGAAAGTGATTTTCTCTGAAAGGACAGCATTTAGAAAGTGAAGCAACACTCCATTCACTTTGTACAGTGAATTGAAGTGTTGGAACAGACTGCTTCTCTTTCAGAGAAATGCATGTGAGTTTCTGTTGAATGCTTGTAAGTAGCTTAAGGCACATTCAAAGGAAAGGGATTTTCTCTGAAAGGACAGCATTTAGAAACTGAAGCAACACTCCATTCACTTCGCACAGTGAATTGAAGTGTTGGAACAGACTGCTTCTCTTTCAGAGAAACGCATGTGAGTTTTTTGTGAATGCTTGAAAGTAGTTTAAGGCACTTTCAATGGAAAGTGATTTTCTCTGAAAGGACCGCATTTAGAAAGTGAGGCAACACTCCATTCACTTCGCACAGTGAATTGAAGTGTTGGAACAGACTGCTTCTCTTTCAGAGAAACGCATGTGAGTTTTTTATGAATGCTTGAAAGTAGTTTAATGCACTTTCAAAGGAAAGTGATTTTCTCTGAAAGGACAGCATTTAGAAAGTGAAGCAACACTCCATTCCCTTCGCACAATAAATTGAAGTGTTGGAACAGACTGCTTCTCTTTCATAGAAACGCATTAGTGTTTCTTGTGAATGCTTGCAAGTAGCTTAAGGCACATTCAAAGGAAAGTGATTTTCTCTGAAAGGACAGCATTTAGAAAGTGAAGCAACACTCCATTCACTTCGCACAGTGAATTGAAGTGTTGGAACAGACTGCTTCTCTATCAGAGAAACGCATGTGAGTTTCTGGTGAATGCTTGTAAGTAGCTTAAGGCACTTTCAAAGGAAAGTGATTTTCTCTGAAAGGACAGCATTTAGAAAGTGAAGCAACACTCCATTCACTTCGCACAGTGAATTGAAGTGTTAGAACAGACTGCTTCTCTTTCAGAGAAATGCATGTGAGTTTAAGTTGAATGCTTGTAAGTAGCTTAAGGCACTTTCCAAAGAAAGTGATTTTCTCTGAAAGGACAGCATTTAGAAAGTGAAGCAACACTCCATTCACTTCGCAGAGTGAATTGAAGTATTGGAACAGACTGCTTCTCTTTCAGAGAAACGCATGTGAGTTTCTGGTGAATGTTTGTAAGTAGCTTAAGGCACTTTCAAAGGAAAGTGATTTTCTCTGAAAGGACAGCATTTAGAAAGTGAAGCAACACTCCATTCACTTCGCACAGTGAATTGAAGTGTTGGAACAGACTGCTTCTCTTTCAGAGAAACGCATGTGAGTTTCTGGTGAATGCTTGTAAGTAGCTTAAGGCACTTTCAAAGGAAAGTGATTTTCTCTGAAAGGACAGCATTTAGAAAGTGAAGCAACACTCCATTCCCTTCGTGCAGTGAATTGAAGTGTTGGAACAGAGTGCTTCTCATTCATAGAAACGCATTAGTGTTTCTTGTGAATTCTTGCAAGTTGCTTAAGGCACTTTCAAAGGAAAGTGATTTTCTCTGAAAGGACAGCATTTAGAAAGTGAAGCAACACTCCATTCACTTTGTACAGTGAATTGAAGTGTTGGAACAGACTGCTTCTCTTTCAGAGAAATGCATGTGAGTTTCTGTTGAATGCTTGTAAGTAGCTTAAGGCACATTCAAAGGAAAGGGATTTTCTCTGAAAGGACAGCATTTAGAAAGTGAAGCAACACTCCATTCACTTCGCACAGTGAATTGAAGTGTTGGAACAGACTGCTTCTCTTTCAGAGAAACGCATGTGAGTTTTTTGTGAATGCTTGAAAGTAGTTTAAGGCACTTTCAATGGAAAGTGATTTTCTCTGAAAGGACAGCATTTAGAAAGTGAGGCAACACTCCATTCACTTTGTACAGTGAATTGAAGTGTTGGAACAGACTGCTTCTCTTTCAGAGAAACGCATGTGAGTTTCTTCCTAATGCTTGCAAATAGCTTAAGGCACTTTCAAAGAAAAGTGATTTTCTCTGAAAGGACAGCATTTAGAAAGTGAAGCAACACTCCATTCACTTCGCACAGTGAATTGAAGTGTTGGAACAGACTGCTTCTCTTTCAGAGAAACGCATGTGAGTTTCTTCCTGATGCTTGCAAGTAGCTTAAGGCACTTTCAAAGGAAAGTGATTTTCTCTGAAAGGACAGCATTTAGAAAGTGAAGCAACACTCCATTCCCTTCGCACAGTGAATTGAAGTGTTGGAACAGACTGTTTCTCTTTCAGAGAAACGCATGTGAGTTTCTGGTGAATGCTTGTAAGTAGCTTAAGGCACTTTCAAAGGAAAGTGATTTTCTCTGAAAGGACAGCATTTAGAAAGTGAAGCAACACTCCATTCACTTCGCACAGTTAATTGAAGTGTTGGAACAGACTTCTTCTCTTTCAGAGAAATGCATGGGAGTTTCTGTTGAATGCTTGTAAGTAGCTTAAGGCACTTTCAAAGGAAAGTGATTTTCTCTGAAAGGACAGCATTTAGAAAGTGAAGCAACACTCCATTCACTTCGCAGAGTGAATTGAAGTATTGGAACAGACTGCTTCTCTTTCAGAGAAATGCATGTGAGTTTCTGGTGAATGCTTGTAAGTAGCTTAAGGAACGTTCAAAGGAAAGTGATTTTCTCTGAAAGGACAGCATTTAGAAAGTGAAACAACACTCCATTCACTTCGCACAGTGAATTGAAGTGTTGGAACAGACTGCTTCTCTTTCAGAGAAACGCATGTGAGTTTCTTTTGAATGCTTGCAAGTTGCTTAAGGCACTTTCAAAGGAAAGTGATTTTCTCTGAAAGGACAGCATTTAGAAACTGAAGCAACACGCCATTCACTTTGCACAGTGAATTGAAGTGTTGGAACAGACTGCTTCTCTTTAAGAGAAACGCATGTGAATTTCAGGTGAATGCTTGTAAGTAGCTTAAGGCACTTTCAAAGGAAAGTGATTTTCTCTGAAAGGACAGCATTTAGAAAGTGAAGCAACACTCCATTCACTTCGCACAGTGAATTGAAGTGTTGGAACAGACTGCTTCTCTTTCAGAGAAACGCATGTGAGTTTCTGGTGAATGCTTGTAAGTAGCTTAAGGCACTTTCAAAGGAAAGTGATTTTCTCTGAAAGGACAGCATTTAGAAAGTGAAGCAACACTCCATTCACTTCGCACAGTGAATTGAAGTGTTGGAACAGACTGCTTCTCTTTCAGAGAAACGCATGTGAGTTTTTTATGAATGCTTGAAAGTAGTTTAATGCACTTTCAAAGGAAAGTGATTTTCTCTGAAAGGACAGCATTTAGAAAGTGAAGCAACACTCCATTCCCTTCGCACAAAAAATTGAAGTGTTGGAACAGACTGCTTCTCTTTCATAGAAACGCATTAGTGTTTCTTGTGAATGCTTGCAAGTAGCTTAAGGCACATTCAAAGGAAAGTGATTTTCTCTGAAAGGACAGCATTTAGAAAGTGAAGCAACACTCCATTCACTTCGCACAGTGAATTGAAGTGTTGGAACAGACTGCTTCTCTTTCAGAGAAACGCATGTGAGTTTCTGGTGAATGCTTGTAAGTAGCTTAAGGCACTTTCAAAGGAAAGTGATTTTCTCTGAAAGGACAGCATTTAGAAAGTGAAGCAACACTCCATTCACTTCGCACAGTGAATTGAAGTGTTGGAACAGACTGCTTCTCTTTCAGAGAAACGCATGTGAGTTTTTTGTGAATGCTTGAAAGTAGTTTAAGGCACTTTCAATGGAAAGTGATTTTCTCTGAAAGGACAGCATTTAGAATGTGAGGCAACACTCCATTCACTTCGCACAGTGAATTGAAGTGTTGGAACAGACTGCTTCTCTTTCAGAGAAACGCATGTGAGTTTTTTATGAATGCTTGAAAGTAGTTTAATGCACTTTCAAAGGAAAGTGATTTTCTCTGAAAGGACAGCATTTAGAAAGTGAAGCAACACTCCATTCCCTTCGCACAATAAATTGAAGTGTTGGAACAGACTGCTTCTCTTTCATAGAAACGCATTAGTGTTTCTTGTGAATGCTTGCAAGTAGCTTAATGCACATTCAAAGGAAAGTGATTTTCTCTGAAAGGACAGCATTTAGAAAGTGAAGCAACACTCCATTCACTTCGCACAGTGAATTGAAGTGTTGGAACAGACTGCTTCTCTTTCAGAGAAACGCATGTGAGTTTCTTCCTGATGCTTGCAAGTAGCTTAAGGCACTTTCAAAGGAAAGTGATTTTCTCTTAAAGGACAGCATTTAGAAAGTGAAGCAACACTCCATTCACTTCGCACAGTGAATTGAAGTGTTGGAACAGACTGCTTCTCTTTAAGAGAAACGCATGTGAGTTTCTGTTGAATGCTTGTAAGTAGCTTAAGGCACTTTCAAAGGAAAGTGATTTTCTCTGAAAGGACAGCATTTTGAAAGTGAAGCAACACTCCATTCACTTCGCACAGTGAATTGAAATGTTGGAACAGACTGCTTCTCTTTCAGAGAAACGCATGTGAGTTTCTGGTGAATGCTTGTAAGTAGCTTAAGGCACTTTCAAAGGAAAGTGATTTTCTCTGAAAGGACAGCATTTAGAAAGTGAAGCAACACTCCATTCCCTTCGTGCAGTGAATTGAAGTGTTGGAACAGAGTGCTTCTCATTCATAGAAACGCATTAGTGTTTCTTGTGAATGCTTGCAAGTTGCTTAAGGCACTTTCAAAGGAAAGTGATTTTCTCTGAAAGGACAGCATTTAGAAAGTGAAGCAACACTCCATTCACTTTGTACAGTGAATTGAAGTGTTGGAACAGACTGCTTCTCTTTCAGAGAAATGCATGTGAGTTTCTGTTGAATGCTTGTAAGTAGCTTAAGGCACATTCAAAGGAAAGGGATTTTCTCTGAAAGGACAGCATTTAGAAAGTGAAGCAACACTCCATTCACTTCGCACAGTGAATTGAAGTGTTGGAACAGACTGCATCTCTTTCAGAGAAGCGCATGTGAGTTTTTTGTGAATGCTTGAAAGTAGTTTAAGGCACTTTCAAAGGAAAGTGATTTTCTCTGAAAGGACAGCATTTAGAAAGTGAGGCAACACTCCATTCACTTCGCACCGTGAATTGAAGTGTTGGAACAGACTGCTTCTCTTTCAGAGAAACGCATGTGTGTTTCTTCCTAATGCTTGCAAATAGCTTAAGGCACTTTCAAAGGAAAGTGATTTTCTCTGAAAGGACAGCATTTAGAAAGTGAAGCAACACTCCATTCACTTCGCACAGTGAATTGAAGTGTTGGAACAGACTGCTTCTCTTTCAGAGAAACGCATGTGAGTTTCTTCCTGATGCTTGCAAGTAGCTTAAGGCACTTTCAAAGGAAAGTGATTTTCTCTGAAAGGACAGCATTTAGAAAGTGAAGCAACACTCCATTCACTTCGCACAGTGAATTGAAGTGTTGGAACAGACTGTTTCTCTTTCAGAGAAACGCATGTGAGTTTCTGGTGAATGCTTGTAAGTAGCTTAAGGCACTTTCAAAGGAAAGTGATTTTCTCTGAAAGGACAGCATTTAGAAAGTGAAGCAACACTCCATTCACTTCGCACAGTTAATTGAAGTGTTGGAACAGACTGCTTCTCTTTCAGAGAAATGCATGTGAGTTTCTGTTGAATGCTTGTAAGTAGCTTAAGGCACTTTCAAAGGAAAGTGAGTTTCTCTGAAAGGACAGCATTTAGAAAGTGAAGCAACACTCCATTCACTTCGCACAGTGAATTGAAGTGTTGGAACAGACTGCTTCTCTTTCAGAGAAACGCATGTGAGTTTCTTTTGAATGCTTGCAAGTTGCTTAAGGCACTTTCAAAGGAAAGTGATTTTCTCTGAAAGGACAGCATTTAGAAACTGAAGCAACACGCCATTCACTTCGCACAGTGAATTGAAGTGTTGTAACAGACTGCTTCTCTTTAAGAGAAACGCATGTGAGTTTCTGGTGAATGCGTGTAAGTAGCTTAAGGCACTTTCAAAGGAAAGTGATTTTCTCTGAAAGGACAGCATTTAGAAAGTGAAGCAACACTCCATTCACTTCGCACAGTGAATTGAAGTGTTGGAACAGACTGCTTCTCTTTCAGAGAAACGCATGTGAGTTTCTGGTGAATGCTTGTAAGTAGCTTAAGGCACTTTCAAAGGAAAGTGATTTTCTCTGAAAGGACAGCATTTAGAAAGTGAAGCAACACTCCATTCACTTCGCACAGTGAATTGAAGTGTTGGAACAGACTGCTTCTCTTTCAGAGAAACGCATGTGAGTTTCTTCCTGATGCTTGCAAGTAGCTTAAGGCACTTTCAAAGGAAAGTGATTTTCTCTTAAAGGACAGCATTTAGAAAGTGAAGCAACACTCCATTCATTCGCACAGTGAATTGAAGTGTTGGAACAGACTGCTTCTCTTTAAGAGAAACGCATGTGAGTTTCTGTTGAATGCTTGTAAGTAGCTTAAGGCACTTTCAAAGGAAAGTGATTTTCTCTGAAAGGACAGCATTTTGAAAGTGAAGCAACACTCCATTCACTTCGCAGAGTGAATTGAAGTGTTGGAACAGACTGCTTCTCTTTCAGAGAAACGCATGTGAGTTTCTGGTGAATGCTTGTAAGTAGCTTAAGGCACTTTCAAAGGAAAGTGATTTTCTCTGAAAGGACAGCATTTAGAAAGTGAAGCAACACTCCATTCCCTTCGTGCAGTGAATTGAAGTGTTGGAACAGAGTGCTTCTCATTCATAGAAACGCATTAGTGTTTCTTGTGAATGCTTGCAAGTTGCTTAAGGCACTTTCAAAGGAAAGTGATTTTCTCTGAAAGGACAGCATTTAAAAAGTGAAGCAACACTCCATTCACTTTGTACAGTGAATTGAAGTGTTGGAACAGACTGCTTCTCTTTCAGAGAAATGCATGTGAGTTTCTGTTGAATGCTTGTAAGTAGCTTAAGGCACATTCAAAGGAAAGGGATTTTCTCTGAAAGGACAGCATTTAGAAAGTGAAGCAACACTCCATTCACTTCGCACAGTGAATTGAAGTGTTGAAACAGACTGCTTCTCTTTCAGAGAAACGCATGTGAGTTTTTTGTGAATGCTTGAAAGTAGTTTAAGGCACTTTCAAAGGAAAGTGATTTTCTCTGAAAGGACAGCATTTAGAAAGTGAGGCAACACTCCATTCACTTCGCACCGTGAATTGAAGTGTTGGAACAGACTGCTTCTCTTTCAGAGAAATGCATGTGAGTTTCTGTTGAATGCTTGTAAGTAGCTTAAGGCACATTCAAAGGAAAGGGATTTTCTCTGAAAGGACAGCATTTAGAAAGTGAAGCAACACTCCATTCACTTCGCACAGTGAATTGAAGTGTTGGAACAGACTGCTTCTCTTTCAGAGAAACGCATGTGAGTTTCTTCCTGATGCTTGCAAGTAGCTTAAGGCACTTTCAAAGGAAAGTGATTTTCTCTTAAAGGACAGCATTTAGAAAGTGAAGCAACACTCCATTCACTTCGCACAGTGAATTGAAGTGTTGGAACAGACTGCTTCTCTTTAAGAGAAACGCATGTGAGGTTCTGTTGAATGCTTGTAAGTAGCTTAAGGCACTTTCAAAGGAAAGTGATTTTCTCTGAAAGGACAGCATTTTGAAAGTGAAGCAACACTCCATTCACTTCGCAGAGTGAATTGAAGTGTTGGAACAGACTGCTTCTCTTTCAGAGAAACGCATGTGAGTTTCTGGTGAATGCTTGTAAGTAGCTTAAGGCACTTTCAAAGGAAAGTGATTTTCTCTGAAAGGACAGCATTTAGAAAGTGAAGCAACACTCCATTCCCTTCGTGCAGTGAATTGAAGTGTTGGAACAGAGTGCTTCTCATTCATAGAAACGCATTAGTGTTTCTTGTGAATGCTTGCAAGTTGCTTAAGGCACTTTCAAAGGAAAGTGATTTTCTCTGAAAGGACAGCATTTAAAAAGTGAAGCAACACTCCATTCACTTTGTACAGTGAATTGAAGTGTTGGAACAGACTGCTTCTCTTTCAGAGAAATGCATGTGAGTTTCTGTTGAATGCTTGTAAGTAGCTTAAGGCACATTCAAAGGAAAGGGATTTTCTCTGAAAGGACAGCATTTAGAAAGTGAAGCAACACTCCATTCACTTCGCACAGTGAATTGAAGTGTTGAAACAGACTGCTTCTCTTTCAGAGAAACGCATGTGAGTTTTTTGTGAATGCTTGAAAGTAGTTTAAGGCACTTTCAAAGGAAAGTGATTTTCTCTGAAAGGACAGCATTTAGAAAGTGAGGCAACACTCCATTCACTTCGCACCGTGAATTGAAGTGTTGGAACAGACTGCTTCTCTTTCAGAGAAACGCATGTGTGTTTCTTCCTAATGCTTGCAAATAGCTTAAGGCACTTTCAAAGGAAAGTGATTTTCTCTGAAAGGACAGCATTTAGAAAGTGAAGCAACACTCCATTCACTTCGCACAGTGAATTGAAGTGTTGGAACAGACTGCTTCTCTTTCAGAGAAACGCATGTGAGTTTCTTCCTGATGCTTGCAAGTAGCTTAAGGCACTTTCAAAGGAAAGTGATTTTCTCTGAAAGGACAGCATTTAGAAAGTGAAGCAACACTCCATTCACTTCGCACAGTGAATTGAAGTGTTGGAACAGACTGTTTCTCTTTCAGAGAAACGCATGTGAGTTTCTGGTGAATGCTTGTAAGTAGCTTAAGGCACTTTCAAAGGAAAGTGATTTTCTCTGAAAGGACAGCATTTAGAAAGTGAAGCAACACTCCATTCACTTCGCACAGTTAATTGAAGTGTTGGAACAGACTGCTTCTCTTTCAGAGAAATGCATGTGAGTTTCTGTTGAATGCTTGTAAGTAGCTTAAGGCACTTTCAAAGGAAAGTGATTTTCTCTGAAAGGACAGCATTTAGAAAGTGAAGCAACACTCCATTCACTTCGCAGAGTGAATTGAAGTATTGGAACAGACTGCTTCTCTTTCAGAGAAACGCATGTGAGTTTCTTTTGAATGCTTGCAAGTTGCTTAAGGCACTTTCAAAGGAAAGTGATTTTCTCTGAAAGGACAGCATTTAGAAACTGAAGCAACACGCCATTCACTTCGCACAGTGAATTGAAGTGTTGTAACAGACTGCTTCTCTTTAAGAGAAACGCATGTGAGTTTCTGGTGAATGCGTGTAAGTAGCTTAAGGCACTTTCAAAGGAAAGTGATTTTCTCTGAAAGGACAGCATTTAGAAAGTGAAGCAACACTCCATTCACTTCGCACAGTGAATTGAAGTGTTGGAACAGACTGCTTCTCTTTCAGAGAAACGCATGTGAGTTTCTGGTGAATGCTTGTAAGTAGCTTAAGGCACTTTCAAAGGAAAGTGATTTTCTCTGAAAGGACAGCATTTAGAAAGTGAAGCAACACTCCATTCACTTCGCACAGTGAATTGAAGTGTTGGAACAGACTGCTTCTCTTTCAGAGAAACGCATGTGAGTTTCTGGTGAATGCTTGTAAGTAGCTTAAGGCACTTTCAAAGGAAAGTGATTTTCTCTGAAAGGACAGCATTTAGAAAGTGAAGCAACACTCCATTCACTTCGCACAGTGAATTGAAGTGTTGGAACAGACTGCTTCTCTTTCAGAGAAACGCATGTGAGTTTCTTCCTGATGCTTGCAAGTAGCTTAAGGCACTTTCAAAGGAAAGTGATTTTCTCTTAAAGGACAGCATTTAGAAAGTGAAGCAACACTCCATTCACTTCGCACAGTGAATTGAAGTGTTGGAACAGACTGCTTCTCTTTCAGAGAAACGCATGTGAGTTTCTGTTGAATGCTTGTAAGTAGCTTAAGGCACTTTCAAAGGAAAGTGATTTTCTCTGAAAGGACAGCATTTTGAAAGTGAAGCAACACTCCATTCACTTCGCAGAGTGAATTGAAGTGTTGGAACAGACTGCTTCTCTTTCAGAGAAACGCATGTGAGTTTCTGGTGAATGCTTGTAAGTAGCTTAAGGCACTTTCAAAGGAAAGTGATTTTCTCTGAAAGGACAGCATTTAGAAAGTGAAGCAACACTCCATTCCCTTCGTGCAGTGAATTGAAGTGTTGGAACAGAGTGCTTCTCATTCATAGAAACGCATTAGTGTTTCTTGTGAATGCTTGCAAGTTGCTTAAGGCACTTTCAAAGGAAAGTGATTTTCTCTGAAAGGACAGCATTTAAAAAGTGAAGCAACACTCCATTCACTTTGTACAGTGAATTGAAGTGTTGGAACAGACTGCTTCTCTTTCAGAGAAATGCATGTGAGTTTCTGTTGAATGCTTGTAAGTAGCTTAAGGCACATTCAAAGGAAAGGGATTTTCTCTGAAAGGACAGCATTTAGAAAGTGAAGCAACACTCCATTCACTTCGCACAGTGAATTGAAGTGTTGAAACAGACTGCTTCTCTTTCAGAGAAACGCATGTGAGTTTTTTGTGAATGCTTGAAAGTAGTTTAAGGCACTTTCAAAGGAAAGTGATTTTCTCTGAAAGGACAGCATTTAGAAAGTGAGGCAACACTCCATTCACTTCGCACCGTGAATTGAAGTGTTGGAACAGACTGCTTCTCTTTCAGAGAAATGCATGTGAGTTTCTGTTGAATGCTTGTAAGTAGCTTAAGGCACATTCAAAGGAAAGGGATTTTCTCTGAAAGGACAGCATTTAGAAAGTGAAGCAACACTCCATTCACTTCGCACAGTGAATTGAAGTGTTGGAACAGACTGCTTCTCTTTCAGAGAAACGCATGTGAGTTTCTTCCTGATGCTTGCAAGTAGCTTAAGGCACTTTCAAAGGAAAGTGATTTTCTCTTAAAGGACAGCATTTAGAAAGTGAAGCAACACTCCATTCACTTCGCACAGTGAATTGAAGTGTTGGAACAGACTGCTTCTCTTTAAGAGAAACGCATGTGAGGTTCTGTTGAATGCTTGTAAGTAGCTTAAGGCACTTTCAAAGGAAAGTGATTTTCTCTGAAAGGACAGCATTTTGAAAGTGAAGCAACACTCCATTCACTTCGCAGAGTGAATTGAAGTGTTGGAACAGACTGCTTCTCTTTCAGAGAAACGCATGTGAGTTTCTGGTGAATGCTTGTAAGTAGCTTAAGGCACTTTCAAAGGAAAGTGATTTTCTCTGAAAGGACAGCATTTAGAAAGTGAAGCAACACTCCATTCCCTTCGTGCAGTGAATTGAAGTGTTGGAACAGAGTGCTTCTCATTCATAGAAACGCATTAGTGTTTCTTGTGAATGCTTGCAAGTTGCTTAAGGCACTTTCAAAGGAAAGTGATTTTCTCTGAAAGGACAGCATTTAAAAAGTGAAGCAACACTCCATTCACTTTGTACAGTGAATTGAAGTGTTGGAACAGACTGCTTCTCTTTCAGAGAAATGCATGTGAGTTTCTGTTGAATGCTTGTAAGTAGCTTAAGGCACATTCAAAGGAAAGGGATTTTCTCTGAAAGGACAGCATTTAGAAAGTGAAGCAACACTCCATTCACTTCGCACAGTGAATTGAAGTGTTGAAACAGACTGCTTCTCTTTCAGAGAAACGCATGTGAGTTTTTTGTGAATGCTTGAAAGTAGTTTAAGGCACTTTCAAAGGAAAGTGATTTTCTCTGAAAGGACAGCATTTAGAAAGTGAGGCAACACTCCATTCACTTCGCACCGTGAATTGAAGTGTTGGAACAGACTGCTTCTCTTTCAGAGAAACGCATGTGTGTTTCTTCCTAATGCTTGCAAATAGCTTAAGGCACTTTCAAAGGAAAGTGATTTTCTCTGAAAGGACAGCATTTAGAAAGTGAAGCAACACTCCATTCACTTCGCACAGTGAATTGAAGTGTTGGAACAGACTGCTTCTCTTTCAGAGAAACGCATGTGAGTTTCTTCCTGATGCTTGCAAGTAGCTTAAGGCACTTTCAAAGGAAAGTGATTTTCTCTGAAAGGACAGCATTTAGAAAGTGAAGCAACACTCCATTCACTTCGCACAGTGAATTGAAGTGTTGGAACAGACTGTTTCTCTTTCAGAGAAACGCATGTGAGTTTCTGGTGAATGCTTGTAAGTAGCTTAAGGCACTTTCAAAGGAAAGTGATTTTCTCTGAAAGGACAGCATTTAGAAAGTGAAGCAACACTCCATTCACTTCGCACAGTTAATTGAAGTGTTGGAACAGACTGCTTCTCTTTCAGAGAAATGCATGTGAGTTTCTGTTGAATGCTTGTAAGTAGCTTAAGGCACTTTCAAAGGAAAGTGATTTTCTCTGAAAGGACAGCATTTAGAAAGTGAAGCAACACTCCATTCACTTCGCAGAGTGAATTGAAGTATTGGAACAGACTGCTTCTCTTTCAGAGAAACGCATGTGAGTTTCTTTTGAATGCTTGCAAGTTGCTTAAGGCACTTTCAAAGGAAAGTGATTTTCTCTGAAAGGACAGCATTTAGAAACTGAAGCAACACGCCATTCACTTCGCACAGTGAATTGAAGTGTTGTAACAGACTGCTTCTCTTTAAGAGAAACGCATGTGAGTTTCTGGTGAATGCGTGTAAGTAGCTTAAGGCACTTTCAAAGGAAAGTGATTTTCTCTGAAAGGACAGCATTTAGAAAGTGAAGCAACACTCCATTCACTTCGCACAGTGAATTGAAGTGTTGGAACAGACTGCTTCTCTTTCAGAGAAACGCATGTGAGTTTCTGGTGAATGCTTGTAAGTAGCTTAAGGCACTTTCAAAGGAAAGTGATTTTCTCTGAAAGGACAGCATTTAGAAAGTGAAGCAACACTCCATTCACTTCGCACAGTGAATTGAAGTGTTGGAACAGACTGCTTCTCTTTCAGAGAAACGCATGTGAGTTTCTTCCTGATGCTTGCAAGTAGCTTAAGGCACTTTCAAAGGAAAGTGATTTTCTCTTAAAGGACAGCATTTAGAAAGTGAAGCAACACTCCATTCACTTCGCACAGTGAATTGAAGTGTTGGAACAGACTGCTTCTCTTTAAGAGAAACGCATGTGAGTTTCTGTTGAATGCTTGTAAGTAGCTTAAGGCACTTTCAAAGGAAAGTGATTTTCTCTGAAAGGACAGCATTTTGAAAGTGAAGCAACACTCCATTCACTTCGCAGAGTGAATTGAAGTGTTGGAACAGACTGCTTCTCTTTCAGAGAAACGCATGTGAGTTTCTGGTGAATGCTTGTAAGTAGCTTAAGGCACTTTCAAAGGAAAGTGATTTTCTCTGAAAGGACAGCATTTAGAAAGTGAAGCAACACTCCATTCCCTTCGTGCAGTGAATTGAAGTGTTGGAACAGAGTGCTTCTCATTCATAGAAACGCATTAGTGTTTCTTGTGAATGCTTGCAAGTTGCTTAAGGCACTTTCAAAGGAAAGTGATTTTCTCTGAAAGGACAGCATTTAAAAAGTGAAGCAACACTCCATTCACTTTGTACAGTGAATTGAAGTGTTGGAACAGACTGCTTCTCTTTCAGAGAAATGCATGTGAGTTTCTTTTGAATGCTTGTAAGTAGCTTAAGGCACATTCAAAGGAAAGGGATTTTCTCTGAAAGGACAGCATTTAGAAAGTGAAGCAACACTCCATTCACTTCGCACAGTGAATTGAAGTGTTGAAACAGACTGCTTCTCTTTCAGAGAAACGCATGTGAGTTTTTTGTGAATGCTTGAAAGTAGTTTAAGGCACTTTCAAAGGAAAGTGATTTTCTCTGAAAGGACAGCATTTAGAAAGTGAGGCAACACTCCATTCACTTCGCACCGTGAATTGAAGTGTTGGAACAGACTGCTTCTCTTTCAGAGAAACGCATGTGTTTTTCTTCCTAATGCTTGCAAATAGCTTAAGGCACTTTCAAAGGAAAGTGATTTTCTCTGAAAGGACAGCATTTAGAAAGTGAAGCAACACTCCATTCACTTCGCACAGTGAATTGAAGTGTTGGAACAGACTGCTTCTCTTTCAGAGAAACGCATGTGAGTTTCTTCCTGATGCTTGCAAGTAGCTTAAGGCACTTTCAAAGGAAAGTGATTTTCTCTGAAAGGACAGCATTTAGAAAGTGAAGCAACACTCCATTCACTTCGCACAGTGAATTGAAGTGTTGGAACAGACTGTTTCTCTTTCAGAGAAACGCATGTGAGTTTCTGGTGAATGCTTGTAAGTAGCTTAAGGCACTTTCAAAGGAAAGTGATTTTCTCTGAAAGGACAGCATTTAGAAAGTGAAGCAACACTCCATTCACTTCGCACAGTTAATTGAAGTGTTGGAACAGACTGCTTCTCTTTCAGAGAAATGCATGTGAGTTTCTGTTGAATGCTTGTAAGTAGCTTAAGGCACTTTCAAAGGAAAGTGATTTTCTCTGAAAGGACAGCATTTAGAAAGTGAAGCAACACTCCATTCACTTCGCAGAGTGAATTGAAGTATTGGAACAGACTGCTTCTCTTTCAGAGAAACGCATGTGAGTTTCTTTTGAATGCTTGCAAGTTGCTTAAGGCACTTTCAAAGGAAAGTGATTTTCTCTGAAAGGACAGCATTTAGAAACTGAAGCAACACGCCATTCACTTAGCACAGTGAATTGAAGTGTTGTAACAGACTGCTTCTCTTTAAGAGAAACGCATGTGAGTTTCTGGTGAATGCGTGTAAGTAGCTTAAGGCACTTTCAAAGGAAAGTGATTTTCTCTGAAAGGACAGCATTTAGAAAGTGAAGCAACACTCCATTCACTTCGCACAGTGAATTGAAGTGTTGGAACAGACTGCTTCTCTTTCAGAGAAACGCATGTGAGTTTCTGGTGAATGCTTGTAAGTAGCTTAAGGCACTTTCAAAGGAAAGTGATTTTCTCTGAAAGGACAGCATTTAGAAAGTGAAGCAACACTCCATTCACTTCGCACAGTGAATTGAAGTGTTGGAACAGACTGCTTCTCTTTCAGAGAAACGCATGTGAGTTTCTTCCTGATGCTTGCAAGTAGCTTAAGGCACTTTCAAAGGAAAGTGATTTTCTCTTAAAGGACAGCATTTAGAAAGTGAAGCAACACTCCATTCACTTCGCACAGTGAATTGAAGTGTTGGAACAGACTGCTTCTCTTTAAGAGAAACGCATGTGAGTTTCTGTTGAATGCTTGTAAGTAGCTTAAGGCACTTTCAAAGGAAAGTGATTTTCTCTGAAAGGACAGCATTTTGAAAGTGAAGCAACACTCCATTCACTTCGCACAGTGAATTGAAGTGTTGGAACAGACTGCTTCTCTTTCAGAGAAACGCATGTGAGTTTCTGGTGAATGCTTGTAAGTAGCTTAAGGCACTTTCAAAGGAAAGTGATTTTCTCTGAAAGGACAGCATTTAGAAAGTGAAGCAACACTCCATTCCCTTCGTGCAGTGAATTGAAGTGTTGGAACAGAGTGCTTCTCATTCATAGAAACACATTAGTGTTTCTTGTGAATGCTTGCAAGTTGCTTAAGGCACTTTCAAAGGAAAGTGATTTTCTCTGAAAGGACAGCATTTAAAAAGTGAAGCAACACTCCATTCACTTTGTACAGTGAATTGAAGTGTTGGAACAGACTGCTTCTCTTTCAGAGAAATGCATGTGAGTTTCTGTTGAATGCTTGTAAGTAGCTTAAGGCACATTCAAAGGAAAGGGATTTTCTCTGAAAGGACAGCATTTAGAAAGTGAAGCAACACTCCATTCACTTCGCACAGTGAATTGAAGTGTTGAAACAGACTGCTTCTCTTTCAGAGAAACGCATGTGAGTTTTTTGTGAATGCTTGAAAGTAGTTTAAGGCACTTTCAAAGGAAAGTGATTTTCTCTGAAAGGACAGCATTTAGAAAGTGAGGCAACACTCCATTCACTTCGCACCGTGAATTGAAGTGTTGGAACAGACTGCTTCTCTTTCAGAGAAACGCATGTGTGTTTCTTCCTAATGCTTGCAAATAGCTTAAGGCACTTTCAAAGGAAAGTGATTTTCTCTGAAAGGACAGCATTTAGAAAGTGAAGCAACACTCCATTCACTTCGCACAGTGAATTGAAGTGTTGGAACAGACTGCTTCTCTTTCAGAGAAACGCATGTGAGTTTCTTCCTGATGCTTGCAAGTAGCTTAAGGCACTTTCAAAGGAAAGTGATTTTCTCTGAAAGGACAGCATTTAGAAAGTGAAGCAACACTCCATTCACTTCGCACAGTGAATTGAAGTGTTGGAACAGACTGTTTCTCTTTCAGAGAAACGCATGTGAGTTTCTGGTGAATGCTTGTAAGTAGCTTAAGGCACTTTCAAAGGAAAGTGATTTTCTCTGAAAGGACAGCATTTAGAAAGTGAAGCAACACTCCATTCACTTCGCACAGTTAATTGAAGTGTTGGAACAGACTGCTTCTCTTTCAGAGAAATGCATGTGAGTTTCTGTTGAATGCTTGTAAGTAGCTTAAGGCACTTTCAAAGGAAAGTGATTTTCTCTGAAAGGACAGCATTTAGAAAGTGAAGCAACACTCCATTCACTTCGCAGAGTGAATTGAAGTATTGGAACAGACTGCTTCTCTTTCAGAGAAACGCATGTGAGTTTCTGGTGAATGCTTGTAAGTAGCTTAAAGCACGTTCAAAGGAAAGTGATTTTCTCTGAAAGGACAGCATTTAGAAAGTGAAGCAACACTCCATTCACTTCGCACAGTGAATTGAAGTGTTGGAACAGACTGCTTCTCTTTCAGAGAAACGCATGTGAGTTTCTTTTGAATGCTTGCAAGTTGCTTAAGGCACTTTCAAAGGAAAGTGATTTTCTCTGAAAGGACAGCATTTAGAAACTGAAGCAACACGCCATTCACTTCGCACAGTGAATTGAAGTGTTGTAACAGACTGCTTCTCTTTAAGAGAAACGCATGTGAGTTTCTGGTGAATGCTTGTAAGTAGCTTAAGGCACTTTCAAAGGAAAGTGATTTTCTCTGAAAGGACAGCATTTAGAAAGTGAAGCAACACTCCATTCACTTCGCACAGTGAATTGAAGTGTTGGAACAGACTGCTTCTCTTTCAGAGAAACGCATGTGAGTTTCTGGTGAATGCTTGTAAGTAGCTTAAGGCACTTTCAAAGGAAAGTGATTTTCTCTGAAAGGACAGCATTTAGAAAGTGAAGCAACACTCCATTCACTTCGCACAGTGAATTGAAGTGTTGGAACAGACTGCTTCTCTTTCAGAGAAACGCATGTGAGTTTCTTGTGAATTATTGCAAGTCGCTTAAGGCACTTTCAAAGGAAAGTGATTTTCTCTGAAAGGACAGCATTTAGAAACTGAAGCAACACTCCATTCACTTCGCACAGTGAATTGGAGTGTTGGAACACACTGCTGGTTTCAGAGAAACGCATGTGAGTTTTTTGTGAATGCTTGAAAGTAGTTTAAGGCACTTTCAAAGGAAAGTGATATTCTCTGAAAGGACAGCATTTAGAAAGTGAAGCAACACTCCATTCACTTTGTACAGTGAATTGAAGTGTTGGAACAGACTGCTTCTCTTTCAGAGAAATGCATGTGAGTTTCTGTTGAATGCTTGTAAGTAGCTTAAGGCACATTCAAAGGAAAGGGATTTTCTCTGAAAGGACAGCATTTAGAAAGTGAAGCAACACTCCATTCACTTCGCACAGTGAATTGAAGTGTTGGAACAGACTGCTTCTCTTTCAGAGAAACGCATGTGAGTTTTTTGTGAATGCTTGAAAGTAGTTTAAGGCACTTTCAATGTAAAGTGATTTTCTCTGAAAGGACAGCATTTAGAAAGTGAGGCAACACTCCATTCACTTCGCACAGTGAATTGAAGTGTTGGAACAGACTGCTTCTCTTTCAGAGAAACGCATGTGAGTTTTTTATGAATGCTTGAAAGTAGTTTAATGCACTTTCAAAGGAAAGTGATTTTCTCTGAAAGGACAGCATTTAGAAAGTGAAGCAACACTCCATTCCCTTCGCACAATAAATTGAAGTGTTGGAACAAACTGCTTCTCTTTCATAGAAACGCATTAGTGTTTCTTGTGAATGCTTGCAAGTAGCTTAAGGCACATTCAAAGGAAAGTGATTTTCTCTGAAAGGACAGCATTTAGAAAGTGAAGCAACACTCCATTCACTTCGCACAGTGAATTGAAGTGTTGGAACAGACTGCTTCTCTTTCACAGAAACGCATGTGAGTTTCTTCCTGATGCTTGCAGGTAGCTTAAGGCACTTTCAAAGGAAAGTGATTTTCTCTGAAAGGACAGCATTTAGAAAGTGAAGCAACACTCCATTCACTTCGCACAGTGAATTGAAGTGTTAGAACAGACTGCTTCTCTTTCAGAGAAATGCATGTGAGTTTAAGTTGAATGCTTGTAAGTAGCTTAAGGCACTTTCCAAAGAAAGTGATTTTCTCTGAAAGGACAGCATTTAGAAAGTGAAGCAACACTCCATTCACTTCGCACAGTGAATTGAAGTGTTGGAACAGACTGCTTCTCTTTCAGAGAAACGCATGTGAGTTTCTTTTGAATGCTTGCAAGTTGCTTAAGGCACTTTCAAAGGAAAGTGATTTTCTCTGAAAGGACAGCATTTAGAAACTGAAGCAACACTCCATTCCCTTCGTGCAGTGAATTGAAGTGTTGGAACAGACTGCTTCTCTTTCAGAGAAACGCATGTGAGTTTCTGGTGAATGCTTGTAAGTAGCTTAAGGCACTTTCAAAGGAAAGTGATTTTCTCTGAAAGGACAGCATTTAGAAAGTGAAGCAACACTCCATTCACTTTGTACAGTGAACTGAAGTGTTGGAACAGACTGCTTCTCTTTCAGAGAAATGCATGTGAGTTTCTGTTGAATGCTTGTAAGTAGCTTAAGGCACATTCAAAGGAAAGGGATTTTCTCTGAAAGGACAGCATTTAGAAAGTGAAGCAACACTCCATTCACTTCGCACAGTGAATTGAAGTGTTGGAACAGACTGCTTCTCTTTCAGAGAAACGCATGTGAGTTTTTTGTGAATGCTTGAAAGTAGTTTAAGGCACTTTCAATGGAAAGTGATTTTCTCTGAAAGGACAGCATTTAGAAAGTGAGGCAACACTCCATTCACTTCGCACAGTGAATTGAAGTGTTGGAACAGACTGCTTCTCTTTCAGAGAAACGCATGTGAGTTTTTTATGAATGCTTGAAAGTAGTTTAATGCACTTTCAAAGGAAAGTGATTTTCTCTGAAAGGACAGCATTTAGAAAGTGAAGCAACACTCCATTCCCTTCGCACAATAAATTGAAGTGTTGGAACAGACTGCTTCTCTTTCATAGAAACGCATTAGTGTTTCTTGTGAATGCTTGCAAGTAGCTTAAGGCACATTCAAAGGAAAGTGATTTTCTCTGAAAGGACAGCATTTAGAAAGTGAAGCAACACTCCATTCACTTCGCACAGTGAATTGAAGTGTTGGAACAGACTGCTTCTCTTTCACAGAAACGCATGTGAGTTTCTTCCTGATGCTTGCAAGTAGCTTAAGGCACTTTCAAAGGAAAGTGATTTTCTCTTAAAGGACAGCATTTAGAAAGTGAAGCAACACTCCATTCACTTCGCACAGTGAATTGAAGTGTTGGAACAGACTGCTTCTCTTTAAGAGAAACGCATATGAGTTTCTGGTGAATGCTTGTAAGTAGCTTAAGGCACTTTCAAAGGAAAGTGATTTTCTCTGAAAGGACAGCATTTAGAAAGTGAAGCAACACTCCATTCACTTCGCACAGTGAATTGAAGTGTTGGAACAGACTGCTTCTCTTTCAGAGAAACGCATGTGAGTTTCTGGTGAATGCTTGTAAGTAGCTTAAGGCACTTTCAAAGGAAAGTGATTTTCTCTGAAAGGACAGCATTTAGAAAGTGAAGCAACACTCCATTCCCTTCGTGCAGTGAATTGAAGTTTTGGAACAGAGTGCTTCTCATTCATAGAAACGCATTAGTGTTTCTTGTGAATGCTTGTAAGTAGCTTAAGGCACTTTCAAAGGAAAGTGATTTTCTCTGAAAGGACAGCATTTAGAAAGTGAAGCAACACTCCATTCACTTCGCACAGTGAATTGAAGTGTTGGAACAGACTGCTTCTCTTTCAGAGAAACGCATGTGAGTTTCTTCCTAATGCTTGCAAATAGCTTAAGGCACTTTCAAAGGAAAGTGATTTTCTCTGAAAGGACAGCATTTAGAAAGTGAAGCAACACTCCATTCACTTCGCAGAGTGAATTGAAGTATTGGAACAGACTGCTTCTCTTTCAGAGAAACACATGTGAGTTTCTTCCTGATGCTTGCAAGTAGCTTAAGGCACTTTCAAAGGAAAGTGATTTTCTCTGAAAGGACAGCATTTAGAAAGTGAAGCAACACTCCATTCACTTCGCACAGTGAATTGAAGTGTTGGAACAGACTGCTTCTCTTTCAGAGAAACGCATGTGAGTTTCTTTTGAATGCTTGCAAGTTGCTTAAGGCACTTTCAAAGGAAAGTGATTTTCTCTGAAAGGACAGCATTTAGAAAGTGAAGCAACACTCCATTCACTTCGCACAGTGAATTGAAGAGTTGGAACAGACTGCTTCTCTTTCAGAGAAACGCATGTGCGTTTCTTCCTGATGCTTGCAAGTAGCTTAAGGCACTTTCAAAAAAGTGATTTTCTCTGAAAGGACAGCATTTAGAAAGTGAAGCAACACTCCATTCACTTCGCACAGTGAATTGAAGTGTTGGAACAGACTGTTTCTCTTTCAGAGAAACGCATGTGAGTTTCTGGTGAATGCTTGTAAGTAGCTTAAGGCACTTTCAAAGGAAAGTGATTTTCTCTGAAAGGACAGCATTTAGAAAGTGAAGCAACACTCCATTCACTTCGCACAGTGAATTGAAGTGTTGGAACAGACTGCTTCTCTTTCAGAGAAATGCATGTGAGTTTCTGTTGAATGCTTGTAAGTAGCTTAAGGCACTTTCAAAGGAAAGTGATTTTCTCTGAAAGGACAGCATTTAGAAAGTGAAGCAACACTCCATTCACTTCGCAGAGTGAATGAAGTATTGGAACAGACTGCTTCTCTTTCAGAGAAACGCATGTGAGTTTCTGGTGAATGCTTGTAAGTAGTTTAAGGCACGTTCAAAGGAAAGTGATTTTCTCTGAAAGGACAGCATTTAGAAAGTGAAGCAACACTCCATTCACTTCGCACAGTGAATTGAAGTGTTGGAACAGACTGCTTCTCTTTCAGAGAAACGCATGTGAGTTTCTTTTGAATGCTTGCAAGTTGCTTAAGGCACTTAAAAAGGAAAGTGATTTTCTCTGAAAGGACAGCATTTAGAAAGTGAAGCAACACGCCATTCACTTCGCACAGTGAAGTGTTGGAACAGACTGCTTCTCTTTAAGAGAAACGCATGTGAGTTTCTGGTGAATGCTTGTAAGTAGCTTAAGGCACTTTCAAAGGAAAGTGATTTTCTCTGAAAGGACAGCATTTAGAAAGTGAAGCAACACTCCATTCACTTCGCACAGTGAATTGAAGTGTTGGAACAGACTGCTTCTCTTTCAGAGAAACGCATGTGAGTTTCTGGTGAATGCTTGTAAGTAGCTTAAGGCACTTTCAAAGGAAAGTGATTTTCTCTGAAAGGACAGCATTAAGAAAGTGAAGCAACACTCCATTCACTTCGCACAGTGAATTGAAGTGTTGGAACAGACTGCTTCCCTTTCAGAGAAATGCATGTGAGTTTCTGTTGAATGCTTGTAAGTAGCTTAAGGCACATTCAAAGGAAAGGGATTTTCTGTGGAAGGACAGCATTTAGAAAGTGAAGCAACAATCCATTCACTTCGCACAGTGAATTGAAGTGTTGGAACAGACTCCTTCTCTTTCAGAGAAACGCATGTGAGTTTTTTGTGAATGCTTGAAAGTAGTTTAAGGCACTTTCAATGGAAAGTGATTTTCTCTGAAAGGACAGCATTTAGAAAGTGAGGCAACACTCCATTCACTTCGCACAGTGAATTGAAGTGTTGGAACAGACTGCTTCTCTTTCACAGAAACGCATGTGAGTTTTTTATGAATGCTTGAAAGTAGTTTAATGCACTTTCAAAGGAAAGTGATTTTCTCTGAAAGGACAGCATTTAGAAATTGAAGCAACACTCCATTCCCTTCGCACAATAAATTGAAGTGTTGGAACAGACTGCTTCTCTTTCATAGAAACGCATTAGTGTTTCTTGTGAATGCTTGCAAGTAGCTTAAGGCACATTCAAAGGAAAGTGATTTTCTCTGAAAGGACAGCATTTAGAAAGTGAAGCAACACTCCATTCACTTCGCACAGTGAATTGAAGTGTTGGAACAGACTGCTTCTCTTTCAGAGAAACGCATGTGAGTTTCTTCCTGATGCTTGCAAGTAGCTTAAGGCACTTTCAAAGGAAAGTGATTTTCTCTGAAAGGACAGCGTTTAGAAAGTGAAGCAACACTCCATTCACTTCGCACAGTGAATTGAAGTGTTGGAACAGACTGCTTCTCTATCAGAGAAACGCATGTGAGTTTCTGGTGAATGCTTGTAAGTAGCTTAAGGCACTTTCAAAGGAAAGTGATTTTCTCTGAAAGGACAGCATTTAGAAAGTGAAGCAACACTCCATTCACTTCGCACAGTGAATTGAAGTGTTAGAACAGACTGCTTCTCTTTCAGAGAAATGCATGTGAGTTTAAGTTGAATGCTTGTAAGTAGCTTAAGGCACTTTCCAAAGAAAGTGATTTTCTCTGAAAGGACAGCATTTAGAAAGTGAAGCAACACTCCATTCACTTCGCAGAGTGAATTGAAGTATTGGAACAGACTGCTTCTCTTTCAGAGAAACGCATGTGAGTTTCTGGTGAATGCTTGTAAGTAGCTTAAGGCACTTTCAAAGGAAAGTGATTTTCTCTGAAAGGACAGCATTTAGAAAGTGAAGCAACACTCCATTCACTTCGCACAGTGAATTGAAGTGTTGGAACAGACTGCTTCTCTTTCAGAGAAACGCATGTGAGTTTCTGGTGAATGCTTGTAAGTAGCTTAAGGCACTTTCAAAGGAAAGTGATTTTCTCTGAAAGGACAGCATTTAGAAAGTGAAGCAACACTCCATTCACTTCGCACAGTTAATTGAAGTGTTGGAACAGACTGCTTCTCTTTCAGAGAAATGCATGTGAGTTTCTGTTGAATGCTTGTAAGTAGCTTAAGGCACTTTCAAAGGAAAGTGATTTTCTCTGAAAGGACAGCATTTAGAAAGTGAAGCAACACTCCATTCACTTCGCAGAGTGAATTGAAGTATTGGAACAGACTGCTTCTCTTTCAGAGAAACGCATGTGAGTTTCTGGTGAATGCTTGTAAGTAGCTTAAGGCACGTTCAAAGGAAAGTGATTTTCTCTGAAAGGACAGCATTTAGAAAGTGAAGCAACACTCCATTCACTTCGCACAGTGAATTGAAGTGTTGGAACAGACTGCTTCTCTTTCAGAGAAATGCATGTGAGTTTCTGTTGAATGCTTGTAAGTAGCTTAAGGCACATTCAAAGGAAAGGGATTTTCTCTGAAAGGACAGCATTTAGAAACTGAAGCAACACTCCATTCACTTCGCACAGTGAATTGAAGTGTTGGAACAGACTGCTTCTCTTTCAGAGAAACGCATGTGAGTTTTTTGTGAATGCTTGAAAGTAGTTTAAGGCACTTTCAATGGAAAGTGATTTTCTCTGAAAGGACAGCATTTAGAAAGTGAGGCAACAGTCCATTCACTTCGCACAGTGAATTGAAGTGTTGGAACAGACTGCTTCTCTTTCAGAGAAATGCATGTGAGTTTCTGGTGAATGCTTGTAAGTAGCTTAAGGCACATTCAAAGGAAAGGGATTTTCTCTGGAAGGACAGCATTTAGAAAGTGAAGCAACAATCCATTCACTTCGCACAGTGAATTGAAGTGTTGGAACAGACTCCTTCTCTTTCAGAGAAACGCATGTGAGTTTTTTGTGAATGCTTGAAAGTAGTTTAAGGCACTTTCAATGGAAAGTGATTTTCTCTGAAAGGACAGCATTTAGAAAGTGAGGCAACACTCCATTCACTTCGCACAGTGAATTGAAGTGTTGGAACAGACTGCTTCTCTTTCACAGAAACGCATGTGAGTTTTTTATGAATGCTTGAAAGTAGTTTAATGCACTTTCAAAGGAAAGTGATTTTCTCTGAAAGGACAGCATTTAGAAAGTGAAGCAACACTCCATTCCCTTCGCACAATAAATTGAAGTGTTGGAACAGACTGCTTCTCTTTCATAGAAACGCATTAGTGTTTCTTGTGAATGCTTGCAAGTAGCTTAAGGCACATTCAAAGGAAAGTGATTTTCTCTGAAAGGACAGCATTTAGAAAGTGAAGCAACACTCCATTCACTTCGCACAGTGAATTGAAGTGTTGGAACAGACTGCTTCTCTTTCAGAGAAACGCATGTGAGTTTCTTCCTGATGCTTGCAAGTAGCTTAAGGCACTTTCAAAGGAAAGTGATTTTCTCTGAAAGGACAGCGTTTAGAAAGTGAAGCAACACTCCATTCACTTCGCACAGTGAATTGAAGTGTTGGAACAGACTGCTTCTCTATCAGAGAAACGCATGTGAGTTTCTGGTGAATGCTTGTAAGTAGCTTAAGGCACTTTCAAAGGAAAGTGATTTTCTCTGAAAGGACAGCATTTAGAAAGTGAAGCAACACTCCATTCACTTCGCACAGTGAATTGAAGTGTTAGAACAGACTGCTTCTCTTTCAGAGAAATGCATGTGAGTTTAAGTTGAATGCTTGTAAGTAGCTTAAGGCACTTTCCAAAGAAAGTGATTTTCTCTGAAAGGACAGCATTTAGAAAGTGAAGCAACACTCCATTCACTTCGCAGAGTGAATTGAAGTATTGGAACAGACTGCTTCTCTTTCAGAGAAACGCATGTGAGTTTCTGGTGAATGCTTGTAAGTAGCTTAAGGCACTTTCAAAGGAAAGTGATTTTCTCTGAAAGGACAGCATTTAGAAAGTGAAGCAACACTCCATTCACTTCGCACAGTGAATTGAAGTGTTGGAACAGACTGCTTCTCTTTCAGAGAAACGCATGTGAGTTTCTGGTGAATGCTTGTAAGTAGCTTAAGGCACTTTCAAAGGAAAGTGATTTTCTCTGAAAGGACAGCATTTAGAAAGTGAAGCAACACTCCATTCACTTCGCACAGTTAATTGAAGTGTTGGAACAGACTGCTTCTCTTTCAGAGAAATGCATGTGAGTTTCTGTTGAATGCTTGTAAGTAGCTTAAGGCACTTTCAAAGGAAAGTGATTTTCTCTGAAAGGACAGCATTTAGAAAGTGAAGCAACACTCCATTCACTTCGCAGAGTGAATTGAAGTATTGGAACAGACTGCTTCTCTTTCAGAGAAACGCATGTGAGTTTCTGGTGAATGCTTGTAAGTAGCTTAAGGCACGTTCAAAGGAAAGTGATTTTCTCTGAAAGGACAGCATTTAGAAAGTGAAGCAACACTCCATTCACTTCGCACAGTGAATTGAAGTGTTGGAACAGACTGCTTCTCTTTCAGAGAAATGCATGTGAGTTTCTGTTGAATGCTTGTAAGTAGCTTAAGGCACATTCAAAGGAAAGGGATTTTCTCTGAAAGGACAGCATTTAGAAACTGAAGCAACACTCCATTCACTTCGCACAGTGAATTGAAGTGTTGGAACAGACTGCTTCTCTTTCAGAGAAACGCATGTGAGTTTTTTGTGAATGCTTGAAAGTAGTTTAAGGCACTTTCAATGGAAAGTGATTTTCTCTGAAAGGACAGCATTTAGAAAGTGAGGCAACACTCCATTCACTTCGCACAGTGAATTGAAGTGTTGGAACAGACTGCTTCTCTTTCAGAGAAATGCATGTGAGTTTTTTATGAATGCTTGAAAGTAGTTTAATGCACTTTCAAAGGAAAGTGATTTTCTCTGAAAGGACAGCATTTAGAAAGTGAAGCAACATTCCATTCCCTTCGCACAATAAATTGAAGTGTTGGAACAGACTGCTTCTCTTACATAGAAATGCATTAGTGTTTCTTGTGAATGCTTGCAAGTAGCTTAAGGCACATTCAAAGGAAAGTGATTTTCTCTGAAAGGACAGCATTTAGAAAGTGAAGCAACACTCCATTCACTTCGCACAGTGAATTGAAGTGTTGGAACAGACTGCTTCTCTTTCAGAGAAACGCATGTGAGTTTCTTCCTGATGCTTGCAGGTAGCTTAAGGCACTTTCAAAGGAAAGTGATTTTCTCTGAAAGGACAGCATTTAGAAAGTGAAGCAACACTCCATTCACTTCGCACAGTGAATTGAAGTGTTGGAACAGACTGCTTCTCTATCAGAGAAAAGCATGTGAGTTTCTGGTGAATGCTTGTAAGTAGCTTAAGGCACTTTCAAAGGAAAGTGATTTTCTCTGAAAGGACAGCATTTCTTAAGTGAAGCAACACTCCATTCACTTCGCACAGTGAATTGAAGTGTTAGAACAGACTGCTTCTCTTTCAGAGAAATGCATGTGAGTTTAAGTTGAATGCTTGTAAGTAGCTTAAGGCACTTTCCAAAGAAAGTGATTTTCTCTAAAAGGACAGCATTTAGAAAGTGAAGCAACACTCCATTCACTTCGCAGAGTGAATTGAAGTATTGGAACAGACTGCTTCTCTTTCAGAGAAACGCATGTGAGTTTCTGGTGAATGCTTGTAAGTAGCTTAAGGCACTTTCAAAGGAAAGTGATTTTCTCTGAAAGGACAGCATTTAGAAAGTGAAACAACACTCCATTCACTTCGCACAGTGAATTGAAGTGTTGGAACAGACTGCTTCTCTTTCAGAGAAACGCATGTGAGTTTCTGGTGAATGCTTGTAAGTAGCTTAAGGCACTTTCAAAGGAAAGTGATTTTCTCTGAAAGGACAGCATTTAGAAAGTGAAGCAACACTCCATTCACTTCGCACAGTTAATTAAAGTGTTGGAACAGACTGCTTCTCTTTCAGAGAAATGCATGTGAGTTTCTGTTGAATGCTTGTAAGTAGCTTAAGGCACTTTCAAAGGAAAGTGATTTTCTCTGAAAGGACAGCATTTAGAAACTGAAGCAACACACCATTCACTTCGCACAGTGAATTGAAGTGTTGGAACAGACTGCTTCTCTTTCAGAGAAACGCATGTGAGTTTCTGGTGAATGCTTGTAAGTAGCTTAAGGCACTTTCAAAGGAAAGTGATTTTCTCTGAAAGGACAGCATTTAGAAAGTGAAGCAACACTCCTTTCCCTTCGCACAGTGAATTGAAGTGTTGGAACAGACTGCTTCTCTTTCAGAGAAACGCATGTGAGTTTCTGGTGAATGCTTGTAAGTAGCTTAAGGCACTTTCAAAGGAAAGTGATTTTCTCTGAAAGGACAGCATTTAGAAAGTGAAGCAACACTCCATTCCCTTCGTGCAGTGAATTGAAGTTTTGGAACAGAGTGCTACTCATTCATAGAAACGCATTAGTGTTTCTTGTGAATGCTTGCAAGTTGCTTAAGGCACTTTCAAAGGAAAGTGATTTTCTCTGAAAGGACAGCATTTAGAAAGTGAAGCAACACTCCATTCACTTTGTACAGTGAATTGAAGTGTTGGAACAGACTGCTTCTCTTTCAGAGAAATGCATGTGAGTTTCTGTTGAATGCTTGTAAGTAGCTTAAGGCACATTCAAAGGAAAGGGATTTTCTCTGAAAGGACAGCATTTAGAAAGTGAAGCAACACTCCATTCACTTCGCACAGTGAATTGAAGTGTTGGAACAGACTGCTTCTCTTTCAGAGAAACGCATGTGAGTTTTTTGTGAATGCTTGAAAGTAGTTTAAGGCACTTTCAATGGAAAGTGATTTTCTCTGAAAGGACAGCATTTAGAAAGTGAGGCAACACTCCATTCACTTCGCACAGTGAATTGAAGTGTTGGAACAGACTGCTTCTCTTTCAGAGAAACGCATGTGAGTTTCTTCCTAATGCTTGCAAATAGCTTAAGGCACTTTCAAAGGAAAGTGATTTTCTCTGAAAGGACAGCATTTAGAAAGTGAAGCAACACTCCATTCACTTCGCACAGTGAATTGAAGTGTTGGAACAGACTGCTTCTCTTTCAGAGAAACGCATGTGAGTTTCTTCCTGATGCTTGCAAGTAGCTTAAGGCACTTTCAAAGGAAAGTGATTTTCTCTGAAAGGACAGCATTTAGAAAGTGAAGCAACACTCCATTCACTTCGCACAGTGAATTGAAGTGTTGGAACAGACTGTTTCTCTTTCAGAGAAACGCATGTGAGTTTCTGGTGAATGCTTGTAAGTAGCTTAAGGCACTTTCAAAGGAAAGTGATTTTCTCTGAAAGGACAGCATTTAGAAAGTGAAGCAACACTCCATTCACTTCGCACAGTTAATTGAAGTGTTGGAACAGACTGCTTCTCTTTCAGAGAAATGCATGTGAGTTTCTGTTGAATGCTTGTAAGTAGCTTAAGGCACTTTCAAAGGAAAGTGATTTTCTCTGAAAGGACAGCATTTAGAAAGTGAAGCAACACTCCATTCACTTCGCAGAGTGAATTGAAGTATTGGAACAGACTGCTTCTCTTTCAGAGAAACGCATGTGAGTTTCTGGTGAATGCTTGTAAGTAGCTTAAGGCACGTTCAAAGGAAAGTGATTTTCTCTGAAAGGACAGCATTTAGAAAGTGAAGCAACACTCCATTCACTTCGCACAGTGAATTGAAGTGTTGGAACAGACTGCTTCTCTTTCAGAGAAACGCATGTTAGTTTCTTTTGAATGCTTGCAAGTTGCTTAAGGCACTTTCAAAGGAAAGTGATTTTCTCTGAAAGGACAGCATTTAGAAAGTGAAGCAACACTCCATTCACTTCGCACAGTGAATTGAAGTGTTGGAACAGACTGCTTCTCTTTCAGAGAAACGCATGTGAGTTTCTTCCTGATGCTTGCAAGTAGCTTAAGGCACTTTCAAAGGAAAGTGATTTTCTCTGAAAGGACAGCATTTAGAAAGTGAAGCAACACTCCATTCACTTCGCACAGTGAATTGAAGTGTTGGAACAGACTGTTTCTCTTTCAGAGAAACGCATGTGAGTTTCTGGTGAATGCTTGTAAGTAGCTTAAGGCACTTTCAAAGGAAAGTGATTTTCTCTGAAAGGACAGCATTTAGAAAGTGAAGCAACACTCCATTCACTTCGCACAGTGAATTGAAGTGTTGGAACAGACTGCTTCTCTTTCAGAGAAATGCATGGGAGTTTCTGTTGAATGCTTGTAAGTAGCTTAAGGCACTTTCAAAGGAAAGTGATTTTCTCTGAAAGGACAGCATTTAGAAAGTGAAGCAACACTCCATTCACTTCGCACAGTGAATTGAAGTGTTGGAACAGACTGCTTCTCTTTCAGAGAAATGCATGTGAGTTTCTGTTGAATGCTTGTAAGTAGCTTAAGGCACATTCAAAGGAAAGGGATTTTCTCTGGAAGGACAGCATTTAGAAAATGAAGCAACACTCCATTCACTTCGCACAGTGAATTGAAGTGTTGGAACAGACTCCTTCTGTTTCAGAGAAACGCATGTGAGTTTTTTGTGAATGCTTGAAAGTAGTTTAAGGCACTTTCAATGGAAAGTGATTTTCTCTGAAAGGACAGCATTTAGAAAGTGAGGCAACACTCCATTCACTTCGCACAGTGAATTGAAGTGTTGGAACAGACTGCTTCTCTTTCAGAGAAACGCATGTGAGTTTCTTTTGAATGCTTGCAAGTTGCTTAAGGCACTTTCAAAGGAAAGTGATTTTCTCTGAAAGGACAGCATTTAGAAAGTGAAGCAACACGCCATTCACTTCGCACAATAAATTGAAGTGTTGGAACAGACTGCTTCTCTTTCATAGAAACGCAATAGTGTTTCTTGTGAATGCTTGCAAGTAGCTTAAGGCACATTCAAAGGAAAGTGATTTTCTCTGAAAGGACAGCATTTAGAAAGTGAAGCAACACTCCATTCACTTCGCACAGTGAATTGAAGTGTTGGAACAGACTGCTTCTCTTTCAGAGAAACGCATGTGAGTTTCTTCCTGATGCTTGCAAGTAGCTTAAGGCACTTTCAAAGGAAAGTGATTTTCTCTGAAAGGACAGCATTTAGAAAGTGAAGCAACACTCCATTCACTTCGCACAGTGAATTGAAGTGTTGGAACAGACTGCTTCTCTATCAGAGAAACGCATGTGAGTTTCTGGTGAATGCTTGTAAGTAGCTTAAGGCACTTTCAAAGGAAAGTGATTTTCTCTGAAAGGACAGCATTTCTTAAGTGAAGCAACACTCCATTCACTTCGCACAGTGAATTGAAGTGTTAGAACAGACTGCTTCTCTTTCAGAGAAATGCATGTGAGTTTAAGTTGAATGCTTGTAAGTAGCTTAAGGCACTTTCCAAAGAAAGTGATTTTCTCTGAAAGGACAGCATTTAGAAAGTGAAGCAACACTCCATTCACTTCGCAGAGTGAATTGAAGTATTGGAACAGACTGCTTCTCTTTCAGAGAAACGCATGTGAGTTTCTGGTGAATGCTTGTAAGTAGCTTAAGGCACTTTCAAAGGAAAGTGATTTTCTCTGAAAGGACAGCATTTAGAAAGTGAAGCAACACTCCATTCACTTCGCACAGTGAATTGAAGTGTTGGAACAGACTGCTTCTCTTTCAGAGAAACGCATGTGAGTTTCTGGTGAATGCTTGTAAGTAGCTTAAGGCACTTTCAAAGGAAAGTGATTTTCTCTGAAAGGACAGCATTTAGAAAGTGAAGCAACACTCCATTCACTTCGCACAGTTAATTGAAGTGTTGGAACAGACTGCTTCTCTTTCAGAGAAATGCATGTGAGTTTCTGTTGAATGCTTGTAAGTAGCTTAAGGCACTTTCAAAGGAAAGTGATTTTCTCTGAAAGGACAGCATTTAGAAAGTGAAGCAACACTCCATTCACTTCGCAGAGTGAATTGAAGTATTGGAACAGACTACTTCTCTTTCAGAGAAACGCATGTGAGTTTCTGGTGAATGCTTGTAAGTAGCTTAAGGCACGTTCAAAGGAAAGTGATTTTCTCTGAAAGGACAGCATTTAGAAAGTGAAGCAACACTCCATTCACTTCGCACAGTGAATTGAAGTGTTGGAACAGACTGCTTCTCTTTCAGAGAAATGCATGAGAGTTTCTGTTGAATGCTTGTAAGTAGCTTAAGGCACATTCAAAGGAAAGGGATTTTCTCTGAAAGGACAGCATTTAGAAACTGAAGCAACACTCCATTCACTTCGCACAGTGAATTGAAGTGTTGGAACAGACTGCTTCTCTTTCAGAGAAACGCATGTGAGTTTTTTGTGAATGCTTGAAAGTAGTTTAAGGCACTTTCAATGGAAAGTGATTTTCTCTGAAAGGACAGCATTTAGAAAGTGAGGCAACACTCCATTCACTTCGCACAGTGAATTGAAGTGTTGGAACAGACTGCTTCTCTTTCAGAGAAACGCATGTGAGTTTTTTATGAATGCTTGAAAGTAGTTTAATGCACTTTCAAAGGAAAGTGATTTTCTCTGAAAGGACAGCATTTAGAAAGTGAAGCAACATTCCATTCCCTTCGCACAATAAATTGAAGTGTTGGAACAGACTGCTTCTCTTTCATAGAAATGCATTAGTGTTTCTTGTGAATGCTTGCAAGTAGCTTAAGGCACATTCAAAGGAAAGTGATTTTCTCTGAAAGGACAGCATTTAGAAAGTGAAGCAACACTCCATTCACTTCGCACAGTGAATTGAAGTGTTGGAACAGACTGCTTCTCTTTCAGAGAAACGCATGTGAGTTTCTTCCTGATGCTTGCAGGTAGCTTAAGGCACTTTCAAAGGAAAGTGATTTTCTCTGAAAGGACAGCATTTAGAAAGTGAAGCAACACTCCATTCACTTCGCACAGTGAATTGAAGTGTTGGAACAGACTGCTTCTCTATCAGAGAAAAGCATGTGAGTTTCTGGTGAATGCTTGTAAGTAGCTTAAGGCACTTTCAAAGGAAAGTGATTTTCTCTGAAAGGACAGCATTTCTTAAGTGAAGCAACACTCCATTCACTTCGCACAGTGAATTGAAGTGTTAGAACAGACTGCTTCTCTTTCAGAGAAATGCATGTGAGTTTAAGTTGAATGCTTGTAAGTAGCTTAAGGCACTTTCCAAAGAAAGTGATTTTCTCTGAAAGGACAGCATTTAGAAAGTGAAGCAACACTCCATTCACTTCGCAGAGTGAATTGAAGTATTGGAACAGACTGCTTCTCTTTCAGAGAAACGCATGTGAGTTTCTGGTGAATGCTTGTAAGTAGCTTAAGGCACTTTCAAAGGAAAGTGATTTTCTCTGAAAGGACAGCATTTAGAAAGTGAAACAACACTCCATTCACTTCGCACAGTGAATTGAAGTGTTGGAACAGACTGCTTCTCTTTCAGAGAAACGCATGTGAGTTTCTGGTGAATGCTTGTAAGTAGCTTAAGGCACTTTCAAAGGAAAGTGATTTTCTCTGAAAGGACAGCATTTAGAAAGTGAAGCAACACTCCATTCACTTCGCACAGTTAATTAAAGTGTTGGAACAGACTGCTTCTCTTTCAGAGAAATGCATGTGAGTTTCTGTTGAATGCTTGTAAGTAGCTTAAGGCACTTTCAAAGGAAAGTGATTTTCTCTGAAAGGACAGCATTTAGAAACTGAAGCAACACACCATTCACTTCGCACAGTGAATTGAAGTGTTGGAACAGACTGCTTCTCTTTCAGAGAAACGCATGTGAGTTTCTGGTGAATGCTTGTAAGTAGCTTAAGGCACTTTCAAAGGAAAGTGATTTTCTCTGAAAGGACAGCATTTAGAAAGTGAAGCAACACTCCATTCCCTTCGCACAGTGAATTGAAGTGTTGGAACAGACTGCTTCTCTTTCAGAGAAACGCATGTGAGTTTCTGGTGAATGCTTGTAAGTAGCTTAAGGCACTTTCAAAGGAAAGTGATTTTCTCTGAAAGGACAGCATTTAGAAAGTGAAGCAACACTCCATTCCCTTCGTGCAGTGAATTGAAGTTTTGGAACAGAGTGCTTCTCATTCATAGAAACGCATTAGTGTTTCTTGTGAATTCTTGCAAGTTGCTTAAGGCACTTTCAAAGGAAAGTGATTTTCTCTGAAAGGACAGCATTTAGAAAGTGAAGCAACACTCCATTCACTTTGTACAGTGAATTGAAGTGTTGGAACAGACTGCTTCTCTTTCAGAGAAATGCATGTGAGTTTCTGTTGAATGCTTGTAAGTAGCTTAAGGCACATTCAAAGGAAAGGGATTTTCTCTGAAAGGACAGCATTTAGAAAGTGAAGCAACACTCCATTCACTTCGCACAGTGAATTGAAGTGTTGGAACAGACTGCTTCTCTTTCAGAGAAACGCATGTGAGTTTTTTGTGAATGCTTGAAAGTAGTTTAAGGCACTTTCAATGGAAAGTGATTTTCTCTGAAAGGACAGCATTTAGAAAGTGAGGCAACACTCCATTCACTTCGCACAGTGAATTGAAGTGTTGGAACAGACTGCTTCTCTTTCAGAGAAACGCATGTGAGTTTCTTCCTAATGCTTGCAAATAGCTTAAGGCACTTTCAAAGGAAAGTGATTTTCTCTGAAAGGACAGCATTTAGAAAGTGAAGCAACACTCCATTCACTTCGCACAGTGAATTGAAGTGTTGGAACAGACTGCTTCTCTTTCAGAGAAACGCATGTGAGTTTCTTCCTGATGCTTGCAAGTAGCTTAAGGCACTTTCAAAGGAAAGTGATTTTCTCTGAAAGGACAGCATTTAGAAAGTGAAGCAACACTCCATTCACTTCGCACAGTGAATTGAAGTGTTGGAACAGACTGTTTCTCTTTCAGAGAAACGCATGTGAGTTTCTGGTGAATGCTTGTAAGTAGCTTAAGGCACTTTCAAAGGAAAGTGATTTTCTCTGAAAGGACAGCATTTAGAAAGTGAAGCAACACTCCATTCACTTCGCACAGTTAATTGAAGTGTTGGAACAGACTGCTTCTCTTTCAGAGAAATGCATGTGAGTTTCTGTTGAATGCTTGTAAGTAGCTTAAGGCACTTTCAAAGGAAAGTGATTTTCTCTGAAAGGACAGCATTTAGAAAGTGAAGCAACACTCCATTCACTTCGCAGAGTGAATTGAAGTATTGGAACAGACTGCTTCTCTTTCAGAGAAACGCATGTGAGTTTCTGGTGAATGCTTGTAAGTAGCTTAAGGCACGTTCAAAGGAAAGTGATTTTCTCTGAAAGGACAGCATTTAGAAAGTGAAGCAACACTCCATTCACTTCGCACAGTGAATTGAAGTGTTGGAACAGACTGCTTCTCTTTCAGAGAAACGCATGTTAGTTTCTTTTGAATGCTTGCAAGTTGCTTAAGGCACTTTCAAAGGAAAGTGATTTTCTCTGAAAGGACAGCATTTAGAAAGTGAAGCAACACTCCATTCACTTCGCACAGTGAATTGAAGTGTTGGAACAGACTGCTTCTCTTTCAGAGAAACGCATGTGAGTTTCTTCCTGATGCTTGCAAGTAGCTTAAGGCACTTTCAAAGGAAAGTGATTTTCGCTGAAAGGACAGCATTTAGAAAGTGAAGCAACACTCCATTCACTTCGCACAGTGAATTGAAGTGTTGGAACAGACTGTTTCTCTTTCAGAGAAACGCATGTGAGTTTCTGGTGAATGCTTGTAAGTAGCTTAAGGCACTTTCAAAGGAAAGTGATTTTCTCTGAAAGGACAGCATTTAGAAAGTGAAGCAACACTCCATTCCCTTCGCACAGTGAATTGAAGTGTTGGAACAGACTGCTTCTCTTTCAGAGAAACGCATGTGAGTTTCTGGTGAATGCTTGTAAGTAGCTTAAGGCACTTTCAAAGGAAAGTGATTTTCTCTGAAAGGACAGCATTTAGAAAGTGAAGCAACACTCCATTCCCTTCGTGCAGTGAATTGAAGTTTTGGAACAGAGTGCTTCTCATTCATAGAAACGCATTAGTGTTTCTTGTGAATGCTTGCAAGTTGCTTAAGGCACTTTCAAAGGAAAGTGATTTTCTCTGAAAGGACAGCATTTAGAAAGTGAAGCAACACTCCATTCACTTTGTACAGTGAATTGAAGTGTTGGAACAGACTGCTTCTCTTTCAGAGAAATGCATGTGAGTTTCTGTTGAATGCTTGTAAGTAGCTTAAGGCACATTCAAAGGAAAGGGATTTTCTCTGAAAGGACAGCATTTAGAAAGTGAAGCAACACTCCATTCACTTCGCACAGTGAATTGAAGTGTTGGAACAGACTGCTTCTCTTTCAGAGAAACGCATGTGAGTTTTTTGTGAATGCTTGAAAGTAGTTTAAGGCACTTTCAATGGAAAGTGATTTTCTCTGAAAGGACAGCATTTAGAAAGTGAGGCAACACTCCATTCACTTCGCACAGTGAATTGAAGTGTTGGAACAGACTGCTTCTCTTTCAGAGAAACGCATGTGAGTTTCTTCCTAATGCTTGCAAATAGCTTAAGGCACTTTCAAAGGAAAGTGATTTTCTCTGAAAGGACAGCATTTAGAAAGTGAAGCAACACTCCATTCACTTCGCACAGTGAATTGAAGTGTTGGAACAGACTGCTTCTCTTTCAGAGAAACGCATGTGAGTTTCTTCCTGATGCTTGCAAGTAGCTTAAGGCACTTTCAAAGGAAAGTGATTTTCTCTGAAAGGACAGCATTTAGAAAGTGAAGCAACACTCCATTCACTTCGCACAGTGAATTGAAGTGTTGGAACAGACTGTTTCTCTTTCAGAGAAACGCATGTGAGTTTCTGGTGAATGCTTGTAAGTAGCTTAAGGCACTTTCAAAGGAAAGTGATTTTCTCTGAAAGGACAGCATTTAGAAAGTGAAGCAACACTCCATTCACTTCGCACAGTTAATTGAAGTGTTGGAACAGACTGCTTCTCTTTCAGAGAAATGCATGTGAGTTTCTGTTGAATGCTTGTAAGTAGCTTAAGGCACTTTCAAAGGAAAGTGATTTTCTCTGAAAGGACAGCATTTAGAAAGTGAAGCAACACTCCATTCACTTCGCAGAGTGAATTGAAGTATTGGAACAGACTGCTTCTCTTTCAGAGAAACGCATGTGAGTTTCTGGTGAATGCTTGTAAGTAGCTTAAGGCACGTTCAAAGGAAAGTGATTTTCTCTGAAAGGACAGCATTTAGAAAGTGAAGCAACACTCCATTCACTTCGCACAGTGAATTGAAGTGTTGGAACAGACTGCTTCTCTTTCAGAGAAACGCATGTTAGTTTCTTTTGAATGCTTGCAAGTTGCTTAAGGCACTTTCAAAGGAAAGTGATTTTCTCTGAAAGGACAGCATTTAGAAAGTGAAGCAACACTCCATTCACTTCGCACAGTGAATTGAAGTGTTGGAACAGACTGCTTCTCTTTCAGAGAAACGCATGTGAGTTTCTTCCTGATGCTTGCAAGTAGCTTAAGGCACTTTCAAAGGAAAGTGATTTTCGCTGAAAGGACAGCATTTAGAAAGTGAAGCAACACTCCATTCACTTCGCACAGTGAATTGAAGTGTTGGAACAGACTGTTTCTCTTTCAGAGAAACGCATGTGAGTTTCTGGTGAATGCTTGTAAGTAGCTTAAGGCACTTTCAAAGGAAAGTGATTTTCTCTGAAAGGACAGCATTTAGAAAGTGAAGCAACACTCCATTCACTTCGCACAGTGAATTGAAGTGTTGGAACAGACTGCTTCTCTTTCAGAGAAATGCATGGGAGTTTCTGTTGAATGCTTGTAAGTAGCTTAAGGCACTTTCAAAGGAAAGTGATTTTCTCTGAAAGGACAGCATTTAGAAAGTGAAGCAACACTCCATTCACTTCGCACAGTGAATTGAAGTGTTGGAACAGACTGCTTCTCTTTCAGAGAAATGCATGTGAGTTTCTGTTGAATGCTTGTAAGTAGCTTAAGGCACATTCAAAGGAAAGGGATTTTCTCTGGAAGGACAGCATTTAGAAAATGAAGCAACACTCCATTCACTTCGCACAGTGAATTGAAGTGTTGGAACAGACTCCTTCTCTTTCAGAGAAACGCATGTGAGTTTTTTGTGAATGCTTGAAAGTAGTTTAAGGCACTTTCAATGGAAAGTGATTTTCTCTGAAAGGACAGCATTTAGAAAGTGAGGCAACACTCCATTCACTTCGCACAGTGAATTGAAGTGTTGGAACAGACTGCTTCTCTTTCAGAGAAACGCATGTGAGTTTCTTTTGAATGCTTGCAAGTTGCTTAAGGCACTTTCAAAGGAAAGTGATTTTCTCTGAAAGGACAGCATTTAGAAAGTGAAGCAACACGCCATTCACTTCGCACAATAAATTGAAGTGTTGGAACAGACAGCTTCTCTTTCATAGAAACGCAATAGTGTTTCTTGTGAATGCTTGCAAGTAGCTTAAGGCACATTCAAAGGAAAGTGATTTTCTCTGAAAGGACAGCATTTAGAAAGTGAAGCAACACTCCATTCACTTCGCACAGTGAATTGAAGTGTTGGAACAGACTGCTTCTCTTTCAGAGAAACGCATGTGAGTTTAAGTTGAATGCTTGCAAGTAGCTTAAGGCACTTTCAAAGGAAAGTGATTTTCTCTGAAAGGACAGCATTTAGAAAGTGAAGCAACACTCCATTCACTTCGCACAGTGAATTGAAGTGTTGGAACAGACTGCTTCTCTATCAGAGAAACGCATGTGAGTTTCTGGTGAATGCTTGTAAGTAGCTTAAGGCACTTTCAAAGGAAAGTGATTTTCTCTGAAAGGACAGCATTTAGAAAGTGAAGCAACACTCCATTCACTTCGCACAGTGAATTGAAGTGTTAGAACAGACTGCTTCTCTTTCAGAGAAATGCATGTGAGTTTAAGTTGAATGCTTGTAAGTAGCTTAAGGCACTTTCCAAAGAAAGTGATTTTCTCTGAAAGGACAGCATTTAGAAAGTGAAGCAACACTCCATTCACTTCGCAGAGTGAATTGAAGTATTGGAACAGACTGCTTCTCTTTCAGAGAAACGCATGTGAGTTTCTGGTGAATGCTTGTAAGTAGCTTAAGGCACTTTCAAAGGAAAGTGATTTTCTCTGAAAGGACAGCATTTAGAAAGTGAAGCAACACTCCATTCACTTCGCACAGTGAATTGAAGTGTTGGAACAGACTGCTTCTCTTTCAGAGAAACGCATGTGAGTTTCTGGTGAATGCTTGTAAGTAGCTTAAGGCACTTTCAAAGGAAAGTGATTTTCTCTGAAAGGACAGCATTTAGAAAGTGAAGCAACACTCCATTCACTTCGCACAGTTAATTGAAGTGTTGGAACAGACTGCTTCTCTTTCAGAGAAATGCATGTGAGTTTCTGTTGAATGCTTGTAAGTAGCTTAAGGCACTTTCAAAGGAAAGTGATTTTCTCTGAAAGGACAGCATTTAGAAAGTGAAGCAACACTCCATTCACTTCGCAGAGTGAATTGAAGTATTGGAACAGACTGCTTCTCTTTCAGAGAAACGCATGTGAGTTTCTGGTGAATGCTTGTAAGTAGCTTAAGGCACGTTCAAAGGAAAGTGATTTTCTCTGAAAGGACAGCATTTAGAAAGTGAAGCAACACTCCATTCACTTCGCACAGTGAATTGAAGTGTTGGAACAGACTGCTTCTCTTTCAGAAAAACGCATGTGAGTTTCTTTTGAATGCTTGCAAGTTGCTTAAGGCACTTTCAAAGGAAAGTGATTTTCTCTGAAAGGACAGCATTTAGAAACTGAAGCAACACGCCATTCACTTCGCACAGTGAATTGAAGTTTTGGAACAGACTGCTTCTCTTTAAGAGAAACGCATGTGAGTTTCTGGTGAATGCTTGTAAGTAGCTTAAGGCACTTTCAAACGAAAGTGATTTTCTCTGAAAGGACAGCATTTAGAAAGTGAAGCAACACTCCATTCACTTCGCACAGTGAATTGAAGTGTTGGAACAGACTGCTTCTCTTTCAGAGAAACGCATGTGAGTTTCTGGTGAATGCTTGTAAGTAGCTTAAGGCACTTTCAAAGGAAAGTGATTTTCTCTGAAAGGACAGCATTTAGAAAGTGAAGCAACACTCCATTCACTTCGCACAGTGAATTGAAGTGTTGGAATAGACTACTTCACTTTCAGAGAAGCGCATGTGAGTTTCTTGTGAATTATTGCAAGTCGCTTAAGGCACTTTCAAAGGAAAGTGATTTTCTCTGAAAGGACAGCATTTAGAAACTGAAGCAACACTCCATTCACTTCGCACAGTGAATTGAAGTGTTGGAACACACTGCTTGTCTTTCAGAGAAACGCATGTGAGTTTTTTGTGAGTGCTTGAAAGTAGTTTAAGGCACTTTCAAAGGAAAATGATTTTCTCTGAAAGGACAGCATTTAGAAAGTGAAGCAACACTCCATTCACTTTGTACAGTGAATTGAAGTGTTGGAACAGACTGCTTCTCTTTCAGAGAAATGCATGTGAGTTTCTGTTGAATGCTTGTAAGTTGCTTAAGGCACTTTCAAAGGAAAGGGATTTTCTCTGGAAGGACAGCATTTAGAAAGTGAAGCAACACTCCATTCACTTCGCACAGTGAATTGAAGTGTTGGAACAGACTCCTTCTCTTTCAGAGAAACGCATGTGAGTTTTGTGTGAATGCTTGAAAGTAGTTTAAGGCACTTTCAATGGAAAGTGATTTTCTCTGAAAGGACAGCATTTAGAAAGTGAGGCAACACTCCATTCACTTCGCACAGTGAATTGAAGTGTTGGAACAGACTGCTTCTCTTTCAGAGAAACGCATGTGAGTTTTTTATGAATGCTTGAAAGTAGTTTAATGCACTTTCAAAGGAAAGTGATTTTCTCTGAAAGGACAGCATTTAGAAAGTGAAGCAACACTCCATTCCCTTCGCACAATAAATTGAAGTGTTGGAACAGACTGCTTCTCTTTCATAGAAACGCATTAGTGTTTCTTGTGAATGCTTGCAAGTAGCTTAAGGCACATTCAAAGGAAAGTGATTTTCTCTGAAAGGACAGCATTTAGAAAGTGAAGCAACACTCCATTCACTTCGCACAGTGAATTGAAGTGTTGGAACAGACTGCTTCTCTTTCAGAGAAACGCATGTGAGTTTTTTCCTGATGCTTGCAAGTAGCTTAAGGCACTTTCAAAGGAAAGTGATTTTCTCTGAAAGGACAGCATTTAGAAAGTGAAGCAACACTCCATTCACTTCGCACAGTGAATTGAAGTGTTGGAACAGACTGCTTCTCTATCAGAGAAACGCATGTGAGTTTCTGGTGAATGCTTGTAAGTAGCTTAAGGCACTTTCAAAGGAAAGTGATTTTCTCTGAAAGGACAGCATTTAGAAAGTGAAGCAACACTCCATTCACTTCGCACAGTGAATTGAAGTGTTAGAACAGACTGCTTCTCTTTCAGAGAAATGCATGTGAGTTTAAGTTGAATGCTTGTAAGTAGCTTAAGGCACTTTCCAAAGAAAGTGATTTTCTCTGAAAGGACAGCATTTAGAAAGTGAAGCAACACTCCATTCACTTCGCAGAGTGAATTGAAGTATTGGAACAGACTGCTTCTCTTTCAGAGAAACGCATGTGAGTTTCTGGTGAATGCTTGTAAGTAGCTCAAGGCACTTTCAAAGGAAAGTGATTTTCTCTGAAAGGACAGCATTTAGAAAGTGAAGCAACACTCCATTCACTTCGCACAGTGAATTGAAGTGTTGGAACAGACTGCTTCTCTTTCAGAGAAACGCATGTGAGTTTCTGGTGAATGCTTGTAAGTAGCTTAAGGCACTTTCAAAGGAAAGTGATTTTCTCTGAAAGGACAGCATTTAGAAAGTGAAGCAACACTCCATTCACTTCGCACAGTTAATTGAAGTGTTGGAACAGACTGCTTCTCTTTCAGAGAAATGCATGTGAGTTTCTGTTGAATGCTTGTAAGTAGCTTAAGGCACTTTCAAAGGAAAGTGATTTTCTCTGAAAGGACAGCATTTAGAAAGTGAAGCAACACTCCATTCACTTCGCAGAGTGAATTGAAGTATTGGAACAGACTGCTTCTCTTTCAGAGAAATGCATGTGAGTTTCTGGTGAATGCTTGTAAGTAGCTTAAGGCACGTTCAAAGGAAAGTGATTTTCTCTGAAAGGACAGCATTTAGAAAGTGAAGCAACACTCCATTCACTTCGCACAGTGAATTGAAGTGTTGGAACAGACTGCTTCTCTTTCAGAGAAACGCATGTGAGTTTTTTGTGAATGCTTGAAAGTAGTTTAAGGCACTTTCAATGGAAAGTGATTTTCTCTGAAAGGACAGCATTTAGAAAGTGAGGCAACACTCCATTCACTTCGCACAGTGAATTGAAGTGTTGGAACAGACTGCTTCTCTTTCAGAGAAACGCATGTGAGTTTCTTCCTAATGCTTGCAAATAGCTTAAGGCACTTTCAAAGGAAAGTGATTTTCTCTGAAAGGACAGCATTTAGAAAGTGAAGCAACACTCCATTCACTTCGCACAGTGAATTGAAGTGTTGGAACAGACTGCTTCTCTTTCAGAGAAACGCATGTGAGTTTCTTCCTGATGCTTGCAAGTAGCTTAAGGCACTTTCAAAGGAAAGTGATTTTCTCTGAAAGGACAGCATTTAGAAAGTGAAGCAACAATCCATTCACTTCGCACAGTGAATTGAAGTGTTGGAACAGACTGTTTCTCTTTCAGAGAAACGCATGTGAGTTTCTGGTGAATGCTTGTAAGTAGCTTAAGGCACTTTCAAAGGAAAGTGATTTTCTCTGAAAGGACAGCATTTAGAAAGTGAAGCAACACTCCATTCACTTCGCACAGTGAATTGAAGTGTTGGAACAGACTGCTTCTCTTTCAGAGAAATGCATGGGAGTTTCTGTTGAATGCTTGTAAGTAGCTTAAGGCACTTTCAAAGGAAAGTGATTTTCTCTGAAAGGACAGCATTTAGAAAGTGAAGCAACACTCCATTCACTTCCCACAGTGAATTGAAGTGTTGGAACAGACTGCTTCTCTTTCAGAGAAATGCATGTGAGTTTCTGTTGAATGCTTGTAAGTAGCTTAAGGCACATTCAAAGGAAAGGGATTTTCTCTGGAAGGACAGCATTTAGAAAGTGAAGCAACACTCCATTCACTTCGCACAGTGAATTGAAGTGTTGGAACAGACTCCTTCTCTTTCAGAGAAACGCATGTGAGTTTTTTGTGAATGCTTGAAAGTAGTTTAAGGCACTTTCAATGGAAAGTGATTTTCTCTGAAAGGACAGCATTTAGAAAGTGAGGCAACACTCCATTCACTTCGCACAGTGAATTGAAGTGTTGGAACAGACTGCTTCTCTTTCAGAGAAACGCATGTGAGTTTCTTTTGAATGCTTGCAAGTTGCTTAAGGCACTTTCAAAGGAAAGTGATTTTCTCTGAAAGGACAGCATTTAGAAAGTGAAGCAACACGCCATTCACTTCGCACAATAAATTGAAGTGTTGGAACAGACTGCTTCTCTTTCATAGAAACGCAATAGTGTTTCTTGTGAATGCTTGCAAGTAGCTTAAGGCACATTCAAAGGAAAGTGATTTTCTCTGAAAGGACAGCATTTAGAAAGTGAAGCAACACTCCATTCACTTCGCACAGTGAATTGAAGTGTTGGAACAGACTGCTTCTCTTTCAGAGAAACGCATGTGAGTTTCTTCCTGATGCTTGCAAGTAGCTTAAGGCACTTTCAAAGGAAAGTGATTTTCTCTGAAAGGACAGCATTTAGAAAGTGAAGCAACACTCCATTCACTTCGCACAGTGAATTGAAGTGTTGGAACAGACTGCTTCTCTATCAGAGAAACGCATGTGAGTTTCTGGTGAATGCTTGTAAGTAGCTTAAGGCACTTTCAAAGGAAAGTGATTTTCTCTGAAAGGACAGCATTTAGAAAGTGAAGCAACACTCCATTCACTTCGCACAGTGAATTGAAGTGTTAGAACAGACTGCTTCTCTTTCAGAGAAATGCATGTGAGTTTAAGTTGAATGCTTGTAAGTAGCTTAAGGCACTTTCCAAAGAAAGTGATTTTCTCTGAAAGGACAGCATTTAGAAAGTGAAGCAACACTCCATTCACTTCGCACAGTGAATTGAAGTATTGGAACAGACTGCTTCTCTTTCAGAGAAACGCATGTGAGTTTCTGGTGAATGCTTGTAAGTAGCTTAAGGCACTTTCAAAGGAAAGTGATTTTCTCTGAAAGGACAGCATTTAGAAAGTGAAGCAACACTCCATTCACTTCGCACAGTGAATTGAAGTGTTGGAACAGACTGCTTCTCTTTCAGAGAAACGCATGTGAGTTTCTGGTGAATGCTTGTAAGTAGCTTAAGGCACTTTCAAAGGAAAGTGATTTTCTCTGAAAGGACAGCATTTAGAAAGTGAAGCAACACTCCATTCACTTCGCACAGTTAATTGAAGTGTTGGAACAGACTGCTTCTCTTTCAGAGAAATGCATGTGAGTTTCTGTTGAATGCTTGTAAGTAGCTTAAGGCACTTTCAAAGGAAAGTGATTTTCTCTGAAAGGACAGCATTTAGAAAGTGAAGCAACACTCCATTCACTTCGCAGAGTGAATTGAAGTATTGGAACACACTGCTTCTCTTTCAGAGAAACGCATGTGAGTTTCTGGTGAATGCTTGTAAGTAGCTTAAGGCACGTTCAAAGGAAAGTGATTTTCTCTGAAAGGACAGCATTTAGAAAGTGAAGCAACACTCCATTCACTTCGCACAGTGAATTGAAGTGTTGGAACAGACTGCTTCTCTATCAGAGAAACGCATGTGAGTTTCTGGTGAATGCTTGTAAGTAGCTTAAGGCACTTTCAAAGGAAAGTGATTTTCTCTGAAAGGACAGCATTTAGAAAGTGAAGCAACACTCCATTCACTTCGCACAGTGAATTGAAGTGTTAGAACAGACTGCTTCTCTTTCAGAGAAATGCATGTGAGTTTAAGTTGAATGCTTGTAAGTAGCTTAAGGCACTTTCCAAAGAAAGTGATTTTCTCTGAAAGGACAGCATTTAGAAAGTGAAGCAACACTCCATTCACTTCGCACAGTGAATTGAAGTATTGGAACAGACTGCTTCTCTTTCAGAGAAACGCATGTGAGTTTCTGGTGAATGCTTGTAAGTAGCTTAAGGCACTTTCAAAGGAAAGTGATTTTCTCTGAAAGGACAGCATTTAGAAAGTGAAGCAACACTCCATTCACTTCGCACAGTGAATTGAAGTGTTGGAACAGACTGCTTCTCTTTCAGAGAAACGCATGTGAGTTTCTGGTGAATGCTTGTAAGTAGCTTAAGGCACTTTCAAAGGAAAGTGATTTTCTCTGAAAGGACAGCATTTAGAAAGTGAAGCAACACTCCATTCACTTCGCACAGTTAATTGAAGTTTTGGAACAGACTGCTTCTCTTTCAGAGAAATGCATGTGAGTTTCTGTTGAATGCTTGTAAGTAGCTTAAGGCACTTTCAAAGGAAAGTGATTTTCTCTGAAAGGACAGCATTTAGAAAGTGAAGCAACACTCCATTCACTTCGCAGAGTGAATTGAAGTATTGGAACACACTGCTTCTCTTTCAGAGAAACGCATGTGAGTTTCTGGTGAATGCTTGTAAGTAGCTTAAGGCACGTTCAAAGGAAAGTGATTTTCTCTGAAAGGACAGCATTTAGAAAGTGAAGCAACACTCCATTCACTTCGCACAGTGAATTGAAGTGTTGGAACAGACTGCTTCTCTTTCAGAAAAACGCATGTGAGTTTCTTTTGAATGCTTGCAAGTTGCTTAAGGCACTTTCAAAGGAAAGTGATTTTCTCTGAAAGTACAGCATTTAGAAACTGAAGCAACACGCCATTCACTTCGCACAGTGAATTGAAGTGTTGGAACAGACTCCTTCTCTTTCAGAGAAACGCATGTGAGTTTTTTGTGAATGCTTGAAAGTAGTTTAAGGCACTTTCAATGGAAAGTGATTTTCTCTGAAAGGACAGCATTTAGAAAGTGAGGCAACACTCCATTCACTTCGCACAGTGAATTGAAGTGTTGGAACAGACTGCTTCTCTTTCAGAGAAACGCATGTGAGTTTTTTATGAATGCTTGAAAGTAGTTTAATGCACTTTCAAAGGAAAGTGATTTTCTCTGAAAGGACAGCATTTAGAAAGTGAAGCAACACTCCATTCCCTTCGCACAATAAATTGAAGTGTTGGAACAGACTGCTTCTCTTTCATAGAAACGCATTAGTGTTTCTTGTGAATGCTTGCAAGTAGCTTAAGGCACATTCAAAGGAAAGTGATTTTCTCTGAAAGGACAGCATTTAGAAAGTGAAGCAACACTCCATTCACTTCGCACAGTGAATTGAAGTGTTGGAACAGACTGCTTCTCTTTCAGAGAAACGCATGTGAGTTTCTTCCTGATGCTTGCAATTAGCTTAAGGCACTTTCAAAGGAAAGTGATTTTCTCTGAAAGGACAGCATTTAGAAAGTGAAGCAACACTCCATTCACTTCGCACAGTGAATTGAAGTGTTGGAACAGACTGCTTCTCTATCAGAGAAACGCATGTGAGTTTCTGGTGAATGCTTGTAAGTAGCTTGAGGCACTTTCAAAGGAAAGTGATTTTCTCTGAAAGGACAGCATTTAGAAAGTGAAGCAACACTCCATTCACTTCGCACAGTGAATTGAAGTGTTAGAACAGACTGCTTCTCTTTCAGAGAAATGCATGTGAGTTTAAGTTGAATGCTTGTAAGTAGCTTAAGGCACTTTCCAAAGAAAGTGATTTTCTCTGAAAGGACAGCATTTAGAAAGTGAAGCAACACTCCATTCACTTCGCAGAGTGAATTGAAGTATTGGAACAGACTGCTTCTCTTTCAGAGAAACGCATGTGAGTTTCTGGTGAATGCTTGTAAGTAGCTTAAGGCACTTTCAAAGGAAAGTGATTTTCTCTGAAAGGACAGCATTTAGAAAGTGAAGCAACACTCCATTCACTTCGCACAGTGAATTGAAGTGTTGGAACAGACTGCTTCTCTTTCAGAGAAACGCATGTGAGTTTCTGGTGAATGCTTGTAAGTAGCTTAAGGCACTTTCAAAGGAAAGTGATTTTCTCTGAAAGGACAGCATTTAGAAAGTGAAGCAACACTCCATTCACTTCGCACAGTTAATTGAAGTGTTGGAACAGACTGCTTCTCTTTCAGAGAAATGCATGTGAGTTTCTGTTGAATGCTTGTAAGTAGCTTAAGGCACTTTCAAAGGAAAGTGATTTTCTCTGAAAGGACAGCATTTAGAAAGTGAAGCAACACTCCATTCACTTCGCAGAGTGAATTGAAGTATTGGAACAGACTGCTTCTCTTTCAGAGAAACGCATGTGAGTTTCTGGTGAATGCTTGTAAGTAGCTTAAGGCACGTTCAAAGGAAAGTGATTTTCTCTGAAAGGACAGCATTTAGAAAGTGAAGCAACACTCCATTCACTTCGCACAGTGAATTGAAGTGTTGGAACAGACTGCTTCTCTTTCAGAGAAACGCATGTGAGTTTCTTTTGAATGCTTGCAAGTTGCTTAAGGCACTTTCAAAGGAAAGTGATTTTCTCTGAAAGGACAGCATTTAGAAAGTGAAGCAACACGCCATTCACTTCGCACAGTGAATTGAAGTGTTGGAAGAGACTGCTTCTCTTTAAGAGAAACGCATGTGAGTTTCTGGTGAATGCTTGTAAGTAGCTTAAGGCACTTTGAAAGGAAAGTGATTTTCTCTGAAAGGACAGCATTTAGAAAGTGAAGCAACACTCCATTCACTTCGCACAGTGAATTGAAGTGTTGGAACAGACTGCTTCTCTTTCAGAGAAACGCATGTGAGTTTCTTTTGAACGCTTGCAAGTTGCTTAAGGCACTTTCAAAGGAAAGTGATTTTCTCTGAAAGGACAGCATTTAGAAACTGAAGCAACACGCCATTCACTTCGCACAGTGAATTGAAGTTTTGGAACAGACTGCTTCTCTTTAAGAGAAACGCATGTGAGTTTCTGGTGAATGCTTGTAAGTAGCTTAAGGCACTTTCAAACGAAAGTGATTTTCTCTGAAAGGACAGCATTTAGAAAGTGAAGCAACACTCCATTCACTTCGCACAGTGAATTGAAGTGTTGGAACAGACTGCTTCTCTTTCAGAGAAACGCATGTGAGTTTCTGGTGAATGCTTGTAAGTAGCTTAAGGCACTTTCAAAGGAAAGTGATTTTCTCTGAAAGGACAGCATTTAGAAAGTGAAGCAACACTCCATTCACTTCGCACAGTGAATTGAAGTGTTGGAATAGACTACTTCACTTTCAGAGAAGCGCATGTGAGTTTCTTGTGAATTATTGCAAGTCGCTTAAGGCACTTTCAAAGGAAAGTGATTTTCTCTGAAAGGACAGCATTTAGAAACTGAAGCAACACTCCATTCACTTCGCACAGTGAATTGAAGTGTTGGAACAGACTCCTTCTCTTTCAGAGAAACGCATGTGAGTTTTTTGTGAATGCTTGAAAGTAATTTAAGGCACTTTCAAAGGAAAGTGATTTTCTCTGAAAGGACAGCATTTAGAAAGTGAAGCAACACTCCATTCACTTTGTACAGTGAATTGAAGTGTTGGAACAGACTGCTTCTCTTTCAGAGAAATGCATGTGAGTTTCTGTTGAATGCTTGTAAGTAGCTTAAGGCACATTCAAAGGAAAGGGATTTTCTCTGAAAGGACAGCATTTAGAAACTGAAGCAACACTCCATTCACTTCGCACAGTGAATTGAAGTGTTGGAACAGACTGCTTCTCTTTCAGAGAAACGCATGTGAGTTTTTTGTGAATGCTTGAAAGTAGTTTAAGACACTTTCAATGGAAAGTGATTTTCTCTGAAAGGACAGCATTTAGAAAGTGAGGCAACACTCCATTCACTTCGCACAGTGAATTGAAGTGTTGGAACAGACTGCTTCTCTTTCAGAGAAACGCATGTGAGTTTTTTATGAATGCTTGAAAGTAGTTTAATGCACTTTCAAAGGAAAGTGATTTTCTCTGAAAGGACAGCATTTAGAAAGTGAAGCAACATTCCATTCCCTTCGCACAATAAATTGAAGTGTTGGAACAGACTGCTTCTCTTTCATAGAAATGCATTAGTGTTTCTTGTGAATGCTTGCAAGTAGCTTAAGGCACATTCAAAGGAAAGTGATTTTCTCTGAAAGGACAGCATTTAGAAAGTGAAGCAACACTCCATTCACTTCGCACAGTGAATTGAATTGTTGGAACAGACTGCTTCTCTTTCAGAGAAACGCATGTGCGTTTCTTCCTGATGCTTGCAAGTAGCTTAAGGCACTTTCAAAGGAAAGTGATTTTCTCTTAAAGGACAGCATTTAGAAAGTGAAGCAACACTCCATTCACTTCGCACAGTGAATTGAAGTGTTGGAACAGACTGCTTCTCTATCAGAGAAACGCATGTGAGTTTCTGGTGAATGCTTGTAAGTAGCTTAAGGCACTTTCAAAGGAAAGTGATTTTCTCTGAAAGGACAGCATTTAGAAAGTGAAGCAACACTCCATTCACTTCGCACAGTGAATTGAAGTGTTAGAACAGACTGCTTCTCTTTCAGAGAAATGCATGTGAGTTTAAGTTGAATGCTTGTAAGTAGCTTAAGGCACTTTCCAAAGAAAGTGATTTTCTCTGAAAGGACAGCATTTAGAAAGTGAAGCAACACTCCATTCACTTCGCAGAGTGAATTGAAGTATTGGAACAGACTGATTCTCTTTCAGAGAAACGCATGTGATTTCTGGTGAATGCTTGTAAGTAGCTTAAGGCACTTTCAAAGGAAAGTGATTTTCTCTGAAAGGACAGCATTTAGAAAGTGAAGCAACACTCCATTCACTTCGCACAGTGAATTGAAGTGTTGGAACAGACTGCTTCTCTTTCAGAGAAATGCATGTGAGTTTAAGTTGAATGCTTGTAAGTAGCTTAAGGCACTTTCAAAGGAAAGTGATTTTCTCTGAAAGGACAGCATTTAGAAAGTGAAGCAACACTCCATTCACTTTGTACAGTGAATTGAAGTGTTGGAACAGACTGCTTCTCTTTCAGAGAAATGCATGTGAGTTTCTGTTGAATGCTTGTAAGTAGCTTAAGGCACATTCAAAGGAAAGGGATTTTCTCTGAAAGGACAGCATTTAGAAACTGAAGCAACACTCCATTCACTTCGCACAATGAATTGAAGTGTTGGAACAGACTGCTTCTCTTTCAGAGAAACGCATGTGAGTTTTTTGTGAATGCTTGAAAGTAGTTTAAGGCACTTTCAATGGAAAGTGATTTTCTCTGAAAGGACAGCATTTACAAAGTGAGGCAACACTCCATTCACTTCGCACAGTGAATTGAAGTGTTGGAACAGACTGCTTCTCTTTCAGAGAAACGCATGTGAGTTTTTTATGAATGCTTGAAAGTAGTTTAATGCACTTTCAAAGGAAAGTGATTTTCTCTGAAAGGACAGCATTTAGAAAGTGAAGCAACACTCCATTCCCTTCGCACAATAAATTGAAGTGTTGGAACAGACTGCTTCTCTTTCATAGAAACGCATTAGTGTTTCTTGTGAATGCTTGCAAGTAGCTTAAGGCACATTCAAAGGAAAGTGATTTTCTCTGAAAGGACAGCATTTAGAAAGTGAAGCAACACTCCATTCACTTCGCACAGTGAATTGAAGTGTTGGAACAGACTGCTTCTCTTTCAGAGAAACGCATGTGAGTTTCTTCCTGATGCTTGCAAGTAGCTTAAGGCACTTTCAAAGGAAAGTGATTTTCTCTATTTTCTCTTAAAGGACAGCATTTAGAAAGTGAAGCAACACTCCATTCACTTCGCACAGTGAATTGAAGTGTTGGAACAGACTGCTTCTCTTTAAGAGAAACGCATGTGAGTTTCTGGTGAATGCTTGTAAGTAGCTTAAGGCACTTTCAAAGGAAAGTGATTTTCTCTGAAAGGACAGCATTTAGAAAGTGAAGCAACACTCCATTCACTTCGCGCAGTGAATTGAAGTGTTGGAACAGACTGCTTCTCTTTCAGAGAAACGCATGTGAGTTTTTTATGAATGCTTGAAAGTAGTTTAATGCACTTTCAAAGGAAAGTGATTTTCTCTGAAAGGACAGCATTTAGAAAGTGTAGCAACACTCCATTCCCTTCGCACAATAAATTGAAGTGTTGGAACAAACTGCTTCTCTTTCATAGAAACGCATTAGTGTTTCTTGTGAATGCTTGCAAGTAGCTTAAGGCACATTCAAAGGAAAGTGATTTTCTCTGAAAGGACAGCATTTAGAAAGTGAAGCAACACTCCATTCACTTCGCACAGTGAATTGAAGTGTTGGAACAGACTGCTTCTCTTTCAGAGAAACGCATGTGAGTTTCTTCCTGATGCTTGCAGGTAGCTTAAGGCACTTTCAAAGGAAAGTGATTTTCTCTGAAAGGACAGCATTTAGAAAGTGAAGCAACACTCCATTCACTTCGCACAGTGAATTGAAGTGTTGGAACAGACTGCTTCTCTATCAGAGAAACGCATGTGAGTTTCTGGTGAATGCTTGTAAGTAGCTTAAGGCACTTTCAAAGGAAAGTGATTTTCTCTGAAAGGACAGCATTTAGAAACTGAAGCAACACTCCATTCACTTCGCACAGTGAATTGAAGTGTTGGAACAGACTGCTTCTCTTTCAGAGAAATGCATGTGAGTTTCTGGTGAATGCTTGTAAGTAGCTTAAGGCACGTTCAAAGGAAAGTGATTTTCTCTGAAAGGACAGCATTTAGAAAGTGAAGCAACACTCCATTCACTTCGCACAGTGAATTGAAGTGTTGGAACAGACTGCTTCTCTTTCAGAAAAACGCATGTGAGTTTCTTTTGAATGCTTGCAAGTTGCTTAAGGCACTTTCAAAGGAAAGTGATTTTCTCTGAAAGGACAGCATTTAGAAACTGAAGCAACACGCCATTCACTTCGCACAGTGAATTGAAGTTTTGGAACAGACTGCTTCTCTTTAAGAGAAACGCATGTGAGTTTCTGGTGAATGCTTGTAAGTAGCTTAAGGCACTTTCAAACGAAAGTGATTTTCTCTGAAAGGACAGCATTTAGAAAGTGAAGCAACACTCCATTCACTTCGCACAGTGAATTGAAGTGTTGGAACAGACTGCTTCTCTTTCAGAGAAACGCATGTGAGTTTCTGGTGAATGCTTGTAAGTAGCTTAAGGCACTTTCAAAGGAAAGTGATTTTCTCTGAAAGGACAACATTTAGAAAGTGAAGCAACACTCCATTCACTTCGCACAGTGAATTGAAGTGTTGGAATAGACTACTTCACTTTCAGAGAAGCGCATGTGAGTTTCTTGTGAATTATTGCAAGTCGCTTAAGGCACTTTCAAAGGAAAGTGATTTTCTCTGAAAGGACAGCATTTAGAAACTGAAGCAACACTCCATTCACTTCGCACAGTGAATTGAAGTGTTGGAACACACTGCTTGTCTTTCAGAGAAACGCATGTGAGTTTTTTGTGAATGCTTGAAAGTAGTTTAAGGCACTTTCAAAGGAAAGTGATTTTCTCTGAAAGGACAGCATTTAGAAAGTGAAGCAACACTCCATTCACTTCGCACAGTGAATTGAAGTGTTAGAACAGACTCCTTCTCTTTCAGAGAAACGCATGTGAGTTTTTTGTGAATGCTTGAAAGTAGTTTAAGGCACTTTCAATGGAAAGTGATTTTCTCTGAAAGGACAGCATTTAGAAAGTGAGGCAACACTCCATTCACTTCGCACAGTGAATTGAAGTGTTGGAACAGACTGCTTCTCTTTCAGAGAAACGCATGTGAGTTTTTTATGAATGCTTGAAAGTAGTTTAATGCACTTTCAAAGGAAAGTGATTTTCTCTGAAAGGACAGAATTTAGAAAGTGAAGCAACACTCCATTCCCTTCGCACAATAAATTGAAGTGTTGGAACAGACTGCTTCTCTTTCATAGAAACGCATTAGTGTTTCTTGTGAATGCTTGCAAGTAGCTTAAGGCACATTCAAAGGAAAGTGATTTTCTCTGAAAGGACAGCATTTAGAAAGTGAAGCAACACTCCATTCACTTCGCACAGTGAATTGAAGTGTTGGAACAGACTGCTTCTCTTTCAGAGAAACGCATGTGAGTTTCTTCCTGATGCTTGCAAGTAGCTTAAGGCACTTTCAAAGGAAAGTGATTTTCTCTGAAAGGACAGCATTTAGAAAGTGAAGCAACACTCCATTCACTTCGCACAGTGAATTGAAGTGTTGGAACAGACTGCTTCTCTATCAGAGAAACGCATGTGAGTTTCTGGTGAATGCTTGTAAGTAGCTTAAGGCACTTTCAAAGGAAAGTGATTTTCTCTGAAAGGACAGCATTTAGAAAGTGAAGCAACACTCCATTCACTTCGCACAGTGAATTGAAGTGTTAGAACAGACTGCTTCTCTTTCAGAGAAATGCATGTGAGTTTAAGTTGAATGCTTGTAAGTAGCTTAAGGCACATACCAAAGAAAGTGATTTTCTCTGAAAGGACAGCATTTAGAAAGTGAAGCAACACTCCATTCACTTCGCAGAGTGAATTGAAGTATTGGAACAGACTGCTTCTCTTTCAGAGAAACGCATGTGAGTTTCTGGTGAATGCTTGTAAGTAGCTTAAGGCACTTTCAAAGGAAAGTGATTTTCTCTGAAAGGACAGCATTTAGAAAGTGAAGCAACACTCCATTCACTTCGCACAGTGAATTGAAGTGTTGGAACAGACTGCTTCTATTTCAGAGAAACGCATGTGAGTTTCTGGTGAATGCTTGTAAGTAACTTAAGGCACTTTCAAAGGAAAGTGATTTTCTCTGAAAGGACAGCATTTAGAAAGTGAAGCAACACTCCATTCACTTCGCACAGTTAATTGAAGTTATGGAACAGACTGCTTCTCTTTCAGAGAAATGCATGTGAGTTTCTGTTGAATGCTTGTAAGTAGCTTAAGGCACTTTCAAAGGAAAGTGATTTTCTCTGAAAGGACAGCATTTAGAAAGTGAAGCAACACTCCATTCACTTCGCAGAGTGAATTGAAGTATTGGAACAGACTGCTTCTCTTTCAGAGAAACGCATGTGAGTTTCTGGTGAATGCTTGTAAGTAGCTTAAGGCACGTTCAAAGGAAAGTGATTTTCTCTGAAAGGACAGCATTTAGAAAGTGAAGCAACACTACATTCACTTCGCACAGTGAATTGAAGTGTTGGAACAGACTGCTTCTCTTTCAGAAAAACGCATGTGAGTTTCTTGTGAATGCTTGCAAGTTGCTTAAGGCACTTTCAAAGAAAAGTGATTTTCTCTGAAAGGACAGCATTTAGAAACTGAAGCAACACGCCATTCACTTCGCACAGTGAATTGAAGTTTTGGAACAGACTGCTTCTCTTTAAGAGAAACGCATGTGAGTTCCTGGTGAATGCTTGTAAGTAGCTTAAGGCACTTTCAAACGAAAGTGATTTTCTCTGAAAGGACAGCATTTAGAAAGTGAAGCAACACTCCATTCACTTCGCACAGTGAATTGAAGTGTTGGAACAGACTGCTTCTCTTTCAGAGAAACGCATGTGAGTTTCTGGTGAATGCTTGTAAGTAGCTTAAGGCACTTTCAAAGGAAAGTGATTTTCTCTGAAAGGACAGCATTTAGAAAGTGAAGCAACACTCCATTCACTTCGCACAGTGAATTGAAGTGTTAGAACAGACTGCTTCTCTTTCAGAGAAATGCATGTGAGTTTAAGTTGAATGCTTGTAAGTAGCTTAAGGCACTTTCCAAAGAAAGTGATTTTCTCTGAAAGGACAGCATTTAGAAAGTGAAGCAACACTCCATTCACTTCGCAGAGTGAATTGAAGTATTGGAACAGACTGCTTCTCTTTCAGAGAAACGCATGTGATTTCTGGTGAATGCTTGTAAGTAGCTTAAGGCACTTTCAAAGGAAAGTGATTTTCTCTGAAAGGACAGCATTTAGAAAGTGAAGCAACACTCCATTCACTTCTCACAGTGAATTGAAGTGTTGGAACAGACTGCTTCTCTTTCAGAGAAATGCATGTGAGTTTAAGTTGAATGCTTGTAAGTAGCTTAAGGCACTTTCAAAGGAAAGTGATTTTCTCTGAAAGGACAGCATTTAGAAAGTGAAGCAACACTCCATTCACTTTGTACAGTGAATTGAAGTGTTGGAACAGACTGCTTCTCTTTCAGAGAAATGCATGTGAGTTTCTGTTGAATGCTTGTAAGTAGCTTAAGGCACATTCAAAGGAAAGGGATTTTCTCTGAAAGGACAGCATTTAGAAACTGAAGCAACACTCCATTCACTTCGCACAGTGAATTGAAGTGTTGGAACAGACTGCTTCTCTTTCAGAGAAACGCATGTGAGTTTTTTGTGAATGCTTGAAAGTAGTTTAAGGCACTTTCAATGGAAAGTGATTTTCTCTGAAAGGACAGCATTTAGAAAGTGAGGCAACACTCCATTCACTTCGCACAGTGAATTGAAGTGTTGGAACAGACTGCTTCTCTTTCAGAGAAACGCATGTGAGTTTTTTATGAATGCTTGAAAGTAGTTTAATGCACTTTCAAAGGAAAGTGATTTTCTCTGAAAGGACAGCATTTAGAAAGTGAAGCAACACTCCATTCCCTTCGCACAATAAATTGAAGTGTTGGAACAGACTGCTTCTCTTTCATAGAAACGCATTAGTGTTTCTTGTGAATGCTTGCAAGTAGCTTAAGGCACATTCAAAGGAAAGTGATTTTCTCTGAAAGGACAGCATTTAGAAAGTGAAGCAACACTCCATTCACTTCGCACAGTGAATTGAAGTGTTGGAACAGACTGCTTCTCTTTCAGAGAAACGCATGTGAGTTTCTTCCTGATGCTTGCAAGTAGCTTAAGGCACTTTCAAAGGAAAGTGATTTTCTCGATTTTCTCTTAAAGGACAGCATTTAGAAAGTGAAGCAACACTCCATTCACTTCGCACAGTGAATTGAAGTGTTGGAACAGACTGCTTCTCTTTAAGAGAAACGCATGTGAGTTTCTGGTGAATGCTTGTAAGTAGCTTAAGGCACTTTCAAAGGAAAGTGATTTTCTCTGAAAGGACAGCATTTAGAAAGTGAAGCAACACTCCATTCACTTCGCGCAGTGAATTGAAGTGTTGGAACAGACTGCTTCTCTTTCAGAGAAACGCATGTGAGTTTTTTATGAATGCTTGAAAGTAGTTTAATGCACTTTCAAAGGAAAGTGATTTTCTCTGAAAGGACAGCATTTAGAAAGTGTAGCAACACTCCATTCCCTTCGCACAATAAATTGAAGTGTTGGAACAAACTGCTTCTCTTTCATAGAAAAGCATTAGTGTTTCTTGTGAATGCTTGCAAGTAGCTTAAGGCACATTCAAAGGAAAGTGATTTTCTCTGAAAGGACAGCATTTAGAAAGTGAAGCAACACTCCATTCACTTCGCACAGTGAATTGAAGTGTTGGAACAGACTGCTTCTCTTTCAGAGAAACGCATGTGAGTTTCTTCCTGATGCTTGCAGGTAGCTTAAGGCACTTTCAAAGGAAAGTGATTTTCTCTGAAAGGACAGCATTTAGAAAGTGAAGCAACACTCCATTCACTTCGCACAGTGAATTGAAGTGTTGGAACAGACTGCTTCTCTATCAGAGAAACGCATGTGAGTTTCTGGTGAATGCTTGTAAGTAGCTTAAGGCACTTTCAAAGGAAAGTGATTTTCTCTGAAAGGACAGCATTTAGAAACTGAAGCAACACTCCATTCACTTCGCACAGTGAATTGAAGTGTTGGAACAGACTGCTTCTCTTTCAGAGAAATGCATGTGAGTTTCTGGTGAATGCTTGTAAGTAGCTTAAGGCACGTTCAAAGGAAAGTGATTTTCTCTGAAAGGACAGCATTTAGAAAGTGAAGCAACACTCCATTCACTTCGCACAGTGAATTGAAGTGTTGGAACAGACTGCTTCTCTTTCAGAAAAACACATGTGAGTTTCTTTTGAATGCTTGCAAGTTGCTTAAGGCACTTTCAAAGGAAAGTGATTTTCTCTGAAAGGACAGCATTTAGAAACTGAAGCAACACGCCATTCACTTCGCACAGTGAATTGAAGTTTTGGAACAGACTGCTTCTCTTTAAGAGAAACGCATGTGAGTTTCTGGTGAATGCTTGTAAGTAGCTTAAGGCACTTTCAAACGAAAGTGATTTTCTCTGAAAGGACAGCATTTAGAAAGTGAAGCAACACTCCATTCACTTCGCACAGTGAATTGAAGTGTTGGAACAGACTGCTTCTCTTTCAGAGAAACGCATGTGAGTTTCTGGTGAATGCTTGTAAGTAGCTTAAGGCACTTTCAAAGGAAAGTGATTTTCTCTGAAAGGACAACATTTAGAAAGTGAAGCAACACTCCATTCACTTCGCACAGTGAATTGAAGTGTTGGAATAGACTACTTCACTTTCAGAGAAGCGCATGTGAGTTTCTTGTGAATTATTGCAAGTCGCTTAAGGCACTTTCAAAGGAAAGTGATTTTCTCTGAAAGGACAGCATTTAGAAACTGAAGCAACACTCCATTCACTTCGCACAGTGAATTGAAGTGTTGGAACACACTGCTTGTCTTTCAGAGAAACGCATGTGAGTTTTTTGTGAATGCTTGAAAGTAGTTTAAGGCACTTTCAAAGGAAAGTGATTTTCTCTGAAAGGACAGCATTTAGAAAGTGAAGCAACACTCCATTCACTTTGTACAGTGAATTGAAGTGTTGGAACAGACTGCTTCTCTTTCAGAGAAATGCATGTGAGTTTCTGTTGAATGCTTGTAAGTTGCTTAAGGCACTTTCAAAGGAAAGTGATTTTCTCTGAAAGGACAGCATTTAGAAAGTGAAGCAACACTCCATTCACTTCGCACAGTGAATTGAAGTGTTGGAACAGACTCCTTCTCTTTCAGAGAAACGCATGTGAGTTTTTTGTGAATGCTTGAAAGTAGTTTAAGGCACTTTCAATGGAAAGTGATTTTCTCTGAAAGGACAGCATTTAGAAAGTGAGGCAACACTCCATTCACTTCGCACAGTGAATTGAAGTGTTGGAACAGACTGCTTCTCTTTCAGAGAAACGCATGTGAGTTTTTTATGAATGCTTGAAAGTAGTTTAATGCACTTTCAAAGGAAAGTGATTTTCTCTGAAAGGACAGCATTTAGAAAGTGAAGCAACACTCCATTCCCTTCGCACAATAAATTGAAGTGTTGGAACAGACTGCTTCTCTTTCATAGAAACGCATTAGTGTTTCTTGTGAATGCTTGCAAGTAGCTTAAGGCACATTCAAAGGAAAGTGATTTTCTCTGAAAGGACAGCATTTAGAAAGTGAAGCAACACTCCATTCACTTCGCACAGTGAATTGAAGTGTTGGAACAGACTGCTTCTCTTTCAGAGAAACGCATGTGAGTTTCTTCCTGATGCTTGCAGGTAGCTTAAGGCACTTTCAAAGGAAAGTGATTTTCTCTGAAAGGACAGCATTTAGAAAGTGAAGCAACACTCCATTCACTTCGCACAGTGAATTGAAGTGTTGGAACAGACTGCTTCTCTTTCAGAGAAACGCATGTGAGTTTCTTCCTGATGCTTGCAGGTAGCTTAAGGCACTTTCAAAGGAAAGTGATTTTCTCTGAAAGGACAGCATTTAGAAAGTGAAGCAACACTCCATTCACTTCGCACAGTGAATTGAAGTGTTGGAACAGACTGCTTCTCTATCAGAGAAACGCATGTGAGTTTCTGGTGAATGCTTGTAAGTAGCTTAAGGCACTTTCAAAGGAAAGTGATTTTCTCTGAAAGGACAGCATTTAGAAACTGAAGCAACACTCCATTCACTTCGCACAGTGAATTGAAGTGTTGGAACAGACTGCTTCTCTTTCAGAGAAATGCATGTGAGTTTCTGGTGAATGCTTGTAAGTAGCTTAAGGCACGTTCAAAGGAAAGTGATTTTCTCTGAAAGGACAGCATTTAGAAAGTGAAGCAACACTCCATTCACTTCGCACAGTGAATTGAAGTGTTGGAACAGACTGCTTCTCTTTCAGAAAAACACATGTGAGTTTCTTTTGAATGCTTGCAAGTTGCTTAAGGCACTTTCAAAGGAAAGTGATTTTCTCTGAAAGGACAGCATTTAGAAACTGAAGCAACACGCCATTCACTTCGCACAGTGAATTGAAGTTTTGGAACAGACTGCTTCTCTTTAAGAGAAACGCATGTGAGTTTCTGGTGAATGCTTGTAAGTAGCTTAAGGCACTTTCAAACGAAAGTGATTTTCTCTGAAAGGACAGCATTTAGAAAGTGAAGCAACACTCCATTCACTTCGCACAGTGAATTGAAGTGTTGGAACAGACTGCTTCTCTTTCAGAGAAACGCATGTGAGTTTCTGGTGAATGCTTGTAAGTAGCTTAAGGCACTTTCAAAGGAAAGTGATTTTCTCTGAAAGGACAACATTTAGAAAGTGAAGCAACACTCCATTCACTTCGCACAGTGAATTGAAGTGTTGGAATAGACTACTTCACTTTCAGAGAAGCGCATGTGAGTTTCTTGTGAATTATTGCAAGTCGCTTAAGGCACTTTCAAAGGAAAGTGATTTTCTCTGAAAGGACAGCATTTAGAAACTGAAGCAACACTCCATTCACTTCGCACAGTGAATTGAAGTGTTGGAACACACTGCTTGTCTTTCAGAGAAACGCATGTGAGTTTTTTGTGAATGCTTGAAAGTAGTTTAAGGCACTTTCAAAGGAAAGTGATTTTCTCTGAAAGGACAGCATTTAGAAAGTGAAGCAACACTCCATTCACTTTGTACAGTGAATTGAAGTGTTGGAACAGACTGCTTCTCTTTCAGAGAAATGCATGTGAGTTTCTGTTGAATGCTTGTAAGTTGCTTAAGGCACTTTCAAAGGAAAGTGATTTTCTCTGAAAGGACAGCATTTAGAAAGTGAAGCAACACTCCATTCACTTCGCACAGTGAATTGAAGTGTTGGAACAGACTCCTTCTCTTTCAGAGAAACGCATGTGAGTTTTTTGTGAATGCTTGAAAGTAGTTTAAGGCACTTTCAATGGAAAGTGATTTTCTCTGAAAGGACAGCATTTAGAAAGTGAGGCAACACTCCATTCACTTCGCACAGTGAATTGAAGTGTTGGAACAGACTGCTTCTCTTTCAGAGAAACGCATGTGAGTTTTTTATGAATGCTTGAAAGTAGTTTAATGCACTTTCAAAGGAAAGTGATTTTCTCTGAAAGGACAGCATTTAGAAAGTGAAGCAACACTCCATTCCCTTCGCACAATAAATTGAAGTGTTGGAACAGACTGCTTCTCTTTCATAGAAACGCATTAGTGTTTCTTGTGAATGCTTGCAAGTAGCTTAAGGCACATTCAAAGGAAAGTGATTTTCTCTGAAAGGACAGCATTTAGAAAGTGAAGCAACACTCCATTCACTTCGCACAGTGAATTGAAGTGTTGGAACAGACTGCTTCTCTTTCAGAGAAACGCATGTGAGTTTCTTCCTGATGCTTGCAGGTAGCTTAAGGCACTTTCAAAGGAAAGTGATTTTCTCTGAAAGGACAGCATTTAGAAAGTGAAGCAACACTCCATTCACTTCGCACAGTGAATTGAAGTGTTGGAACAGACTGCTTCTCTATCAGAGAAACGCATGTGAGTTTCTGGTGAATGCTTGTAAGTAGCTTAATGCACTTTCAAAGGAAAGTGATTTTCTCTGAAAGGACAGCATTTAGAAACTGAAGCAACACTCCATTCACTTCGCACAGTGAATTGAAGTGTTGGAACAGACTGCTTCTCTTTCAGAGAAATGCATGTGAGTTTCTGGTGAATGCTTGTAAGTAGCTTAAGGCACGTTCAAAGGAAAGTGATTTTCTCTGAAAGGACAGCATTTAGAAAGTGAAGCAACACTCCATTCACTTCGCACAGTGAATTGAAGTGTTGGAACAGACTGCTTCTCTTTCAGAAAAACACATGTGAGTTTCTTTTGAATGCTTGCAAGTTGCTTAAGGCACTTTCAAAGGAAAGTGATTTTCTCTGAAAGGACAGCATTTAGAAACTGAAGCAACACGCCATTCACTTCGCACAGTGAATTGAAGTTTTGGAACAGACTGCTTCTCTTTAAGAGAAACGCATGTGAGTTTCTGGTGAATGCTTGTAAGTAGCTTAAGGCCCTTTCAAACGAAAGTGATTTTCTCTGAAAGGACAGCATTTAGAAAGTGAAGCAACACTCCATTCACTTCGCACAGTGAATTGAAGTGTTGGAACAGACTGCTTCTCTTTCAGAGAAACGCATGTGAGTTTCTGGTGAATGCTTGTAAGTAGCTTAAGGCACTTTCAAAGGAAAGTGATTTTCTCTGAAAGGACAACATTTAGAAAGTGAAGCAACACTCCATTCACTTCGCACAGTGAATTGAAGTGTTGGAATAGACTACTTCACTTTCAGAGAAGCGCATGTGAGTTTCTTGTGAATTATTGCAAGTCGCTTAAGGCACTTTCAAAGGAAAGTGATTTTCTCTGAAAGGACAGCATTTAGAAACTGAAGCAACACTCCATTCACTTCGCACAGTGAATTGAAGTGTTGGAACACACTGCTTGTCTTTCAGAGAAACGCATGTGAGTTTTTTGTGAATGCTTGAAAGTAGTTTAAGGCACTTTCAAAGGAAAGTGATTTTCTCTGAAAGGACAGCATTTAGAAAGTGAAGCAACACTCCATTCACTTTGTACAGTGAATTGAAGTGTTGGAACAGACTGCTTCTCTTTCAGAGAAATGCATGTGAGTTTCTGTTGAATGCTTGTAAGTTGCTTAAGGCACTTTCAAAGGAAAGTGATTTTCTCTGAAAGGACAGCATTTAGAAAGTGAAGCAACACTCCATTCACTTCGCACAGTGAATTGAAGTGTTGGAACAGACTCCTTCTCTTTCAGAGAAACGCATGTGAGTTTTTTGTGAATGCTTGAAAGTAGTTTAAGGCACTTTCAATGGAAAGTGATTTTCTCTGAAAGGACAGCATTTAGAAAGTGAGGCAACACTCCATTCACTTCGCACAGTGAATTGAAGTGTTGGAACAGACTGCTTCTCTTTCAGAGAAACGCATGTGAGTATTTTATGAATGCTTGAAAGTAGTTTAATGCACTTTCAAAGGAAAGTGATTTTCTCTGAAAGGACAGCATTTAGAAAGTGAAGCAACACTCCATTCCCTTCGCACAATAAATTGAAGTGTTGGAACAGACTGCTTCTCTTTCATAGAAACGCATTAGTGTTTCTTGTGAATGCTTGCAAGTAGCTTAAGGCACATTCAAAGGAAAGTGATTTTCTCTGAAAGGACAGCATTTAGAAAGTGAAGCAACACTCCATTCACTTCGCACAGTGAATTGAAGTGTTGGAACAGACTGCTTCTCTTTCAGAGAAACGCATGTGAGTTTCTTCCTGATGCTTGCAAGTAGCTTAAGGCACTTTCAAAGGAAAGTGATTTTCTCTGAAAGGACAGCATTTAGAAAGTGAAGCAACACTCCATTCACTTCGCACAGTGAATTGAAGTGTTGGAACAGACTGCTTCTCTATCAGAGAAACGCATGTGAGTTTCTGGTGAATGCTTGTAAGTAGCTTAAGGCACTTTCAAAGGAAAGTGATTTTCTCTGAAAGGACAGCATTTAGAAAGTGAAGCAACACTCCATTCACTTCGCACAGTGAATTGAAGTGTTAGAACAGACTGCTTCTCTTTCAGAGAAATGCATGTGAGTTTAAGTTGAATGCTTGTAAGTAGCTTAAGGCACATTCCAAAGAAAGTGATTTTCTCTGAAAGGACAGCATTTAGAAAGTGAAGCAACACTCCATTCACTTCGCAGAGTGAATTGAAGTATTGGAACAGACTGCTTCTCTTTCAGAGAAACGCATGTGAGTTTCTGGTGAATGCTTGTAAGTAGCTTAAGGCACTTTCAAAGGAAAGTGATTTTCTCTGAAAGGACAGCATTTAGAAAGTGAAGCAACACTCCATTCACTTCGCACAGTGAATTGAAGTGTTGGAACAGACTGCTTCTATTTCAGAGAAACGCATGTGAGTTTCTGGTGAATGCTTGTAAGTAACTTAAGGCACTTTCAAAGGAAAGTGATTTTCTCTGAAAGGACAGCATTTAGAAAGTGAAGCAACACTCCATTCACTTCGCACAGTTAAATGAAGTGTTGGAACAGACTGCTTCTCTTTCAGAGAAATGCATGTGAGTTTCTGTTGAATGCTTGTAAGTAGCTTAAGGCACTTTCAAAGGAAAGTGATTTTCTCTGAAAGGACAGCATTTAGAAAGTGAAGCAACACTCCATTCACTTCGCAGAGTGAATTGAAGTATTGGAACAGACTGCTTCTCTTTCAGAGAAACGCATGTGAGTTTCTGGTGAATGCTTGTAAGTAGCTTAAGGCACGTTCAAAGGAAAGTGATTTTCTCTGAAAGGACAGCATTTAGAAAGTGAAGCAACACTACATTCACTTCGCACAGTGAATTGAAGTGTTGGAACAGACTGCTTCTCTTTCAGAAAAACGCATGTGAGTTTCTTTTGAATGCTTGCAAGTTGCTTAAGGCACTTTCAAAGAAAAGTGATTTTCTCTGAAAGGACAGCATTTAGAAACTGAAGCAACACGCCATTCACTTCGCACAGTGAATTGAAGTTTTGGAACAGACTGCTTCTCTTTAAGAGAAACGCATGTGAGTTCCTGGTGAATGCTTGTAAGTAGCTTAAGGCACTTTCAAACGAAAGTGATTTTCTCTGAAAGGACAGCATTTAGAAAGTGAAGCAACACTCCATTCACTTCGCACAGTGAATTGAAGTGTTGGAACAGACTGCTTCTCTTTCAGAGAAACGCATGTGAGTTTCTGGTGAATGCTTGTAAGTAGCTTAAGGCACTTTCAAAGGAAAGTGATTTTCTCTGAAAGGACAGCATTTAGAAAGTGAAGCAACACTCCATTCACTTCGCACAGTGAATTGAAGTGTTGGAATAGACGACTTCACTTTCAGAGAAGCGCATGTGAGTTTCTTGTGAATTATTGCAAGTCGCTTAAGGCACTTTCAAAGGAAAGTGATTTTCTCTGAAAGGACAGCATTTAGAAACTGAAGCAACACTCCATTCACTTCGCACAGTGAATTGAAGTGTTGGAACACACTGCTTGTCTTTCAGAGAAACGCATGTGAGATTTTTGTGAATGCTTGAAAGTAGTTTAAGGCACTTTCAAAGGAAAGTGATTTTCTCTGAAAGGACAGCATTTAGAAAGTGAAGCAACACTCCATTCACTTTGTACAGTGAATTGAAGTGTTGGAACAGACTGCTTCTCTTTCAGAGAAATGCATGTGAGTTTCTGTTGAATGCTTGTAAGTAGCTTAAGGCACATTCAAAGGAAAGGGATTTTCTCTGAAAGGACAGCATTTAGAAACTGAAGCAACACTCCATTCACTTCGCACAGTGAATTGAAGTGTTGGAACAGACTGCTTCTCTTTCAGAGAAACGCATGTGAGTTTTTTGTGAATGCTTGAAAGTAGTTTAAGGCACTTTCAATGGAAAGTGATTTTCTCTGAAAGGACAGCATTTAGAAAGTGAGGCAACACTCCATTCACTTCGCACAGTGAATTGAAGTGTTGGAACAGACTGCTTCTCTTTCAGAGAAACGCATGTGAGTTTTTTATGAATGCTTGAAAGTAGTTTAATGCACTTTCAAAGGGAAGTGATTTTCTCTGAAAGGACAGCATTTAGAAAGTGAAGCAACATTCCATTCCCTTCGCACAATAAATTGAAGTGTTGGAACAGACTGCTTCTCTTTCATAGAAATGCATTAGTGTTTCTTGTGAATGCTTGCAAGTAGCTTAAGGCACATTCAAAGGAAAGTGATTTTCTCTGAAAGGACAGCATTTAGAAAGTGAAGCAACACTCCATTCACTTCGCACAGTGAATTGAAGTGTTGGAACAGACTGCTTCTCTTTCAGAGAAACGCATGTGCGTTTCTTCCTGATGCTTGCAAGTAGCTTAAGGCACTTTCAAAGGAAAGTGATTTTCTCTTAAAGGACAGCATTTAGAAAGTGAAGCAACACTCCATTCACTTCGCACAGTGAATTGAAGTGTTGGAACAGACTGCTTCTCTATCAGAGAAACGCATGTGAGTTTCTGGTGAATGCTTGTAAGTAGCTTAAGGCACTTTCAAAGGAAAGTGATTTTCTCTGAAAGGACAGCATTTAGAAAGTGAAGCAACACTCCATTCACTTCGCACAGTGAATTGAAGTGTTAGAACAGACTGCTTCTCTTTCAGAGAAATGCATGTGAGTTTAAGTTGAATGCTTGTAAGTAGCTTAAGGCACTTTCCAAAGAAAGTGATTTTCTCTGAAAGGACAGCATTTAGAAAGTGAAGCAACACTCCATTCACTTCGCAGAGTGAATTGAAGTATTGGAACAGACTGCTTCTCTTTCAGAGAAACGCATGTGATTTCTGGTGAATGCTTGTAAGTAGCTTAAGGCACTTTCAAAGGAAAGTGATTTTCTCTGAAAGGACAGCATTTAGAAAGTGAAGCAACACTCCATTCACTTCGCACAGTGAATTGAAGTGTTGGAACAGACTGCTTCTCTTTCAGAGAAATGCATGTGAGTTTAAGTTGAATGCTTGTAAGTAGCTTAAGGCACTTTCAAAGGAAAGTGATTTTCTCTGAAAGGACAGCATTTAGAAAGTGAAGCAACCCTCCATTCACTTTGTACAGTGAATTGAAGTGTTGGAACAGACTGCTTCTCTTTCAGAGAAATGCATGTGAGTTTCTGTTGAATGCTTGTAAGTAGCTTAAGGCACATTCAAAGGAAAGGGATTTTCTCTGAAAGGACAGCATTTAGAAACTGAAGCAACACTCCATTCACTTCGCACAGTGAATTGAAGTGTTGGAACAGACTGCTTCTCTTTCAGAGAAACGCATGTGAGTTTTTTGTGAATGCTTGAAAGTAGTTTAAGGCACTTTCAATGGAAAGTGATTTTCTCTGAAAGGACAGCATTTACAAAGTGAGGCAACACTCCATTCACTTCGCACAGTGAATTGAAGTGTTGGAACAGACTGCTTCTCTTTCAGAGAAACGCATGTGAGTTTTTTATGAATGCTTGAAAGTAGTTTAATGCACTTTCAAAGGAAAGTGATTTTCTCTGAAAGGACAGCATTTAGAAAGTGAAGCAACACTCCATTCCCTTCGCACAATAAATTGAAGTGTTGGAACAGACTGCTTCTCTTTCATAGAAACGCATTAGTGTTTCTTGTGAATGCTTGCAAGTAGCTTAAGGCACATTCAAAGGAAAGTGATTTTCTCTGAAAGGACAGCATTTAGAAAGTGAAGCAACACTCCATTCACTTCGCACAGTGAATTGAAGTGTTGGAACAGACTGCTTCTCTTTCAGAGAAACGCATGTGAGTTTCTTCCTGATGCTTGCAAGTAGCTTAAGGCACTTTCAAAATAAAGTGATTTTCTCGATTTTCTCTTAAAGGACAGCATTTAGAAAGTGAAGCAACACTCCATTCACTTCGCACAGTGAATTGAAGTGTTGGAACAGACTGCTTCTCTTTAAGAGAAACGCATGTGAGTTTCTGGTGAATGCTTGTAAGTAGCTTAAGGCACTTTCAAAGGAAAGTGATTTTCTCTGAAAGGACAGCATTTAGAAAGTGAAGCAACACTCCATTCACTTCGCGCAGTGAATTGAAGTGTTGGAACAGACTGCTTCTCTTTCAGAGAAACGCATGTGAGTTTTTTATGAATGCTTGAAAGTAGTTTAATGCACTTTCAAAGGAAAGTGATTTTCTCTGAAAGGACAGCATTTAGAAAGTGTAGCAACACTCCATTCCCTTCGCACAATAAATTGAAGTGTTCAACAAACTGCTTCTCTTTCATAGAAATGCATTAGTGTTTCTTGTGAATGCTTGCAAGTAGCTTAAGGCACATTCAAAGGAAAGTGATTTTCTCTGAAAGGACAGCATTTAGAAAGTGAAGCAACACTCCATTCACTTCGCACAGTGAATTGAAGTGTTGGAACAGACTGCTTCTCTTTCAGAGAAACGCATGTGAGTTTCTTCCTGATGCTTGCAGATAGCTTAAGGCACTTTCAAAGGAAAGTGATTTTCTCTGAAAGGACAGCATTTAGAAAGTGAAGCAACACTCCATTCACTTCGCACAGTGAACTGAAGTGTTGGAACAGACTGCTTCTCTATCAGAGAAACGCATGTGAGTTTCTGGTGAATGCTTGTAAGTAGCTTAAGGCACTTTCAAAGGAAAGTGATTTTCTCTGAAAGGACAGCCTTTAGAAAGTGAAACAACACTCCATTCACTTCGCACAGTGAATTGAAGTGTTGGAACAGACTGCTTCTCTTTCAGAGAAACGCATGTGAGTTTCTGGTGAATGCTTGTAAGTAGCTTAAGGCACTTTCAAAGGAAAGTGATTTTCTCTGAAAGGACAGCATTTAGAAAGTGAAGCAACACTCCATTCACTTCGCAGAGTTAATTGAAGTGTTGGAACAGACTGCTTCTCTTTCAGAGAAATGCATGTGAGTTTCTGTTGAATGCTTGTAAGTAGCTTAAGGCACTTTCAAAGGAAAGTGATTTTGTCTGAAAGGACAGCATTTAGAAAGTGAAGCAACACTCCATTCACTTCGCAGAGTGAATTGAAGTATTGGAACAGACTGCTTCTCTTTCAGAGAAACGCATGTGAGTTTCTGGTGAATGCTTGTAAGTAGCTTAAGGCACGTTCAAAGGAAAGTGATTTTCTCTGAAAGGACAGCATTTAGAAAGTGAAGCAACACTCCATTCACTTCGCACAGTGAATTGAAGTGTTGGAACAGACTGCTTCTCTTTCAGAGAAACGCAAGTGAGTTTCTTTTGAATGCTTGCAAGTTGCTTAAGGCACTTTCAAAGGAAAGTGATTTTCTCTGAAAGGACAGCATTTAGAAACTGAAGCAACACGCCATTCACTTCGCACAGTGAATTGAAGTGTTGGAACAGACTGCTTCTCTTTCAGAGAAACGCATGTGAGTTTCTGGTGAATGCTTGTAAGTAGCTTAAGGCACTTTCAAAGGAAAGTGATTTTCTCTGAAAGGACAGCATTTAGAAAGTGAAGCAACACTCCATTCACTTTGTACAGTGAATTGAAGTGTTGGAACAGACTGCTTCTCTTTCAGAGAAATGCATGTGAGTTTCTGTTGAATGCTTGTAAGTAGCTTAAGGCACATTCAAAGGAAAGGGATTTTCTCTGAAAGGACAGCATTTAGAAACTGAAGCAACACTCCATTCACTTCGCACAGTGAATTGAAGTGTTGGAACAGACTGCTTCTCTTTCAGAGAAACGCATGTGAGTTTTTTGTGAATGCTTGAAAGTTGTTTAAGGCACTTTCAATGGAAAGTGATTTTCTCTGAAAGGACAGCATTTAGAAAGTGAGGCAACACTCCATTCACTTCGCACAGTGAATTGAAGTGTTGGAACAGACTGCTTCTCTTTCAGAGAAACGCATGTGAGTTTTTTATGAATGCTTGAAAGTAGTTTAATGCACTTTCAAAGGAAAGTGATTTTCTCTGAAAGGACAGCATTTAGAAAGTGAAGCAACACTCCATTCCCTTCGCACAATAAATTGAAGTGTTGGAACAGACTGCTTCTCTTTCAGAAAAACGCATGTGAGTTTCTTTTGAATGCTTGCAAGTTGCTTAAGGCACTTTCAAAGGAAAGTGATTTTCTCTGAAAGGACAGCATTTAGAAACTGAAGCAACACGCCATTCACTTCGCACAGTGAATTGAAGTTTTGGAACAGACTGCTTCTCTTTAAGAGAAACGCATGTGAGTTTCTGGTGAATGCTTGTAAGTAGCTTAAGGCACTTTCAAACGAAAGTGATTTTCTCTGAAAGGACAGCATTTAGAAAGTGAAGCAACACTCCATTCACTTCGCACAGTGAATTGAAGTGTTGGAACAGACTGCTTCTCTTTCAGAGAAACGCATGTGAGTTTCTGGTGAATGCTTGTAAGTAGCTTAAGGCACTTTCAAAGGAAAGTGATTTTCTCTGAAAGGACAGCATTTAGAAAGTGAAGCAACACTCCATTCACTTCGCACAGTGAATTGAAGTGTTGGAATAGACTACTTCACTTTCAGAGAAGCGCATGTGAGTTTCTTGTGAATTATTGCAAGTCGCTTAAGGCACTTTCAAAGGAAAGTGATTTTCTCTGAAAGGACAGCATTTAGAAACTGAAGCAACACTCCATTCACTTCGCACAGTGAATTGAAGTGTTGGAACACACTGCTTGTCTTTCAGAGAAACACATGTGAGTTTTTTGTGAATGCTTGAAAGTAGTTTAAGGCACTTTCAAAGGAAAGTGATTTTCTCTGAAAGGACAGCATTTAGAAAGTGAAGCAACACTCCATTCACTTTGTACAGTGAATTGAAGTGTTGGAACAGACTGCTTCTCTTTCAGAGATATGCATGTGAGTTTCTGTTGAATGCTTGTAAGTAGCTTAAGGCACATTCAAAGGAAAGGGATTTTCTCTGAAAGGACAGCATTTAGAAACTGAAGCAACACTCCATTCACTTCGCACAGTGAATTGAAGTGTTGTAACAGACTGCTTCTCTTTCAGAGAAACGCATGTGAGTTTTTTGTGAATGCTTGAAAGTAGTTTAAGGCACTTTCAATGGAAAGTGATTTTCTCTGAAAGGACAGCATTTAGAAAGTGAGGCAACACTCCATTCACTTCGCACAGTGAATTGAAGTGTTGGAACAGACTGCTTCTCTTTCAGAAAAACGCATGTGAGTTTCTTTTGAATGCTTGCAAGTTGCTTAAGGCACTTTCAAAGGAAAGTGATTTTCTCTGAAAGGACAGCATTTAGAAACTGAAGCAACACGCCATTCACTTCGCACAGTGAATTGAAGTTTTGGAACAGACTGCTTCTCTTTAAGAGAAACGCATGTGAGTTTCTGGTGAATGCTTGTAAGTAGCTTAAGGCACTTTCAAACGAAAGTGATTTTCTCTGAAAGGACAGCATTTAGAAAGTGAAGCAACACTCCATTCACTTCGCACAGTGAATTGAAGTGTTGGAACAGACTGCTTCTCTTTCAGAGAAACGCATGTGAGTTTCTGGTGAATGCTTGTAAGTAGCTTAAGGCACTTTCAAAGGAAAGTGATTTTCTCTGAAAGGACAGCATTTAGAAAGTGAAGCAACACTCCATTCACTTCGCACAGTGAATTGAAGTGTTGGAATAGACTACTTCACTTTCAGAGAAGCGCATGTGAGTTTCTTGTGAATTATTGCAAGTCGCTTAAGGCACTTTCAAAGGAAAGTGATTTTCTCTGAAAGGACAGCATTTAGAAACTGAAGCAACACTCCATTCACTTCGCACAGTGAATTGAAGTGTTGGAACACACTGCTTGTCTTTCAGAGAAACGCATGTGAGTTTTTTGTGAATGCTTGAAAGTAGTTTAAGGCAACTTCAAAGGAAAGTGATTTTCTCTGAAAGGACAGCATTTAGAAAGTGAAGCAACACTCCATTCACTTTGTACAGTGAATTGAAGTGTTGGAACAGACTGCTTCTCTTTCAGAGAAATGCATGTGAGTTTCTGTTGAATGCTTGTAAGTAGCTTAAGGCACATTCAAAGGAAAGGGATTTTCTCTGAAAGGACAGCATTTAGAAACTGAAGCAACACTCCATTCACTTCGCACAGTGAATTGAAGTGTTGGAACAGACTGCTTCTCTTTCAGAGAAACGCATGTGAGTTTTTTGTGAATGCTTGAAAGTAGTTTAAGGCACTTTCAATGGAAAGTGATTTTCTCTGAAAGGACAGAATTTAGAAAGTGAGGCAACATTCCATTCCCTTCGCACAATAAATTGAAGTGTTGGAACAGACTGCTTCTCTTTCAGAGAAACGCATGTGAGTTTTTTATGAATGCTTGAAAGTAGTTTAATGCACTTTCAAAGGAAAGTGATTTTCTCTGAAAGGACAGCATTTAGAAAGTGAAGCAACATTCCATTCCCTTCGCACAATAAATTGAAGTGTTGGAACAGACTGCTTCTCTTTCATAGAAATACATTAGTGTTTCTTGTGAATGCTTGCAAGTAGCTTAAGGCACATTCAAAGGAAAGTGATTTTCTCTGAAAGGACAGCATTTAGAAAGTGAAGCAACACTCCATTCACTTCGCACAGTGAATTGAAGTGTTGGAACAGACTGCTTCTCTTTCAGAGAAACGCATGTGCGTTTCTTCCTGATGCTTGCAAGTAGCTTAAGGCACTTTCAAAGGAAAGTGATTTTCTCTTAAAGGACAGCATTTAGAAAGTGAAGCAACACTCCATTCACTTCGCACAGTGAATTGAAGTGTTGGAACAGACTGCTTCTCTTTCAGAGAAACGCATGTGAGTTTCTGGTGAATGCTTGTAAGTAGCTTAAGGCACTTTCAAAGGAAAGTGATTTTCTCTGAAAGGACAGCATTTAGAAAGTGAAGCAACACTCCATTCACTTCGCACAGTGAATTGAAGTGTTAGAACAGACTGCTTCTCTTTCAGAGAAATGCATGTGAGTTTAAGTTGAATGCTTGTAAGTAGCTTAAGGCACTTTCCAAAGAAAGTGATTTTCTCTGAAAGGACAGCATTTAGAAAGTGAAGCAACACTCCATTCACTTCGCAGAGTGAATTGAAGTATTGGAACAGACTGCTTCTCTTTCAGAGAAACGCATGTGATTTCTGGTGAATGCTTGTAAGTAGCTTAAGGCACTTTCAAAGGAAAGTGATTTTCTCTGAAAGGACAGCATTTAGAAAGTGAAGCAACACTCCATTCACTTCGCACAGTGAATTGAAGTGTTGGAACAGACTGCTTCTCTTTCAGAGAAATGCATGTGAGTTTAAGTTGAATGCTTGTAAGTAGCTTAAGGCACTTTCAAAGGAAAGTGATTTTCTCTGAAAGCACAGCATTTAGAAAGTGAGGCAACACTCCATTCACTTCGCACAGTGAATTGAAGTGTTGGAACAGACTGCTTCTCTTTCAGAGAAACGCATGTGAGTTTCTTCCTAATGCTTGCAAATAGCTTAAGGCACTTTCAAAGGAAAGTGATTTTCTCTGAAAGGACAGCATTTAGAAAGTGAAGCAACACTCCATTCACTTCGCACAGTGAATTGAAGTGTTGGAACAGACTGCTTCTCTTTCAGAGAAACGCATGTGAGTTTCTTCCTGATGCTTGCAAGTAGCTTAAGGCACTTTCAAAGGAAAGTGATTTTCTCTGAAAGGACAGCATTTAGAAAGTGAAGCAACACTCCATTCACTTCGCACAGTGAATTGAAGTGTTGGAACAGACTGTTTCTCTTTCAGAGAAACGCATGTGAGTTTCTGGTGAATGCTTGTAAGTAGCTTAAGGCACTTTCAAAGGAAGGTGATTTTCTCTGAAAGGACAGCATTTAGAAAGTGAAGCAACACTCCATTCACTTCGCACAGTTAATTGAAGTGTTGGAACAGACTGCTTCTCTTTCAGAGAAATGCATGTGAGTTTCTGTTGAATGCTTGTAAGTAGCTTAAGGCACTTTCAAAGGAAAGTGATTTTCTCTGAAAGGACAGCATTTAGAAAGTGAAGCAACACTCCATTCACTTCGCAGAGTGAATTGAAGTATTGGAACAGACTGCTTCTCTTTCAGAGAAACGCATGTGAGTTTCTGGTGAATGCTTGTAAGTAGCTTAAGGCACGTTCAAAGGAAAGTGATTTTCTCTGAAAGGACAGCATTTAGAAAGTGAAGCAACACTCCATTCACTTCGCACAGTGAATTGAAGTGTTGGAACAGACTGCTTCTCTTTCAGAAAAACGCATGTGAGTTTCTTTTGAATGCTTGCAAGTTGCTTAAGGCACTTTCAAAGGAAAGTGATTTTCTCTGAAAGGACAGCATTTAGAAACTGAAGCAACACGCCATTCACTTCGCACAGTGAATTGAAGTTTTGGAACAGACTGCTTCTCTTTAAGAGAAACGCATGTGAGTTTCTGGTAAATGCTTGTAAGTAGCTTAAGGCACTTTCAAACGAAAGTGATTTTCTCTGAAAGGACAGCATTTAGAAAGTGAAGCAACACTCCATTCACTTCGCACAGTGAATTGAAGTGTTGGAACAGACTGCTTCTCTTTCAGAGAAACGCATGTGAGTTTCTGGTGAATGCTTGTAAGTAGCTTAAGGCACTTTCAAAGGAAAGTGATTTTCTCTGAAAGGACAGCATTTAGAAAGTGAAGCAACACTCCATTCACTTCGCACAGTGAATTGAAGTGTTGGAATAGACTACTTCACTTTCAGAGAAGCGCATGTGAGTTTCTTGTGAATTATTGCAAGTCGCTTAAGGCACTTTCAAAGGAAAGTGATTTTCTCTGAAAGGACAGCATTTAGAAACTGAAGCAACACTCCATTCACTTCGCACAGTGAATTGAAGTGTTGGAACACACTGCTTGTCTTTCAGAGAAACGCATGTGAGTTTTTTGTGAATGCTTGAAAGTAGTTTAAGGCACTTTCAAAGGAAAGTGATTTTCTCTGAAAGGACAGCATTTAGAAAGTGAAGCAACACTCCATTCACTTTGTACAGTGAATTGAAGTGTTGGAACAGACTGCTTCTCTTTCAGAGAAATGCATGTGAGTTTCTGTTGAATGCTTGTAAGTAGCTTAAGGCACATTCAAAGGAAAGGGATTTTCTCTGAAAGGACAGCATTTAGAAACTGAAGCAACACTCCATTCACTTCGCACAGTGAATTGAAGTGTTGGAACAGACTGCTTCTCTTTCAGAGAAACGCATGTGAGTTTTTTGTGAATGCTTGAAAGTAGTTTAAGGCACTTTCAATGGAAAGTGATTTTCTCTGAAAGGACAGCATTTAGAAAGTGAGGCAACACTCCATTCACTTCGCACAGTGAATTGAAGTTTTGGAACAGACTGCTTCTCTTTCAGAGAAACGCATGTGAGTTTTTTATGAATGCTTGAAAGTAGTTTAATGCACTTTCAAAGGAAAGTGATTTTCTCTGAAAGGACAGCATTTAGAAAGTGAAGCAACATTCCATTCCCTTCGCACAATAAATTGAAGTGTTGGAACAGACTGCTTCTCTTTCATAGAAATGCATTAGTGTTTCTTGTGAATGCTTGCAAGTAGCTTAAGGCACATTCAAAGGAAAGTGATTTTCTCTGAAAGGACAGCATTTAGAAAGTGAAGCAACACTCCATTCACTTCGCACAGTGAATTGAAGTGTTGGAACAGACTGCTTCTCTTTCAGAGAAACGCATGTGCGTTTCTTCCTGATGCTTGCAAGTAGCTTAAGGCACTTTCAAAGGAAAGTGATTTTCTCTTAAAGGACAGCATTTAGAAAGTGAAGCAACACTCCATTCACTTCGCACAGTGAATTGAAGTGTTGGAACAGACTGCTTCTCTTTCAGAGAAACGCATGTGAGTTTCTGGTGAATGCTTGTAAGTAGCTTAAGGCATTTTCAAAGGAAAGTGATTTTCTCTGAAAGGACAGCATTTAGAAAGTGAAGCAACACTCCATTCACTTCGCACAGTGAATTGAAGTGTTAGAACAGACTGCTTCTCTTTCAGAGAAATGCATGTGAGTTTAAGTTGAATGCTTGTAAGTAGCTTAAGGCACTTTCCAAAGAAAGTGATTTTCTCTGAAAGGACAGCATTTAGAAAGTGAAGCAACACTCCATTCACTTCGCAGAATGAATTGAAGTATTGGAACAGACTGCTTCTCTTTCAGAGAAACGCATGTGATTTCTGGTGAATGCTTGTAAGTAGCTTAAGGCACTTTCAAAGGAAAGTGATTTTCTCTGAAAGGACAGCATTTAGAAAGTGAAGCAACACTCCATTCACTTCGCACAGTGAATTGAAGTGTTGGAACAGACTGCTTCTCTTTCAGAGAAATGCATGTGAGTTTAAGTTGAATGCTTGTAAGTAGCTTAAGGCACTTTCAAAGGAAAGTGATTTTCTCTGAAAGGACAGCATTTAGAAAGTGAGGCAACACTCCATTCACTTCGCACAGTGAATTGAAGTGTTGGAACAGACTGCTTCTCTTTCAGAGAAACGCATGTGAGTTTCTTCCTAATGCTTGCAAATAGCTTAAGGCACTTTCAAAGGAAAGTGATTTTCTCTGAAAGGACAGCATTTAGAAAGTGAAGCAACACTCCATTCACTTCGCACAGTGAATTGAAGTGTTGGAACAGACTGCTTCTCTTTCAGAGAAACGCATGTGAGTTTCTTCCTGATGCTTGCAAGTAGCTTAAGGCACTTTCAAAGGAAAGTGATTTTCTATGAAAGGACAGCATTTAGAAAGTGAAGCAACACTCCATTCACTTCGCACAGTGAATTGAAGTGTTGGAACAGACTGTTTCTCTTTCAGAGAAACGCATGTGAGTTTCTGGTGAATGCTTGTAAGTAGCTTAAGGCACTTTCAAAGGAAGGTGATTTTCTCTGAAAGGACAGCATTTAGAAAGTGAAGCAACACTCCATTCACTTCGCACAGTTAATTGAAGTGTTGGAACAGACTGCTTCACTTTCAGAGAAATGCATGTGAGTTTCTGTTGAATGCTTGTAAGTAGCTTAAGGCACTTTCAAAGGAAAGTGATTTTCTCTGAAAGGACAGCATTTAGAAAGTGAAGCAACACTCCATTCACTTCGCAGAGTGAATTGAAGTATTGGAACAGACTGCTTCTCTTTCAGAGAAACGCATGTGAGTTTCTGGTGAATGCTTGTAAGTAGCTTAAGGCACGTTCAAAAGAAAGTGATTTTCTCTGAAAGGACAGCATTTAGAAAGTGAAGCAACACTCCATTCACTTCGCACAGTGAATTGAAGTGTTGGAACAGACTGCTTCTCTTTCAGAAAAACGCATGTGAGTTTCTTTTGAATGCTTGCAAGTTGCTTAAGGCACTTTCAAAGGAAAGTGATTTTCTCTGAAAGGACAGCATTTAGAAACTGAAGCAACACGCCATTCACTTCGCACAGTGAATTGAAGTTTTGGAACAGACTGCTTCTCTTTAAGAGAAACGCATGTGAGTTTCTGGTGAATGCTTGTAAGTAGCTTAAGGCACTTTCAAACGAAAGTGATTTTCTCTGAAAGGACAGCATTTAGAAAGTGAAGCAACACTCCATTCACTTCGCACAGTGAATTGAAGTGTTGGAACAGACTGCTTCTCTTTCAGAGAAACGCATGTGAGTTTCTGGTGAATGCTTGTAAGTAGCTTAAGGCACTTTCAAAGGAAAGTGATTTTCTCTGAAAGGACAGCATTTAGAAAGTGAAGCAACACTCCATTCACTTCGCACAGTGAATTGAAGTGTTGGAATATACTACTTCACTTTCAGAGAAGCGCATGTGAGTTTCTTGTGAATTATTGCAAGTCGCTTAAGGCACTTTCAAAGGAAAGTGATTTTCTCTGAAAGGACAGCATTTAGAAACTGAAGCAACACTCCATTCACTTCGCACAGTGAATTGAAGTGTTGGAACACACTGCTTGTCTTTCAGAGAAACGCATGTGAGTTTTTTGTGAATGCTTGAAAGTAGTTTAAGGCACTTTCAAAGGAAAGTGATTTTCTCTGAAAGGACAGCATTTAGAAAGTGAAGCAACACTCCATTCACTTTGTACAGTGAATTGAAGTGTTGGAACAGACTGCTTCTCTTTCAGAGAAATGCATGTGAGTTTCTGTTGAATGCTTGTAAGTAGCTTAAGGCACATTCAAAGGAAAGGGATTTTCTCTGAAAGGACAGCATTTAGAAACTGAAGCAACACTCCATTCACTTCGCACAGTGAATTGAAGTGTTGGAACAGACTGCTTCTCTTTCAGAGAAACGCATGTGAGTTTTTTGTGAATGCTTGAAAGTAGTTTAAGGCACTTTCAATGGAAAGTGATTTTCTCTGAAAGGACAGCATTTAGAAAGTGAGGCAACACTCCATTCACTTCGCACAGTGAATTGAAGTGTTGGAACAGACTGCTTCTCTTTCAGAGAAACGCATGTGAGTTTTTTATGAATGCTTGAAAGTAGTTTAATGCACTTTCAAAGGAAAGTGATTTTCTCTGAAAGGACAGCATTTAGAAAGTGAAGCAACATTCCATTCCCTTCGCACAATAAATTGAAGTGTTGGAACAGACTGCTTCTCTTTCATAGAAATGCATTAGTGTTTCTTGTGAATGCTTGCAAGTAGCTTAAGGCACATTCAAAGGAAAGTGATTTTCTCTGAAAGGACAGCATTTAGAAAGTGAAGCAACACTCCATTCACTTCGCACAGTGAATTGAAGTGTTGGAACAGACTGCTTCTCTTTCAGAGAAACGCATGTGCGTTTCTTCCTGATGCTTGCAAGTAGCTTAAGGCACTTTCAAAGGAAAGTGATTTTCTCTTAAAGGACAGCATTTAGAAAGTGAAGCAACACTCCATTCACTTCGCACAGTGAATTGAAGTGTTGGAACAGACTGCTTCTCTATCAGAGAAACGCATGTGAGTTTCTGGTGAATGCTTGTAAGTAGCTTAAGGCACTTTCAAAGGAAAGTGATTTTCTCTGAAAGGACAGCATTTAGAAAGTGAAGCAACACTCCATTCACTTCGCACAGTGAATTGAAGTGTTAGAACAGACTGCTTCTCTTTCAGAGAAATGCATGTGAGTTTAAGTTGAATGCTTGTAAGTAGCTTAAGGCACTTTCCAAAGAAAGTGATTTTCTCTGAAAGGACAGCATTTAGAAAGTGAAGCAACACTCCATTCACTTCGCAGAGTGAATTGAAGTATTGGAACAGACTGCTTCTCTTTCAGAGAAACGCATGTGATTTCTGGTGAATGCTTGTAAGTAGCTTAAGGCACTTTCAAAGGAAAGTGATTTTCTCTGAAAGGACAGCATTTAGAAAGTGAAGCAACACTCCATTCACTTCGAACAGTGAATTGAAGTGTTGGAACAGACTGCTTCTCTTTCAGAGAAATGCATGTGAGTTTAAGTTGAATGCTTGTAAGTAGCTTAAGGCACTTTCAAAGGAAAGTGATTTTCTCTGAAAGAACAGCATTTAGAAAGTGAAGCAACACTCCATTCACTTTGTACAGTGAATTGAAGTGTTGGAACAGACTGCTTCTCTTTCAGAGAAATGCATGTGAGTTTCTGTTGAATGCTTGTAAGTAGCTTAAGGCACATTCAAAGGAAAGGGATTTTCTCTGAAAGGACAGCATTTAGAAACTGAAGCAACACTCCATTCACTTCACACAGTGAATTGAAGTGTTGGAACAGACTGCTTCTCTTTCAGAGAAACGGATGTGAGTTTTTTATGAATGCTTGAAAGTAGTTTAATGCACTTTCAAAGGAAAGGGATTTTCTCTGAAAGGACAGCATTTAGAAAGTGAAGCAACACTCCATTCCCTTCGCACAATAAATTGAAGTGTTGGAACAGACTGCTTCTCTTTCATAGAAACGCATTAGTGTTTCTTGTGAATGCTTGCAATAGCTTAAGGCACATTCAAAGGAAAGTGATTTTCTCTGAAAGGACAGCATTTAGAAAGTGAAGCAACACTCCATTCACTTCGCACAGTGAATTGAAGTGTTGGAACACACTGCTTGTCTTTCAGAGAAACGCATGTGAGTTTTTTGTGAATGCTTGAAAGTAGTTTAAGGCAACTTCAAAGGAAAGTGATTTTCTCTGAAAGGACAGCATTTAGAAAGTGAAGCAACACTCCATTCACTTTGTACAGTGAATTGAAGTGTTGGAACAGACTGCTTCTCTTTCAGAGAAATGCATGTGAGTTTCTGTTGAATGCTTGTAAGTAGCTTAAGGCACATTCAAAGGAAAGGGATTTTCTCTGAAAGGACAGCATTTAGAAACTGAAGCAACACTCCATTCACTTCGCACAGTGAATTGAAGTGTTGGAACAGACTGCTTCTCTTTCAGAGAAACGCATGTGAGTTTTTTGTGAATGCTTGAAAGTAGTTTAAGGCACTTTCAATGGAAAGTGATTTTCTCTGAAAGGACAGCATTTAGAAAGTGAGGCAACATTCCATTCCCTTCGCACAATAAATTGAAGTGTTGGAACAGACTGCTTCTCTTTCAGAGAAACGCATGTGAGTTTTTTATGAATGCTTGAAAGTAGTTTAATGCACTTTCAAAGGAAAGTGATTTTCTCTGAAAGGACAGCATTTAGAAAGTGAAGCAACATTCCATTCCCTTCGCACAATAAATTGAAGTGTTGGAACAGACTGCTTCTCTTTCATAGAAATGCATTAGTGTTTCTTGTGAATGCTTGCAAGTAGCTTAAGGCACATTCAAAGGAAAGTGATTTTCTCTGAAAGGACAGCATTTAGAAAGTGAAGCAACACTCCATTCACTTCGCACAGTGAATTGAAGTGTTGGAACAGACTGCTTCTCTTTCAGAGAAACGCATGTGCGTTTCTTCCTGATGCTTGCAAGTAGCTTAAGGCACTTTCAAAGGAAAGTGATTTTCTCTTAAAGGACAGCATTTAGAAAGTGAAGCAACACTCCATTCACTTCGCACAGTGAATTGAAGTGTTGGAACAGACTGCTTCTCTTTCAGAGAAACGCATGTGAGTTTCTGGTGAATGCTTGTAAGTAGCTTAAGGCACTTTCAAAGGAAAGTGATTTTCTCTGAAAGGACAGCATTTAGAAAGTGAAGCAACACTCCATTCACTTCGCACAGTGAATTGAAGTGTTAGAACAGACTGCTTCTCTTTCAGAGAAATGCATGTGAGTTTAAGTTGAATGCTTGTAAGTAGCTTAAGGCACTTTCCAAAGAAAGTGATTTTCTCTGAAAGGACAGCATTTAGAAAGTGAAGCAACACTCCATTCACTTCGCAGAGTGAATTGAAGTATTGGAACAGACTGCTTCTCTTTCAGAGAAACGCATGTGAGTTTCTGGTGAATGCTTGTAAGTAGCTTAAGGCACGTTCAAAAGAAAGTGATTTTCTCTGAAAGGACAGCATTTAGAAAGTGAAGCAACACTCCATTCACTTCGCACAGTGAATTGAAGTGTTGGAACAGACTGCTTCTCTTTCAGAAAAACGCATGTGAGTTTCTTTTGAATGCTTGCAAGTTGCTTAAGGCACTTTCAAAGGAAAGTGATTTTCTCTGAAAGGACAGCATTTAGAAACTGAAGCAACACGCCATTCACTTCGCACAGTGAATTGAAGTTTTGGAACAGACTGCTTCTCTTTAAGAGAAACGCATGTGAGTTTCTGGTGAATGCTTGTAAGTAGCTTAAGGCACTTTCAAACGAAAGTGATTTTCTCTGAAAGGACAGCATTTAGAAAGTGAAGCAACACTCCATTCACTTCGCACAGTGAATTGAAGTGTTGGAACAGACTGCTTCTCTTTCAGAGAAACGCATGTGAGTTTCTGGTGAATGCTTGTAAGTAGCTTAAGGCACTTTCAAAGGAAAGTGATTTTCTCTGAAAGGACAGCATTTAGAAAGTGAAGCAACACTCCATTCACTTCGCACAGTGAATTGAAGTGTTGGAATAGACTACTTCACTTTCAGAGAAGCGCATGTGAGTTTCTTGTGAATTATTGCAAGTCGCTTAAGGCACTTTCAAAGGAAAGTGATTTTCTCTGAAAGGACAGCATTTAGAAACTGAAGCAACACTCCATTCACTTCGCACAGTGAATTGAAGTGTTGGAACACACTGCTTGTCTTTCAGAGAAACGCATGTGAGTTTTTTGTGAATGCTTGAAAGTAGTTTAAGGCACTTTCAAAGGAAAGTGATTTTCTCTGAAAGGACAGCATTTAGAAAGTGAAGCAACACTCCATTCACTTTGTACAGTGAATTGAAGTGTTGGAACAGACTGCTTCTCTTTCAGAGAAATGCATGTGAGTTTCTGTTGAATGCTTGTAAGTAGCTTAAGGCACATTCAAAGGAAAGGGATTTTCTCTGAAAGGACAGCATTTAGAAACTGAAGCAACACTCCATTCACTTCGCACAGTGAATTGAAGTGTTGGAACAGACTGCTTCTCTTTCAGAGAAACGCATGTGAGTTTTTTGTGAATGCTTGAAAGTAGTTTAAGGCACTTTCAATGGAAAGTGATTTTCTCTGAAAGGACAGCATTTAGAAAGTGAGGCAACACTCCATTCACTTCGCACAGTGAATTGAAGTGTTGGAACAGACTGCTTCTCTTTCAGAGAAACGCATGTGAGTTTTTTATGAATGCTTGAAAGTAGTTTAATGCACTTTCAAAGGAAAGTGATTTTCTCTGAAAGGACAGCATTTAGAAAGTGAAGCAACATTCCATTCCCTTCGCACAATAAATTGAAGTGTTGGAACAGACTGCTTCTCTTTCATAGAAATGCATTAGTGTTTCTTGTGAATGCTTGCAAGTAGCTTAAGGCACATTCAAAGGAAAGTGATTTTCTCTGAAAGGACAGCATTTAGAAAGTGAAGCAACACTCCATTCACTTCGCACAGTGAATTGAAGTGTTGGAACAGACTGCTTCTCTTTCAGAGAAACGCATGTGCGTTTCTTCCTGATGCTTGCAAGTAGCTTAAGGCACTTTCAAAGGAAAGTGATTTTCTCTTAAAGGACAGCATTTAGAAAGTGAAGCAACACTCCATTCACTTCGCACAGTGAATTGAAGTGTTGGAACAGACTGCTTCTCTATCAGAGAAACGCATGTGAGTTTCTGGTGAATGCTTGTAAGTAGCTTAAGGCACTTTCAAAGGAAAGTGATTTTCTCTGAAAGGACAGCATTTAGAAAGTGAAGCAACACTCCATTCACTTCGCACAGTGAATTGAAGTGTTAGAACAGACTGCTTCTCTTTCAGAGAAATGCATGTGAGTTTAAGTTGAATGCTTGTAAGTAGCTTAAGGCACTTTCCAAAGAAAGTGATTTTCTCTGAAAGGACAGCATTTAGAAAGTGAAGCAACACTCCATTCACTTCGCAGAGTGAATTGAAGTATTGGAACAGACTGCTTCTCTTTCAGAGAAACGCATGTGATTTCTGGTGAATGCTTGTAAGTAGCTTAAGGCACTTTCAAAGGAAAGTGATTTTCTCTGAAAGGACAGCATTTAGAAAGTGAAGCAACACTCCATTCACTTCGAACAGTGAATTGAAGTGTTGGAACAGACTGCTTCTCTTTCAGAGAAATGCATGTGAGTTTAAGTTGAATGCTTGTAAGTAGCTTAAGGCACTTTCAAAGGAAAGTGATTTTCTCTGAAAGGACAGCATTTAGAAAGTGAAGCAACACTCCATTCACTTTGTACAGTGAATTGAAGTGTTGGAACAGACTGCTTCTCTTTCAGAGAAATGCATGTGAGTTTCTGTTGAATGCTTGTAAGTAGCTTAAGGCACATTCAAAGGAAAGGGATTTTCTCTGAAAGGACAGCATTTAGAAACTGAAGCAACACTCCATTCACTTCACACAGTGAATTGAAGTGTTGGAACAGACTGCTTCTCTTTCAGAGAAACGGATGTGAGTTTTTTATGAATGCTTGAAAGTAGTTTAATGCACTTTCAAAGGAAAGGGATTTTCTCTGAAAGGACAGCATTTAGAAAGTGAAGCAACACTCCATTCCCTTCGCACAATAAATTGAAGTGTTGGAACAGACTGCTTCTCTTTCATAGAAACGCATTAGTGTTTCTTGTGAATGCTTGCAATAGCTTAAGGCACATTCAAAGGAAAGTGATTTTCTCTGAAAGGACAGCATTTAGAAAGTGAAGCAACACTCCATTCACTTCGCACAGTGAATTGAAGTGTTGGAACACACTGCTTGTCTTTCAGAGAAACGCATGTGAGTTTTTTGTGAATGCTTGAAAGTAGTTTAAGGCAACTTCAAAGGAAAGTGATTTTCTCTGAAAGGACAGCATTTAGAAAGTGAAGCAACACTCCATTCACTTTGTACAGTGAATTGAAGTGTTGGAACAGACTGCTTCTCTTTCAGAGAAATGCATGTGAGTTTCTGTTGAATGCTTGTAAGTAGCTTAAGGCACATTCAAAGGAAAGGGATTTTCTCTGAAAGGACAGCATTTAGAAACTGAAGCAACACTCCATTCACTTCGCACAGTGAATTGAAGTGTTGGAACAGACTGCTTCTCTTTCAGAGAAACGCATGTGAGTTTTTTGTGAATGCTTGAAAGTAGTTTAAGGCACTTTCAATGGAAAGTGATTTTCTCTGAAAGGACAGCATTTAGAAAGTGAGGCAACATTCCATTCCCTTCGCACAATAAATTGAAGTGTTGGAACAGACTGCTTCTCTTTCAGAGAAACGCATGTGAGTTTTTTATGAATGCTTGAAAGTAGTTTAATGCACTTTCAAAGGAAAGTGATTTTCTCTGAAAGGACAGCATTTAGAAAGTGAAGCAACATTCCATTCCCTTCGCACAATAAATTGAAGTGTTGGAACAGACTGCTTCTCTTTCATAGAAATGCATTAGTGTTTCTTGTGAATGCTTGCAAGTAGCTTAAGGCACATTCAAAGGAAAGTGATTTTCTCTGAAAGGACAGCATTTAGAAAGTGAAGCAACACTCCATTCACTTCGCACAGTGAATTGAAGTGTTGGAACAGACTGCTTCTCTTTCAGAGAAACGCATGTGCGTTTCTTCCTGATGCTTGCAAGTAGCTTAAGGCACTTTCAAAGGAAAGTGATTTTCTCTTAAAGGACAGCATTTAGAAAGTGAAGCAACACTCCATTCACTTCGCACAGTGAATTGAAGTGTTGGAACAGACTGCTTCTCTTTCAGAGAAACGCATGTGAGTTTCTGGTGAATGCTTGTAAGTAGCTTAAGGCACTTTCAAAGGAAAGTGATTTTCTCTGAAAGGACAGCATTTAGAAAGTGAAGCAACACTCCATTCACTTCGCACAGTGAATTGAAGTGTTAGAACAGACTGCTTCTCTTTCAGAGAAATGCATGTGAGTTTAAGTTGAATGCTTGTAAGTAGCTTAAGGCACTTTCCAAAGAAAGTGATTTTCTCTGAAAGGACAGCATTTAGAAAGTGAAGCAACACTCCATTCACTTCGCAGAGTGAATTGAAGTATTGGAACAGACTGCTTCTCTTTCAGAGAAACGCATGTGATTTCTGGTGAATGCTTGTAAGTAGCTTAAGGCACTTTCAAAGGAAAGTGATTTTCTCTGAAAGGACAGCATTTAGAAAGTGAAGCAACACTCCATTCACTTCGCACAGTGAATTGAAGTGTTGGAACAGACTGCTTCTCTTTCAGAGAAATGCATGTGAGTTTAAGTTGAATGCTTGTAAGTAGCTTAAGGCACTTTCAAAGGAAAGTGATTTTCTCTGAAAGGACAGCATTTAGAAAGTGAAGCAACACTCCATTCACTTTGTACAGTGAATTGAAGTGTTGGAACAGACTGCTTCTCTTTCAGAGAAATGCATGTGAGTTTCTGTTGAATGCTTGTAAGTAGCTTAAGGCACATTCAAAGGAAAGGGATTTTCTCTGAAAGGACAGCATTTAGAAACTGAAGCAACACTCCATTCACTTCGCACAGTGAATTGAAGTGTTGGAACAGACTGCTTCTCTTTCAGAGAAACGCATGTGAGTTTTTTGTGAATGCTTGAAAGTAGTTTAAGGCACTTTCAATGGAAAGTGATTTTCTCTGAAAGGACAGCATTTAGAAAGTGAAGCAACACTCCATTCCCTTCGCACAATAAATTGAAGTGTTGGAACAGACTGCTTCTCTTTCATAGAAACGCATTAGTGTTTCTTGTGAATGCTTGCAAGTAGCTTAAGGCACATTCAAAGGAAAGTGATTTTCTCTGCAAGGACAGCATTTAGAAAGTGAAGCAACACTCCATTCCCTTCGCACAATAAATTGAAGTGTTGGAACAGACTGATTCTCTTTCATAGAAATGCATTAGTGTTTCTTGTGAATGCTTGCAAGTAGCTTAAGGCACATTCAAAGGAAAGTGATTTTCTCTGAAAGGACAGCATTTAGAAAGTGAAGCAACACTCCATTCACTTCGCACAGTGAATTGAAGTGTTGGAACACACTGCTTGTCTTTCAGAGAAACGCATGTGAGTTTTTTGTGAATGCTTGAAAGTAGTTTAAGGCACTTTCAAAGGAAAGTGATTTTCTCTGAAAGGACATCATTTAGAAAGTGAAGCAACACTCCATTCACTTCGCACAGTTAATTGAAGTGTTGGAACAGACTGCTTCTCTTTCAGAGAAATGCATGTGAGTTTCTGTTGAATGCTTGTAAGTAGCTTAAGGCACTTTCAAAGGAAAGTGATTTTCTCTGAAAGGACAGCATTTAGAAAGTGAAGCAACACTCCATTCACTTCGCAGAGTGAATTGAAGTATTGGAACAGACTGCTTCTCTTTCAGAGAAACGCATGTGAGTTTCTGGTGAATGCTTGTAAGTAGCTTAAGGCACTTTCAAAGGAAAGTGATTTTCTCTGAAAGGACAGCATTTAGAAAGTGAAGCAACACTCCATTCACTTCGCAGAGTGAATTGAAGTTTTGGAACAGACTGCTTCTCTTTAAGAGAAACGCATGTGAGTTTCTGGTGAATGCTTGTAAGTAGCTTAAGGCACTTTCAAACGAAAGTGATTTTCTCTGAAAGGACAGCATTTAGAAAGTGAAGCAACACTCCATTCACTTCGCACAGTGAATTGAAGTGTTGGAACACACTGCTTCTCTTTCAGAGAAACGCATGTGAGTTTCTGGTGAATGCTTGTAAGTAGCTTAAGGCACTTTCAAAGGAAAGTGATTTTCTCTGAAAGGACAGCATTTAGAAAGTGAAGCAACACTCCATTCACTTCGCACAGTGAATTGAAGTGTTGGAATAGACTACTTCACTTTCAGAGAAGCGCATGTGAGTTTCTTGTGAATTATTGCAAGTCGCTTAAGGCACTTTCAAAGGAAAGTGATTTTCTCTGAAAGGACAGCATTTAGAAACTGAAGCAACACTCCATTCACTTCGCACAGTGAATTGAAGTGTTGGAACACACTGCTTGTCTTTCAGAGAAACGCATGTGAGTTTTTTGTGAATGCTTGAAAGTAGTTTAAGGCACTTTCAAAGGAAAGTGATTTTCTCTGAAAGGACAGCATTTAGAAAGTGAAGCAACACTAAATTCACTTCGCACAGTGAATTGAAGTGTTGGAACACACTGCTTGTCTTTCAGAGTAACGCATGTGAGTTTTTTGTGAATGCTTGAAAGTAGTTTAAGGCACTTTCAAAGGAAAGTGATTTTCTCTGAAAGGACAGCATTTAGAAAGTGAAGCAACACTCCATTCACTTTGTACAGTGAATTGAAGTGTTGGAACAGACTGCTTCTCTTTCAGAGAAATGCATGTGAGTTTCTGTTGAATGCTTGTAAGTAGCTTAAGGCACATTCAAAGGAAAGGGATTTTCTCTGAAAGGACAGCATTTAGAAAGTGAAGCAACACTCCATTCACTTCGCACAGTGAATTGAAGTGTTGGAACAGACTGCTTCTCTTTCAGAGAAACGCATGTGAGTTTTTTGTGAATACTTGAAAGTAGTTTAAGGCACTTTCAATGGAAAGTGATTTTCTCTGAAAGGACAGCATTTAGAAAGTGAGGCAACACTCCATTCACTTCGCACAGTGAATTGAAGTGTTGGAACAGACTGCTTCTCTTTCAGAGAAACGCATGTGAGTTTTTTATGAATGCTTGAAAGTAGTTTAATGCACTTTCATAGGAAAGTGATTTTCTCTGAAAGGACAGCATTTAGAAAGTGAAGCAACATTCCATTCCCTTCGCACAATAAATTGAAGTGTTGGAACAGACTGCTTCTCTTTCATAGAAATGCATTAGTGTTTCTTGTGAATGCTTGCAAGTAGCTTAAGGCACATTCAAAGGAAAGTGATTTTCTCTGAAAGGACAGCATTTAGAAAGTGAAGCAACACTCCATTCACTTCGCACAGTGAATTGAAGTGTTGGAACAGACTGCTTCTCTTTCAGAGAAACGCATGTGCGTTTCTTCCTGATGCTTGCAAGTAGCTTAAGGCACTTTCAAAGGAAAGTGATTTTCTCTTAAAGGACAGCATTTAGAAAGTGAAGCAACACTCCATTCACTTCGCACAGTGAATTGAAGTGTTGGAACAGACTGCTTCTCTATCAGAGAAACGCATGTGAGTTTCTGGTGAATGCTTGTAAGTAGCTTAAGGCACTTTCAAAGGAAAGTGATTTTCTCTGAAAGGACAGCATTTAGAAAGTGAAGCAACACTCCATTCACTTCGCACAGTGAATTGAAGTGTTAGAACAGACTGCTTCTCTTTCAGAGAAATGCATGTGAGTTTAAGTTGAATGCTTGTAAGGAGCTTAAGGCACTTTCCAAAGAAAGTGATTTTCTCTGAAAGGACAGCATTTAGAAAGTGAAGCAACACTCCATTCACTTCGCAGAGTGAATTGAAGTATTGGAACAGACTGCTTCTCTTTCAGAGAAACGCATGTGATTTCTGGTGAATGCTTGTAAGTAGCTTAAGGCACTTTCCAAAGAAAGTGATTTTCTCTGAAAGGACAGCATTTAGAAAGTGAGGCAACACTCCATTCCCTTCGCACAGTGAATTGAAGTGTTGGAACAGACTGCTTCTCTTTCAGAGAAACGCATGTGAGTTTTTTATGAATGCTTGAAAGTAGTTTAATGCACTTTCAAAGGAAAGTGATTTTCTCTGAAAGGACAGCATTTAGAAAGTGAAGCAACACTCCATTCCCTTCGCACAATAAATTGAAGTGTTGGAACAGACTGCTTCTCTTTCATAGAAACGCATTAGTGTTTCTTGTGAATGCTTGCAAGTAGCTTAAGGCACATTCAAAGGAAAGTGATTTTCTCTGAAAGGACAGCATTTAGAAAGTGAAGCAACACTCCATTCACTTCGCACAGTGAATTGAAGTGTTGGAACAGACTGCTTCTCTTTCAGAGAAACGCATGTGAGTTTCTGGTGAATGCTTGTAAGTAGCTTAAGGCACTTTCAAAGGAAAGTGATTTTCTCTGAAAGGACAGCATTTAGAAAGTGAAGCAACACTCCATTCACTTCGCACAGTGAATTGAAGTGTTGGAATAGACTACTTCACTTTCAGAGAAGCGCATGTGAGTTTCTTGTGAATTATTGCAAGTCGCTTAAGGCACTTTCAAAGGAAAGTGATTTTCTCTGAAAGGACAGCATTTAGAAAGTGAAGCAACACTCCATTCACTTCGCACAGTGAATTGAAGTGTTGGAACAGACTGCTTCTCTTTCAGAGAAATGCATGTGAGTTTCTGTTGAATGCTTGTAAGTAGCTTAAGGCACATTCAAAGGAAAGGGATTTTCTCTGAAAGGACAGCATTTAGAAACTGAAGCAACACTCCATTCACTTCGCACAGTGAATTGAAGTGTTGGAACAGACTGCTTCTCTTTCAGAGAAACGCATGTGAGTTTTTTGTGAATGCTTGAAAGTAGTTTAAGGCACTTTCAATGGAAAGTGATTTTCTCTGAAAGGACAGCATTTAGAAAGTGAGGCAACACTCCATTCACTTCGCACAGTGAATTGAAGTGTTGGAACAGACTGCTTCTCTTTCAGAAAAACGCATGTGAGTTTCTTTTGAATGCTTGCAAGTTGCTTAAGGCACTTTCAAAGGAAAGTGATTTTCTCTGAAAGGACAGCATTTAGAAACTGAAGCAACACGCCATTCACTTCGCACAGTGAATTGAAGTTTTGGAACAGACTGCTTCTCTTTAAGAGAAACGCATGTGAGTTTCTGGTGAATGCTTGTAAGTAGCTTAAGGCACTTTCAAACGAAAGTGATTTTCTCTGAAAGGACAGCATTTAGAAAGTGAAGCAACACTCCATTCACTTCGCACAGTGAATTGAAGTGTTGGAACAGACTGCTTCTCTTTCAGAGAAACGCATGTGAGTTTCTGGTGAATGCTTGTAAGTAGCTTAAGGCACTTTCAAAGGAAAGTGATTTTCTCTGAAAGGACAGCATTTAGAAAGTGAAGCAACACTCCATTCACTTCGCACAGTGAATTGAAGTGTTGGAATAGACTACTTCACTTTCAGAGAAGCGCATGTGAGTTTCTTGTGAATTATTGCAAGTCGCTTAAGGCACTTTCAAAGGAAAGTGATTTTCTCTGAAAGGACAGCATTTAGAAACTGAAGCAACACTCCATTCACTTCGCACAGTGAATTGAAGTGTTGGAACACACTGCTTGTCTTTCAGAGAAACGCATGTGAGTTTTTTGTGAATGCTTGAAAGTAGTTTAAGGCAACTTCAAAGGAAAGTGATTTTCTCTGAAAGGACAGCATTTAGAAAGTGAAGCAACACTCCATTCACTTTGTACAGTGAATTGAAGTGTTGGAACAGACTGCTTCTCTTTCAGAGAAATGCATGTGAGTTTCTGTTGAATGCTTGTAAGTAGCTTAAGGCACATTCAAAGGAAAGGGATTTTCTCTGAAAGGACAGCATTTAGAAACTGAAGCAACACTCCATTCACTTCGCACAGTGAATTGAAGTGTTGGAACAGACTGCTTCTCTTTCAGAGAAACGCATGTGAGTTTTTTGTGAATGCTTGAAAGTAGTTTAAGGCACTTTCAATGGAAAGTGATTTTCTCTGAAAGGACAGAATTTAGAAAGTGAGGCAACATTCCATTCCCTTCGCACAATAAATTGAAGTGTTGGAACAGACTGCTTCTCTTTCAGAGAAACGCATGTGAGTTTTTTATGAATGCTTGAAAGTAGTTTAATGCACTTTCAAAGGAAAGTGATTTTCTCTGAAAGGACAGCATTTAGAAAGTGAAGCAACATTCCATTCCCTTCGCACAATAAATTGAAGTGTTGGAACAGACTGCTTCTCTTTCATAGAAATGCATTAGTGTTTCTTGTGAATGCTTGCAAGTAGCTTAAGGCACATTCAAAGGAAAGTGATTTTCTCTGAAAGGACAGCATTTAGAAAGTGAAGCAACACTCCATTCACTTCGCACAGTGAATTGAAGTGTTGGAACAGACTGCTTCTCTTTCAGAGAAACGCATGTGCGTTTCTTCCTGATGCTTGCAAGTAGCTTAAGGCACTTTCAAAGGAAAGTGATTTTCTCTTAAAGGACAGCATTTAGAAAGTGAAGCAACACTCCATTCACTTCGCACAGTGAATTGAAGTGTTGGAACAGACTGCTTCTCTTTCAGAGAAACGCATGTGAGTTTCTGGTGAATGCTTGTAAGTAGCTTAAGGCACTTTCAAAGGAAAGTGATTTTCTCTGAAAGGACAGCATTTAGAAAGTGAAGCAACACTCCATTCACTTCGCACAGTGAATTGAAGTGTTAGAACAGACTGCTTCTCTTTCAGAGAAATGCATGTGAGTTTAAGTTGAATGCTTGTAAGTAGCTTAAGGCACTTTCCAAAGAAAGTGATTTTCTCTGAAAGGACAGCATTTAGAAAGTGAAGCAACACTCCATTCACTTCGCAGAGTGAATTGAAGTATTGGAACAGACTGCTTCTCTTTCAGAGAAACGCATGTGATTTCTGGTGAATGCTTGTAAGTAGCTTAAGGCACTTTCAAAGGAAAGTGATTTTCTCTGAAAGGACAGCATTTAGAAAGTGAAGCAACACTCCATTCACTTCGCACAGTGAATTGAAGTGTTGGAACAGACTGCTTCTCTTTCAGAGAAATGCATGTGAGTTTAAGTTGAATGCTTGTAACTAGCTTAAGGCACTTTCAAAGGAAAGTGATTTTCTCTGAAAGCACAGCATTTAGAAAGTGAGGCAACACTCCATTCACTTCGCACAGTGAATTGAAGTGTTGGAACAGACTGCTTCTCTTTCAGAGAAACGCATGTGAGTTTCTTCCTAATGCTTGCAAATAGCTTAAGGCACTTTCAAAGGAAAGTGATTTTCTCTGAAAGGACAGCATTTAGAAAGTGAAGCAACACTCCATTCACTTCGCACAGTGAATTGAAGTGTTGGAACAGACTGCTTCTCTTTCAGAGAAACGCATGTGAGTTTCTTCCTGATGCTTGCAAGTAGCTTAAGGCACTTTCAAAGGAAAGTGATTTTCTCTGAAAGGACAGCATTTAGAAAGTGAAGCAACACTCCATTCACTTCGCACAGTGAATTGAAGTGTTGGAACAGACTGTTTCTCTTTCAGAGAAACGCATGTGAGTTTCTGGTGAATGCTTGTAAGTAGCTTAAGGCACTTTCAAAGGAAGGTGATTTTCTCTGAAAGGACAGCATTTAGAAAGTGAAGCAACACTCCATTCACTTCGCACAGTTAATTGAAGTGTTGGAACAGACTGCTTCTCTTTCAGAGAAATGCATGTGAGTTTCTGTTGAATGCTTGTAAGTAGCTTAAGGCACTTTCAAAGGAAAGTGATTTTCTCTGAAAGGACAGCATTTAGAAAGTGAAGCAACACTCCATTCACTTCGCAGAGTGAATTGAAGTATTGGAACAGACTGCTTCTCTTTCAGAGAAACGCATGTGAGTTTCTGGTGAATGCTTGTAAGTAGCTTAAGGCACGTTCAAAGGAAAGTGATTTTCTCTGAAAGGACAGCATTTAGAAAGTGAAGCAACACTCCATTCACTTCGCACAGTGAATTGAAGTGTTGGAATAGACTACTTCACTTTCAGAGAAGCGCATGTGAGTTTCTTGTGAATTATTGCAAGTCGCTTAAGGCACTTTCAAAGGAAAGTGATTTTCTCTGAAAGGACAGCATTTAGAAACTGAAGCAACACTCCATTCACTTCGCACAGTGAATTGAAGTGTTGGAACACACTGCTTGTCTTTCAGAGAAACGCATGTGAGTTTTTTGTGAATGCTTGAAAGTAGTTTAAGGCACTTTCAAAGGAAAGTGATTTTCTCTGAAAGGACAGCATTTAGAAAGTGAAGCAACACTCCATTCACTTTGTACAGTGAATTGAAGTGTTGGAACAGACTGCTTCTCTTTCAGAGAAATGCATGTGAGTTTCTGTTGAATGCTTGTAAGTAGCTTAAGGCACATTCAAAGGAAAGGGATTTTCTCTGAAAGGACAGCATTTAGAAACTGAAGCAACACTCCATTCACTTCGCACAGTGAATTGAAGTGTTGGAACAGACTGCTTCTCTTTCAGAGAAACGCATGTGAGTTTTTTGTGAATGCTTGAAAGTAGTTTAAGGCACTTTCAATGGAAAGTGATTTTCTCTGAAAGGACAGCATTTAGAAAGTGAGGCAACACTCCATTCACTTCGCACAGTGAATTGAAGTTTTGGAACAGACTGATTCTCTTTCAGAGAAACGCATGTGAGTTTTTTATGAATGCTTGAAAGTAGTTTAATGCACTTTCAAAGGAAAGTGATTTTCTCTGAAAGGACAGCATTTAGAAAGTGAAGCAACATTCCATTCCCTTCGCACAATAAATTGAAGTGTTGGAACAGACTGCTTCTCTTTCATAGAAATGCATTAGTGTTTCTTGTGAATGCTTGCAAGTAGCTTAAGGCACATTCAAAGGAAAGTGATTTTCTCTGAAAGGACAGCATTTAGAAAGTGAAGCAACACTCCATTCACTTCGCACAGTGAATTGAAGTGTTGGAACAGACTGCTTCTCTTTCAGAGAAACGCATGTGCGTTTCTTCCTGATGCTTGCAAGTAGCTTAAGGCACTTTCAAAGGAAAGTGATTTTCTCTTAAAGGACAGCATTTAGAAAGTGAAGCAACACTCCATTCACTTCGCACAGTGAATTGAAGTGTTGGAACAGACTGCTTCTCTTTCAGAGAAACGCATGTGAGTTTCTGGTGAATGCTTGTAAGTAGCTTAAGGCACTTTCAAAGGAAAGTGATTTTCTCTGAAAGGACAGCATTTAGAAAGTGAAGCAACACTCCATTCACTTCGCACAGTGAATTGAAGTGTTAGAACAGACTGCTTCTCTTTCAGAGAAATGCATGTGAGTTTAAGTTGAATGCTTGTAAGTAGCTTAAGGCACTTTCCAAAGAAAGTGATTTTCTCTGAAAGGACAGCATTTAGAAAGTGAAGCAACACTCCATTCACTTCGCAGAGTGAATTGAAGTATTGGAACAGACTGCTTCTCTTTCAGAGAAACGCATGTGATTTCTGGTGAATGCTTGTAAGTAGCTTAAGGCACTTTCAAAGGAAAGTGATTTTCTCTGAAAGGACAGCATTTAGAAAGTGAAGCAACACTCCATTCACTTCGCACAGTGAATTGAAGTGTTGGAACAGACTGCTTCTCTTTCAGAGAAATGCATGTGAGTTTAAGTTGAATGCTTGTAAGTAGCTTAAGGCACTTTCAAAGGAAAGGGATTTTCTCTGAAAGGACAGCATTTAGAAAGTGAGGCAACACTCCATTCACTTCGCACAGTGAATTGAAGTGTTGGAACAGACTGCTTCTCTTTCAGAGAAACGCATGTGAGTTTCTTCCTAATGCTTGCAAATAGCTTAAGGCACTTTCAAAGGAAAGTGATTTTCTCTGAAAGGACAGCATTTAGAAAGTGAAGCAACACTCCATTCACTTCGCACAGTGAATTGAAGTGTTGGAACAGACTGCTTCTCTTTCAGAGAAACGCATGTGAGTTTCTTCCTGATGCTTGCAAGTAGCTTAAGGCACTTTCAAAGGAAAGTGATTTTCTATGAAAGGACAGCATTTAGAAAGTGAAGCAACACTCCATTCACTTCGCACAGTGAATTGAAGTGTTGGAACAGACTGTTTCTCTTTCAGAGAAACGCATGTGAGTTTCTGGTGAATGCTTGTAAGTAGCTTAAGGCACTTTCAAAGGAAGGTGATTTTCTCTGAAAGGACAGCATTTAGAAAGTGAAGCAACACTCCATTCACTTCGCACAGTTAATTGAAGTGTTGGAACAGACTGCTTCTCTTTCAGAGAAATGCATGTGAGTTTCTGTTGAATGCTTGTAAGTAGCTTAAGGCACTTTCAAAGGAAAGTGATTTTCTCTGAAAGGACAGCATTTAGAAAGTGAAGCAACACTCCATTCACTTCGCAGAGTGAATTGAAGTATTGGAACAGACTGCTTCTCTTTCAGAGAAACGCATGTGAGTTTCTGGTGAATGCTTGTAAGTAGCTTAAGGCACGTTCAAAAGAAAGTGATTTTCTCTGAAAGGACAGCATTTAGAAAGTGAAGCAACACTCCATTCACTTCGCACAGTGAATTGAAGTGTTGGAACAGACTGCTTCTCTTTCAGAAAAACGCATGTGAGTTTCTTTTGAATGCTTGCAAGTTGCTTAAGGCACTTTCAAAGGAAAGTGATTTTCTCTGAAAGGACAGCATTTAGAAACTGAAGCAACACGCCATTCACTTCGCACAGTGAATTGAAGTTTTGGAACAGACTGCTTCTCTTTAAGAGAAACGCATGTGAGTTTCTGGTGAATGCTTGTAAGTAGCTTAAGGCACTTTCAAACGAAAGTGATTTTCTCTGAAAGGACAGCATTTAGAAAGTGAAGCAACACTCCATTCACTTCGCACAGTGAATTGAAGTGTTGGAACAGACTGCTTCTCTTTCAGAGAAACGCATGTGAGTTTCTGGTGAATGCTTGTAAGTAGCTTAAGGCACTTTCAAAGGAAAGTGATTTTCTCTGAAAGGACAGCATTTAGAAAGTGAAGCAACACTCCATTCACTTCGCACAGTGAATTGAAGTGTTGGAATAGACTACTTCACTTTCAGAGAAGCGCATGTGAGTTTCTTGTGAATTATTGCAAGTCGCTTAAGGCACTTTCAAAGGAAAGTGATTTTCTCTGAAAGGACAGCATTTAGAAACTGAAGCAACACTCCATTCACTTCGCACAGTGAATTGAAGTGTTGGAACACACTGCTTGTCTTTCAGAGAAACGCATGTGAGTTTTTTGTGAATGCTTGAAAGTAGTTTAAGGCACTTTCAAAGGAAAGTGATTTTCTCTGAAAGGACAGCATTTAGAAAGTGAAGCAACACTCCATTCACTTCGCACAGTGAATTGAAGTGTTGGAACAGACTGCTTCTCTATCAGAGAAACGCATGTGAGTTTCTGGTGAATGCTTGTAAGTAGCTTAAGGCACTTTCAAAGGAAAGTGATTTTCTCTGAAAGGACAGCATTTAGAAAGTGAAGCAACACTCCATTCACTTCGCACAGTGAATTGAAGTGTTAGAACAGACTGCTTCTCTTTCAGAGAAATGCATGTGAGTTTAAGTTGAATGCTTGTAAGTAGCTTAAGGCACTTTCCAAAGAAAGTGATTTTCTCTGAAAGGACAGCATTTAGAAAGTGAAGCAACACTCCATTCACTTCGCAGAGTGAATTGAAGTATTGGAACAGACTGCTTCTCTTTCAGAGAAACGCATGTGATTTCTGGTGAATGCTTGTAAGTAGCTTAAGGCACTTTCAAAGGAAAGTGATTTTCTCTGAAAGGACAGCATTTAGAAAGTGAAGCAACACTCCATTCACTTCGAACAGTGAATTGAAGTGTTGGAACAGACTGCTTCTCTTTCAGAGAAATGCATGTGAGTTTAAGTTGAATGCTTGTAAGTAGCTTAAGGCACTTTCAAAGGAAAGTGATTTTCTCTGAAAGGACAGCATTTAGAAAGTGAAGCAACACTCCATTCACTTTGTACAGTGAATTGAAGTGTTGGAACAGACTGCTTCTCTTTCAGAGAAATGCATGTGAGTTTCTGTTGAATGCTTGTAAGTAGCTTAAGGCACATTCAAAGGAAAGGGATTTTCTCTGAAAGGACAGCATTTAGAAACTGAAGCAACACTCCATTCACTTCACACAGTGAATTGAAGTGTTGGAACAGACTGCTTCTCTTTCAGAGAAACGGATGTGAGTTTTTTATGAATGCTTGAAAGTAGTTTAATGCACTTTCAAAGGAAAGGGATTTTCTCTGAAAGGACAGCATTTAGAAAGTGAAGCAACACTCCATTCCCTTCGCACAATAAATTGAAGTGTTGGAACAGACTGCTTCTCTTTCATAGAAACGCATTAGTGTTTCTTGTGAATGCTTGCAATAGCTTAAGGCACATTCAAAGGAAAGTGATTTTCTCTGAAAGGACAGCATTTAGAAAGTGAAGCAACACTCCATTCACTTCGCACAGTGAATTGAAGTGTTGGAACACACTGCTTGTCTTTCAGAGAAACGCATGTGAGTTTTTTGTGAATGCTTGAAAGTAGTTTAAGGCAACTTCAAAGGAAAGTGATTTTCTCTGAAAGGACAGCATTTAGAAAGTGAAGCAACACTCCATTCACTTTGTACAGTGAATTGAAGTGTTGGAACAGACTGCTTCTCTTTCAGAGAAATGCATGTGAGTTTCTGTTGAATGCTTGTAAGTAGCTTAAGGCACATTCAAAGGAAAGGGATTTTCTCTGAAAGGACAGCATTTAGAAACTGAAGCAACACTCCATTCACTTCGCACAGTGAATTGAAGTGTTGGAACAGACTGCTTCTCTTTCAGAGAAACGCATGTGAGTTTTTTGTGAATGCTTGAAAGTAGTTTAAGGCACTTTCAATGGAAAGTGATTTTCTCTGAAAGGACAGCATTTAGAAAGTGAGGCAACATTCCATTCCCTTCGCACAATAAATTGAAGTGTTGGAACAGACTGCTTCTCTTTCAGAGAAACGCATGTGAGTTTTTTATGAATGCTTGAAAGTAGTTTAATGCACTTTCAAAGGAAAGTGATTTTCTCTGAAAGGACAGCATTTAGAAAGTGAAGCAACATTCCATTCCCTTCGCACAATAAATTGAAGTGTTGGAACAGACTGCTTCTCTTTCATAGAAATGCATTAGTGTTTCTTGTGAATGCTTGCAAGTAGCTTAAGGCACATTCAAAGGAAAGTGATTTTCTCTGAAAGGACAGCATTTAGAAAGTGAAGCAACACTCCATTCACTTCGCACAGTGAATTGAAGTGTTGGAACAGACTGCTTCTCTTTCAGAGAAACGCATGTGCGTTTCTTCCTGATGCTTGCAAGTAGCTTAAGGCACTTTCAAAGGAAAGTGATTTTCTCTTAAAGGACAGCATTTAGAAAGTGAAGCAAAACTCCATTCACTTCGCACAGTGAATTGAAGTGTTGGAACAGACTGCTTCTCTTTCAGAGAAACGCATGTGAGTTTCTGGTGAATGCTTGTAAGTAGCTTAAGGCACTTTCAAAGGAAAGTGATTTTCTCTGAAAGGACAGCATTTAGAAAGTGAAGCAACACTCCATTCACTTCGCACAGTGAATTGAAGTGTTAGAACAGACTGCTTCTCTTTCAGAGAAATGCATGTGAGTTTAAGTTGAATGCTTGTAAGTAGCTTAAGGCACTTTCCAAAGAAAGTGATTTTCTCTGAAAGGACAGCATTTAGAAAGTGAAGCAACACTCCATTCACTTCGCAGAGTGAATTGAAGTATTGGAACAGACTGCTTCTCTTTCAGAGAAACGCATGTGATTTCTGGTGAATGCTTGTAAGTAGCTTAAGGCACTTTCAAAGGAAAGTGATTTTCTCTGAAAGGACAGCATTTAGAAAGTGAAGCAACACTCCATTCACTTCGCACAGTGAATTGAAGTGTTGGAACAGACTGCTTCTCTTTCAGAGAAATGCATGTGAGTTTAAGTTGAATGCTTGCAAGTAGCTTAAGGCACTTTCAAAGGAAAGTGATTTTCTCTGAAAGGACAGCATTTAGAAAGTGAAGCAACACTCCATTCACTTTGTACAGTGAATTGAAGTGTTGGAACAGACTGCTTCTCTTTCAGAGAAATGCATGTGAGTTTCTGTTGAATGCTTGTAAGTAGCTTAAGGCACATTCAAAGGAAAGGGATTTTCTCTGAAAGGACAGCATTTAGAAACTGAAGCAACACTCCATTCACTTCGCACAGTGAATTGAAGTGTTGGAACAGACTGCTTCTCTTTCAGAGAAACGCATGTGAGTTTTTTGTGAATGCTTGAAAGTAGTTTAAGGCACTTTCAATGGAAAGTGATTTTCTCTGAAAGGACAGCATTTAGAAAGTGAGGCAACACTCCATTCACTTCGCAAAGTGAATTGAAGTGTTGGAACAGACTGCTTCTCTTTCAGAGAAACGGATGTGAGTTTTTTATGAATGCTTGAAAGTAGTTTAATGCACTTTCAAAGGAAAGTGATTTTCTCTGAAAGGACAGCATTTAGAAAGTGAAGCAACACTCCATTCCCTTCGCACAATAAATTGAAGTGTTGGAACAGACTGCTTCTCTTTCATAGAAACGCATTACTGTTTCTTGTGAATGCTTGCAAGTAGCTTAAGGCACATTCAAAGGAAAGTGATTTTCTCTGAAAGGACAGCATTTAGAAAGTGAAGCAACACTCCATTCCCTTCGCACAATAAATTGAAGTGTTGGAACAGACTGATTCTCTTTCATAGAAATGCATTAGTGTTTCTTGTGAATGCTTGCAAGTAGCTTAAGGCACATTCAAAGGAAAGTGATTTTCTCTGAAAGGACAGCATTTAGAAAGTGAAGCAACACTCCATTCACTTCGCACAGTGAATTGAAGTGTTGGAACACACTGCTTGTCTTTCAGAGAAACGCATGTGAGTTTTTTGTGAATGCTTGAAAGTAGTTTAAGGCACTTTCAAAGGAAAGTGATTTTCTCTGAAAGGACATCATTTAGAAAGTGAAGCAACACTCCATTCACTTCGCACAGTTAATTGAAGTGTTGGAACAGACTGCTTCTCTTTCAGAGAAATGCATGTGAGTTTCTGTTGAATGCTTGTAAGTAGCTTAAGGCACTTTCAAAGGAAAGTGATTTTCTATGAAAGGACAGCATTTAGAAAGTGAAGCAACACTCCATTCACTTCGCAGAGTGAATTGAAGTATTGTAACATACTGCTTCTCTTTCAGAGAAACGCATGTGAGTTTCTGGTGAATGCTTGTAAGTAGCTTAAGGCACTTTCAAAGGAAAGTGATTTTCTCTGAAAGGACAGCATTTAGAAAGTGAAGCAACACTCCATTCACTTCGCAGAGTGAATTGAAGTTTTGGAACAGACTGCTTCTCTTTAAGAGAAACGCATGTGAGTTTCTGGTGAATGCTTGTAAGTAGCTTAAGGCACTTTCAAACGAAAGTGATTTTCTCTGAAAGGACAGCATTTAGAAAGTGAAGCAACACTCCATTCACTTCGCACAGTGAATTGAAGTGTTGGAACACACTGCTTCTCTTTCAGAGAAACGCATGTGAGTTTCTGGTGAATGCTTGTAAGTAGCTTAAGGCACTTTCAAAGGAAAGTGATTTTCTCTGAAAGGACAGCATTTAGAAAGTGAAGCAACACTCCATTCACTTCGCACAGTGAATTGAAGTGTTGGAATAGACTACTTCACTTTCAGAGAAGCGCATGTGAGTTTCTTGTGAATTATTGCAAGTCGCTTAAGGCACTTTCAAAGGAAAGTGATTTTCTCTGAAAGGACAGCATTTAGAAACTGAAGCAACACTCCATTCACTTCGCACAGTGAATTGAAGTGTTGGAACACACTGCTTGTCTTTCAGAGAAACGCATGTGAGTTTTTTGTGAATGCTTGAAAGTAGTTTAAGGCACTTTCAAAGGAAAGTGATTTTCTCTGAAAGGACAGCATTTAGAAAGTGAAGCAACACTAAATTCACTTCGCACAGTGAATTGAAGTGTTGGAACACACTGCTTGTCTTTCAGAGTAACGCATGTGAGTTTTTTGTGAATGCTTGAAAGTAGTTTAAGGCACTTTCAAAGGAAAGTGATTTTCTCTGAAAGGACAGCATTTAGAAAGTGAAGCAACACTCCATTCACTTTGTACAGTGAATTGAAGTGTTGGAACAGACTGCTTCTCTTTCAGAGAAATGCATGTGAGTTTCTGTTGAATGCTTGTAAGTAGCTTAAGGCACATTCAAAGGAAAGGGATTTTCTCTGAAAGGACAGCATTTAGAAAGTGAAGCAACACTCCATTCACTTCGCACAGTGAATTGAAGTGTTGGAACAGACTGCTTCTCTTTCAGAGAAACGCATGTGAGTTTTTTGTGAATACTTGAAAGTAGTTTAAGGCACTTTCAATGGAAAGTGATTTTCTCTGAAAGGACAGCATTTAGAAAGTGAGGCAACACTCCATTCACTTCGCACAGTGAATTGAAGTGTTGGAACAGACTGCTTCTCTTTCAGAGAAACGCATGTGAGTTTTTTATGAATGCTTGAAAGTAGTTTAATGCACTTTCATAGGAAAGTGATTTTCTCTGAAAGGACAGCATTTAGAAAGTGAAGCAACATTCCATTCCCTTCGCACAATAAATTGAAGTGTTGGAACAGACTGCTTCTCTTTCATAGAAATGCATTAGTGTTTCTTGTGAATGCTTGCAAGTAGCTTAAGGCACATTCAAAGGAAAGTGATTTTCTCTGAAAGGACAGCATTTAGAAAGTGAAGCAACACTCCATTCACTTCGCACAGTGAATTGAAGTGTTGGAACAGACTGCTTCTCTTTCAGAGAAACGCATGTGCGTTTCTTCCTGATGCTTGCAAGTAGCTTAAGGCACTTTCAAAGGAAAGTGATTTTCTCTTAAAGGACAGCATTTAGAAAGTGAAGCAACACTCCATTCACTTCGCACAGTGAATTGAAGTGTTGGAACAGACTGCTTCTCTATCAGAGAAACGCATGTGAGTTTCTGGTGAATGCTTGTAAGTAGCTTAAGGCACTTTCAAAGGAAAGTGATTTTCTCTGAAAGGACAGCATTTAGAAAGTGAAGCAACACTCCATTCACTTCGCACAGTGAATTGAAGTGTTAGAACAGACTGCTTCTCTTTCAGAGAAATGCATGTGAGTTTAAGTTGAATGCTTGTAAGGAGCTTAAGGCACTTTCCAAAGAAAGTGATTTTCTCTGAAAGGACAGCATTTAGAAAGTGAAGCAACACTCCATTCACTTCGCAGAGTGAATTGAAGTATTGGAACAGACTGCTTCTCTTTCAGAGAAACGCATGTGATTTCTGGTGAATGCTTGTAAGTAGCTTAAGGCACTTTCCAAAGAAAGTGATTTTCTCTGAAAGGACAGCATTTAGAAAGTGAGGCAACACTCCATTCCCTTCGCACAGTGAATTGAAGTGTTGGAACAGACTGCTTCTCTTTCAGAGAAACGCATGTGAGTTTTTTATGAATGCTTGAAAGTAGTTTAATGCACTTTCAAAGGAAAGTGATTTTCTCTGAAAGGACAGCATTTAGAAAGTGAAGCAACACTCCATTCCCTTCGCACAATAAATTGAAGTGTTGGAACAGACTGCTTCTCTTTCATAGAAACGCATTAGTGTTTCTTGTGAATGCTTGCAAGTAGCTTAAGGCACATTCAAAGGAAAGTGATTTTCTCTGAAAGGACAGCATTTAGAAAGTGAAGCAACACTCCATTCACTTCGCACAGTGAATTGAAGTGTTGGAACACACTGCTTGTCTTTCAGAGAAACGCATGTGAGTTTTTTGTGAATGCTTGAAAGTAGTTTAAGGCACTTTCAAAGGAAAGTGATTTTCTCTGAAAGGACAGCATTTAGAAAGTGAAGCAACACTCCATTCACTTCGCACAGTTAATTGAAGTGTTGGAACAGACTGCTTCTCTTTCAGAGAAATGCATGTGAGTTTCTGTTGAATGCTTGTAAGTAGCTTAAGGCACTTTCAAAGGAAAGTGATTTTCTCTGAAAGGACAGCATTTAGAAAGTGAAGCAACACTCCATTCACTTCGCAGAGTGAATTGAAGTATTGGAACAGACTGCTTCTCTTTCAGAGAAACGCATGTGAGTTTCTGGTGAATGGTTGTAAGTAGCTTAAGGCACTTTCAAAGGAAAGTGATTTTCTCTGAAAGGACAGCATTTAGAAAGTGAAGCAACACTCCATTCACTTCGCACAGTGAATTGAAGTGTTGGAACAGACTGCTTCTCTTTCAGAAAAACGCATGTGAGTTTCTTTTGAATGCTTGCAAGTTGCTTAAGGCACTTTCAAAGGAAAGTGATTTTCTCTGAAAGGACAGCATTTAGAAACTGAAGCAACACTCCATTCACTTCGCACAGTGAATTGAAGTGTTGGAACACACTGCTTGTCTTTCAGAGAAACGCATGTGAGTTTTTTGTGAATGCTTGAAAGTAGTTTAAGGCACTTTCAAAGGAAAGTGATTTTCTCTGAAAGGACAGCATTTAGAAAGTGAAGCAACACTCCATTCACTTTGTACAGTGAATTGAAGTGTTGGAACAGACTGCTTCTCTTTCAGAGAAATGCATGTGAGTTTCTGTTGAATGCTTGTAAGTAGCTTAAGGCACATTCAAAGGAAAGGGATTTTCTCTGAAAGGACAGCATTTAGAAACTGAAGCAACACTCCATTCACTTCGCACAGTGAATTGAAGTGTTGGAACAGACTGCTTCTCTTTCAGAGAAACGCATGTGAGTTTTTTGTGAATGCTTGAAAGTAGTTTAAGGCACTTTCAATGGAAAGTGATTTTCTCTGAAAGGACAGCATTTAGAAAGTGAGGCAACACTCCATTCACTTCGCACAGTGAATTGAAGTGTTGGAACAGACTGCTTCTCTTTCAGAGAAACGCATGTGAGTTTTTTATGAATGCTTGAAAGTAGTTTAATGCACTTTCAAAGGAAAGTGATTTTCTCTGAAAGGACAGCATTTAGAAAGTGAAGCAACATTCCATTCCCTTCGCACAATAAATTGAAGTGTTGGAACAGACTGCTTCTCTTTCATAGAAATGCATTAGTGTTTCTTGTGAATGCTTGCAAGTAGCTTAAGGCACATTCAAAGGAAAGTGATTTTCTCTGAAAGGACAGCATTTAGAAAGTGAAGCAACACTCCATTCACTTCGCACAGTGAATTGAAGTGTTGGAACAGACTGCTTCTCTTTCAGAGAAACGCATGTGCGTTTCTTCCTGATGCTTGCAAGTAGCTTAAGGCACTTTCAAAGGAAAGTGATTTTCTCTTAAAGGACAGCATTTAGAAAGTGAAGCAACACTCCATTCACTTCGCACAGTGAATTGAAGTGTTGGAACAGACTGCTTCTCTATCAGAGAAACGCATGTGAGTTTCTGGTGAATGCTTGTAAGTAGCTTAAGGCACTTTCAAAGGAAAGTGATTTTCTCTGAAAGGACAGCATTTAGAAAGTGAAGCAACACTCCATTCACTTCGCACAGTGAATTGAAGTGTTAGAACAGACTGCTTCTCTTTCAGAGAAATGCATGTGAGTTTAAGTTGAATGCTTGTAAGTAGCTTAAGGCACTTTCCAAAGAAAGTGATTTTCTCTGAAAGGACAGCATTTAGAAAGTGAAGCAACACTCCATTCACTTCGCAGAGTGAATTGAAGTATTGGAACAGACTGCTTCTCTTTCAGAGAAACGCATGTGATTTCTGGTGAATGCTTGTAAGTAGCTTAAGGCACTTTCCAAAGAAAGTGATTTTCTCTGAAAGGACAGCATTTAGAAAGTGAGGCAACACTCCATTCACTTCGCACAGTGAATTGAAGTGTTGGAACAGACTGCTTCTCTTTCAGAGAAACGCATGTGAGTTTTTTATGAATGCTTGAAAGTAGTTTAATGCACTTTCAAAGGAAAGTGATTTTCTCTGAAAGGACAGCATTTAGAAAGTGAAGCAACACTCCATTCCCTTCGCACAATAAATTGAAGTGTTGGAACAGACTGCTTCTCTTTCATAGAAACGCATTAGTGTTTCTTGTGAATGCTTGCAAGTAGCTTAAGGCACATTCAAAGGAAAGTGATTTTCTCTGAAAGGACAGCATTTAGAAAGTGAAGCAACACTCCATTCACTTCGCACAGTGAATTGAAGTGTTGGAACACACTGCTTGTCTTTCAGAGAAACACATGTGAGTTTTTTGTGAATGCTTGAAAGTAGTTTAAGGCACTTTCAAAGGAAAGTGATTTTCTCTGAAAGGACAGCATTTAGAAAGTGAAGCAACACTCCATTCACTTCGCACAGTTAATTGAAGTGTTGGAACAGACTGCTTCTCTTTCAGAGAAATGCATGTGAGTTTCTGTTGAATGCTTGTAAGTAGCTTAAGGCACTTTCAAAGGAAAGTGATTTTCTCTGAAAGGACAGCATTTAGAAAGTGAAGCAACACTCCATTCACTTCGCAGAGTGAATTGAAGTATTGGAACAGACTGCTTCTCTTTCAGAGAAACGCATGTGAGTTTCTGGTGAATGCTTGTAAGTAGCTTAAGGCACGTTCAAAGGAAAGTGATTTTCTCTGAAAGGACAGCATTTAGAAAGTGAAGCAACACTCCATTCACTTCGCACAGTGAATTGAAGTGTTGGAACAGACTGCTTCTCTTTCAGAAAAACGCATGTGAGTTTCTTTTGAATGCTTGCAAGTTGCTTAAGGCACTTTCAAAGGAAAGTGATTTTCTCTGAAAGGACAGCATTTAGAAAGTGAAGCAACACTCCATTCACTTCGCACAGTGAATTGAAGTGTTGGAACAGACTGCTTCTCTTTAAGAGAAACGCATGTGAGTTTCTGGTGAATGCTTGTAAGTAGCTTAAGGCACTTTCAAACGAAAGTGATTTTCTCTGAAAGGACAGCATTTAGAAAGTGAAGCAACACTCCATTCACTTCGCACAGTGAATTGAAGTGTTGGAACAGACTGCTTCTCTTTCAGAGAAATGCATGTGAGTTTCTGGTGAATGCTTGTAAGTAGCTTAAGGCACTTTCAAAGGAAAGTGATTTTCTCTGAAAGGACAGCATTTAGAAAGTGAAGCAACACTCCATTCACTTCGCACAGTGAATTGAAGTGTTGGAATAGACTACTTCACTTTCAGAGAAGCGCATGTGAGTTTCTTGTGAATTATTGCAAGTCGCTTAAGGCACTTTCAAAGGAAAGTGATTTTCTCTGAAAGGACAGCATTTAGAAATTGAAGCAACACTCCATTCACTTCGCACAGTGAATTGAAGTGTTGGAACACACTGCTTGTCTTTCAGAGAAACGCATGTGAGTTTTTTGTGAATGCTTGAAAGTAGTTTAAGGCACTTTCAAAAAAAAGTGATTTTCTCTGAAAGGACAGCATTTAGAAAGTGAAGCAACACTCCATTCACTTTGTACAGTGAATTGAAGTGTTGGAACAGACTGCTTCTCTTTCAGAGAAATGCATGTGAGTTTCTGTTGAATGCTTGTAAGTAGCTTAAGGCACATTCAAAGGAAAGGGATTTTCTCTGAAAGGACAGCATTTAGAAACTGAAGCAACACTCCATTCACTTCGCACAGTGAATTGAAGTGTTGGAACAGACTGCTTCTCTTTCAGAGAAACGCATGTGAGTTTTTTGTGAATGCTTGAAAGTAGTTTAAGGCACTTTCAATGGAAAGTGATTTTCTCTGAAAGGACAGCATTTAGAAAGTGAGGCAACACTCCATTCACTTCGCACAGTGAATTGAAGTGTTGGAACAGACTGCTTCTCTTTCAGAGAAACGCATGTGAGTTTTTTATGAATGCTTGAAAGTAGTTTAATGCACTTTCAAAGGAAAGTGATTTTCTCTGAAAGGACAGCATTTAGAAAGTGAAGCAACATTCCATTCCCTTCGCACAATAAATTGAAGTGTTGGAACAGACTGCTTCTCTTTCATAGAAATGCATTAGTGTTTCTTGTGAATGCTTGCAAGTAGCTTAAGGCACATTCAAAGGAAAGTGATTTTCTCTGAAAGGACAGCATTTAGAAAGTGAAGCAACACTCCATTCACTTCGCACAGTGAATTGAAGTGTTGGAACAGACTGCTTCTCTTTCAGAGAAACGCATGTGCGTATCTTCCTGATGCTTGCAAGTAGCTTAAGGCACTTTCAAAGGAAAGTGATTTTCTCTGAAAGGACAGCATTTAGAAAGTGAAGCAACACTCCATTCACTTCGCAGAGTGAATTGAAGTATTGGAACAGACTGCTTCTCTTTCAGAGAAACGCATGTGAGTTTCTGGTGAATGCTTGTAAGTAGCTTAAGGCACTTTCAAAGGAAAGTGATTTTCTCTGAAAGGACAGCATTTAGAAAGTGAAGCAACACTCCATTCACTTCGCACAGTGAATTGAAGTGTTGGAACAGACTGCTTCTCTTTCAGAGAAACGCATGTGAGTTTCTGGTGAATGCTTGTAAGTAGCTTAAGGCACTTTCAAAGGAAAGTGATTTTCTCTGAAAGGACAGCATTTAGAAAGTGAAGCAACACTCCATTCCCTTCGTGCAGTGAATTGAAGTGTTGGAACAGAGTGCTTCTCATTCATAGAAACGCATTAGTGTTTCTTGTGAATGCTTGCAAGTTGATTAAGGCACATTCAAAGGAAAGGGATTTTCTCTGAAAGGACAGCATATAGAAAGTGAAGCAACACTCCATTCACTTTGTACAGTGAATTGAAGTGTTGGAACAGACTACTTCTCTTTCAGAGAAATGCATGTGAGTTTCTGTTGAATGCTTGTAAGTAGCTTAAGGCACATTCAAAGGAAAGGGATTTTCTCTGAAAGGACAGCATTTAGAAAGTGAAGCAACACTCCATTCACTTCGCACAGTGAATTGAAGTGTTGGAACAGACTGCTTCTCTTTCAAAGAAACGCATGTGAGTTTTTTGTGAATGCTTGAAAGTAGTTTAAGGCGCTTTCAATGGAAAGTGATTTTCTCTGAAAGGACAGCATTTAGAAAGTGAGGCAACACTCCATTCACTTCGCACAGTGAATTGAAGTGTTGGAACAGACTGCTTCTCTTTCAGAGAAACGCATGTGAGTTTCTTCCTAATGCTTGCAAGTAGCTTAAGGCACTTTCAAAGGAAAGTGATTTTCTCTGAAAGGACAGCATTTAGAAAGTGAAGCAACACTCCATTCACTTCGCGCAGTGAATTGAAGTGTTGGAACAGACTGCTTCTCTTTCAGAGAAACGCATGTGAGTTTCTTCCTGATGCTTGCAAGTAGCTTAAGGCACTTTCAAAGGAAAGTGATTTTCTCTGAAAGGACAGCATTTAGAAAGTGAAGCAACACTCCATTCCCTTCGTGCATTGAATTGAAGTGATGGAACAGACTGTTTCTCTTTCAGAGAAACGCATGTGAGTTTCTGGTGAATGCTTGTAAGTAGCTTAAGGCACTTTCAAAGGAAAGTGATTTTCTCTGAAAGGACAGCATTTAGAAAGTGAAGCAACACTCCATTCACTTCGCACAGTTAATTGAAGTGTTGGAACAGACTGCTTCTCTTTCAGAGAAATGCATGTGAGTTTCTGTTGAATGCTTGTAAGTAGCTTAAGGCACTTTCAAAGGAAAGTGATTTTCTCTGAAAGGACAGCATTTGGAAAGTGAAGTAACATTCCATTCACTTCGCACAGTGAATTGAAGTGTTGGAACAGACTGCTTCTCTTTCAGAGAAATGCATGTGAGTTTCTGTTGAATGCTTGTAAGTAGCTCAAGGCTCTTTCAAAGGAAAGTGATTTTCTCTGAAAGGACAGCATTTAGAAAGTGAAGCAACACTCCATTCCCTTCGTGCAATGAATTGAAGTGTTAGAACAGACTGCTTCTCTTTCAGAGAAACGCATGTGAGTTTCTTTTGAATGCTTGCAAGTTGCTTAAGGCACTTTCAAAGGAAAGTGATTTTCTCTGAAAGGACAGCATTTAGAAAGTGAAGCAACACTCCATTCACTTCGCACAGTGAATTGAAGTGTTGGAACAGACTGCTTCTCTATCAGAGAAACGCATGTGAGTTTCTGGTGAATGCTTGTAAGTAGCTTAAGGCACTTTCAAAGGAAAGTGATTTTCTCTGAAAGGACAGCATTTAGAAAGTGAAGCAACACTCCATTCACTTCGCACAGTGAATTGAAGTGTTAGAACAGACTGCTTCTCTTTCAGAGAAATGCATGTGAGTTTCAGTTGAATGCTTGTAAGTAGCTTAAGGCACTTTCCAAAGAAAGTGATTTTCTCTGAAAGGACAGCATTTAGAAAGTGAAGCAACACTCCATTCACTTCGCAGAGTGAATTGAAGTATTGGAACAGACTGCTTCTCTTTCAGAGAAACGCATGTGATTTCTGGTGAATGCTTGTAAGTAGCTTAAGGCACTTTCAAAGGAAAGTGATTTTCTCTGAAAGGACAGCATTTAGAAAGTGAAGCAACACTCCATTCACTTCGCACAGTGAATTGAAGTGTTGGAACAGACTGCTTCTCTTTCAGAGAAATGCATGTGAGTTTAAGTTGAATGCTTGTAAGTAGCTTAAGGCACTTTCAAAGGAAAGTGATTTTCTCTGAAAGGACAGCATTTAGAAAGTGAAGCAACACTCCATTCACTTTGTACAGTGAATTGAAGTGTTGGAACAGACTGCTTCTCTTTCAGAGAAATGCATGTGAGTTTCTGTTGAATGCTTGTAAGTAGCTTAAGGCACATTCAAAGGAAAGGGATTTTCTCTGAAAGGACAGCATTTAGAAACTGAAGCAACACTCCATTCACTTCGCACAGTGAATTGAAGTGTTGGAACAGACTGCTTCTCTTTCAGAGAAACGCATGTTAGTTTTTTGTGAATGCTTGAAAGTAGTTTAAGGCACTTTCAATGGAAAGTGATTTTCTCTGAAAGGACAGCATTTAGAAAGTGAGGCAACACTCCATTCACTTCGCAAAGTGAATTGAAGTGTTGGAACAGACTGCTTCTCTTTCAGAGAAACGGATGTGAGTTTTTTATGAATGCTTGAAAGTAGTTTAATGCACTTTCAAAGGAAAGTGATTTTCTCTGAAAGGACAGCATTTAGAAAGTGAAGCAACACTCCATTCCCTTCGCACAATAAAATGAAGTGTTGGAACAGACTGCTTCTCTTTCATAGAAACGCATTAGTGTTTCTTGTGAATGCTTGCAAGTAGCTTAAGGCACATTCAAAGGAAAGTGATTTTCTCTGAAAGGACAGCATTTAGAAAGCGAAGCAACACTCCATTCCCTTCGCACAATAAATTGAAGTGTTGGAACAGACTGCTTCTCTTTCATAGAAACGCATTAGTGTTTCTTGTGAATGCTTGCAAGTAGCTTAAGGCACATTCAAAGGAAAGTGATTTTCTCTGAAAGGACAGCATTTAGAAAGTGAAGCATCACTCCATTCACTTCGCACAGTGAATTGAAGTGTTGGAACACACTGCTTGTCTTTCAGAGAAACGCATGTGAGTTTTTTGTGAATGCTTGAAAGTAGTTTAAGGCACTTTCAAAGGAAAGTGATTTTCTCTGAAAGGACAGCATTTAGAAAGTGAAGCAACACTCCATTCACTTCGCACAGTTAATTGAAGTGTTGGAACAGACTGCTTCTCTTTCAGAGAAATGCATGTGAGTTTCTGTTGAATGCTTGTAAGTAGCTTAAGGCACTTTCAAAGGAAAGTGATTTTCTCTGAAAGGACAGCATTTAGAAAGTGAAGCAACACTCCATTCACTTCGCAGAGTGAATTGAAGTATTGAAACAGACTGCTTCTCTTTCAGAGAAACGCATGTGAGTTTCTGGTGAATGCTTGTAAGTAGCTTAAGGCACTTTCAAAGGAAAGTGATTTTCTCTGAAAGGACAGCATTTAGAAAGTGAAGCAACACTCCATTCACTTCGCAGAGTGAATTGAAGTTTTGGAACAGACTGCTTCTCTTTAAGAGAAACGCATGTGAGTTTCTGGTGAATGCTTGTAAGTAGCTTAAGGCACTTTCAAACGAAAGTGATTTTCTCTGAAAGGACAGCATTTAGAAAGTGAAGCAACACTCCATTCACTTCGCACAGTGAATTGAAGTGTTGGAACACACTGCTTCTCTTTCAGAGAAACGCATGTGAGTTTCTGGTGAATGCTTGTAAGTAGCTTAAGGCACTTTCAAAGGAAAGTGATTTTCTCTGAAAGGACAGCATTTAGAAAGTGAAGCAACACTCCATTCACTTCGCACAGTGAATTGAAGTGTTGGAATAGACTACTTCACTTTCAGAGAAGCGCATGTGAGTTTCTTGTGAATTATTGCAAGTCGCTTAAGGCACTTTCAAAGGAAAGTGATTTTCTCTGAAAGGACAGCATTTAGAAACTGAAGCAACACTCCATTCACTTCGCACAGTGAATTGAAGTGTTGGAACACACTGCTTGTCTTTCAGAGAAACGCATGTGAGTTTTTTGTGAATGCTTGAAAGTAGTTTAAGGCACTTTCAAAGGAAAGTGATTTTCTCTGAAAGGACAGCATTTAGAAAGTGAAGCAACACTCCATTCACTTTGTACAGTGAATTGAAGTGTTGGAACAGACTGCTTCTCTTTCAGAGAAATGCATGTGAGTTTCTGTTGAATGCTTGTAAGTAGCTTAAGGCACATTCAAAGGAAAGGGATTTTCTCTGAAAGGACAGCATTTAGAAAGTGAAGCAACACTCCATTCACTTCGCACAGTGAATTGAAGTGTTGGAACAGACTGCTTCTCTTTCAGAGAAACGCATGTGAGTTTTTTGTGAATGCTTGAAAGTAGTTTAAGGCACTTTCAATGGAAAGTGATTTTCTCTGAAAGGACAGCATTTAGAAAGTGAGGCAACACTCCATTCACTTCGCACAGTGAATTGAAGTGTTGGAACAGACTGCTTCTCTTTCAGAGAAACGCATGTGAGTTTTTTATGAATGCTTGAAAGTAGTTTAATGCACTTTCATAGGAAAGTGATTTTCTCTGAAAGGACAGCATTTAGAAAGTGAAGCAACATTCCATTCCCTTCGCACAATAAATTGAAGTGTTGGAACAGACTGCTTCTCTTTCATAGAAATGCATTAGTGTTTCTTGTGAATGCTTGCAAGTAGCTTAAGGCACATTCAAAGGAAAGTGATTTTCTCTGAAAGGACAGCATTTAGAAAGTGAAGCAACACTCCATTCACTTCGCAGAGTGAATTGAAGTGTTGGAACAGACTGCTTCTCTTTCAGAGAAACGCATGTGCGTTTCTTCCTGATGCTTGCAAGTAGCTTAAGGCACTTTCAAAGGAAAGTGATTTTCTCTTAAAGGACAGCATTTAGAAAGTGAAGCAACACTCCATTCACTTCGCACAGTGAATTGAAGTGTTGGAACAGACTGCTTCTCTATCAGAGAAACGCATGTGAGTTTCTGGTGAATGCTTGTAAGTAGCTTAAGGCACTTTCAAAGGAAAGTGATTTTCTCTGAAAGGACAGCATTTAGAAAGTGAAGCAACACTCCATTCACTTCGCACAGTGAATTGAAGTGTTAGAACAGACTGCTTCTCTTTCAGAGAAATGCATGTGAGTTTAAGTTGAATGCTTGTAAGTAGCTTAAGGCACTTTCCAAAGAAAGTGATTTTCTCTGAAAGGACAGCATTTAGAAAGTGAAGCAACACTCCATTCACTTCGCAGAGTGAATTGAAGTATTGGAACAGACTGCTTCTCTTTCAGAGAAACGCATGTGATTTCTGGTGAATGCTTGTAAGTAGCTTAAGGCACTTTCCAAAGAAAGTGATTTTCTCTGAAAGGACAGCATTTAGAAAGTGAGGCAACACTCCATTCACTTCGCACAGTGAATTGAAGTGTTGGAACAGACTGCTTCTCTTTCAGAGAAACGCATGTGAGTTTTTTATGAATGCTTGAAAGTAGTTTAATGCACTTTCAAAGGAAAGTGATTTTCTCTGAAAGGACAGCATTTAGAAAGTGAAGCAACACTCCATTCCCTTCGCACAATAAATTGAAGTGTTGGAACAGACTGCTTCTCTTTCATAGAAACGCATTAGTGTTTCTTGTGAATGCTTGCAAGTAGCTTAAGGCACATTCAAAGGAAAGTGATTTTCTCTGAAAGGACAGCATTTAGAAAGTGAAGCAACACTCCATTCACTTCGCACAGTGAATTGAAGTGTTGGAACAGACTGCTTCTCTTTCAGAAAAACGCATGTGAGTTTCTTTTGAATGCTTGCAAGTTGCTTAAGGCACTTTCAAAGGAAAGTGATTTTCTCTGAAAGGACAGCATTTAGAAACTGAAGCAACACGCCATTCACTTCGCACAGTGAATTGAAGTGTTGGAACAGACTGCTTCTCTTTAAGAGAAACGCATGTGAGTTTCTGGTGAATGCTTGTAAGTAGCTTAAGGCACTTTCAAACGAAAGTGATTTTCTCTGAAAGGACAGCATTTAGAAAGTGAAGAAACACTCCATTCACTTCGCACAGTGAATTGAAGTGTTGGAACAGACTGCTTCTCTTTCAGAGAAACGCATGTGAGTTTCTGGTGAATGCTTGTAAGTAGCTTAAGGCACTTTCAAAGGAAAGTGATTTTCTCTGAAAGGACAGCATTTAGAAAGTGAAGCAACACTCCATTCACTTCGCACAGTGAATTGAAGTGTTGGAATAGACTACTTCACTTTCAGAGAAGCGCATGTCAGTTTCTTGTGAATTATTGCAAGTCGCTTAAGGCACTTTCAAAGGAAAGTGATTTTCTCTGAAAGGACAGCATTTAGAAACTGAAGCAACACTCCATTCACTTCGCACAGTGAATTGAAGTGTTGGAACACACTGCTTGTCTTTCAGAGAAACGCATGTGAGTTTTTTGTGAATGCTTTAAAGTAGTTTAAGGCACTTTCAAAGGAAAGTGATTTTCTCTGAAAGGACAGCATTTAGAAAGTGAAGCAACACTCCATTCACTTTGTACAGTGAATTGAAGTGTTGGAACAGACTGCTTCTCTTTCAGAGAAATGCATGTGAGTTTCTGTTGAATGCTTGTAAGTAGCTTAAGGCACATTCAAAGGAAAGGGATTTTCTCTGAAAGGACAGCATTTAGAAACTGAAGCAACACTCCATTCACTTCGCACAGTGAATTGAAGTGTTGGAACAGACTGCTTCTCTTTCAGAGAAACGCATGTGAGTTTTTTGTGAATGCTTGAAAGTAGTTTAAGGCACTTTCAATGGAAAGTGATTTTCTCTGAAAGGACAGCATTTAGAAAGTGAGGCAACACTCCATTCACTTCGCACAGTGAATTGAAGTGTTGGAACAGACTGCTTCTCTTTCAGAGAAACGCATGTGAGTTTTTTATGAATGCTTGAAAGTAGTTTAATGCACTTTCAAAGGAAAGTGATTTTCTCTGAAAGGACAGCATTTAGAAAGTGAAGCAACATTCCATTCCCTTCGCACAATAAATTGAAGTGTTGGAACAGACTGCTTCTCTTTCATAGAAATGCATTAGTGTTTCTTGTGAATGCTTGCAAGTAGCTTAAGGCACATTCAAAGGAAAGTGATTTTCTCTGAAAGGACAGCATTTAGAAAGTGAAGCAACACTCCATTCACTTCGCACAGTGAATTGAAGTGTTGGAACAGACTGCTTCTCTTTCAGAGAAACGCATGTGCGTTTCTTCCTGATGCTTGCAAGTAGCTTAAGGCACTTTCAAAGGAAAGTGATTTTCTCTTAAAGGACAGCATTTAGAAAGTGAAGCAACACTCCATTCACTTCGCACAGTGAATTGAAGTGTTGGAACAGACTGCTTCTCTATCAGAGAAACGCATGTGAGTTTCTGGTGAATGCTTGTAAGTAGCTTAAGGCACTTTCAAAGGAAAGTGATTTTCTCTGAAAGGACAGCATTTAGAAAGTGAAGCAACACTCCATTCACTTCGCACAGTGAATTGAAGTGTTAGAACAGACTGCTTCTCTTTCAGAGAAGTGCATGTGAGTTTAAGTTGAATGCTTGTAAGTAGCTTAAGGCACTTTCCAAAGAAAGTGATTTTCTCTGAAAAGACAGCATTTAGAAAGTGAAGCAACACTCCATTCACTTCGCAGAGTGAATTGAAGTATTGGAACAGACTGCTTCTCTGTCAGAGAAACGCATGTGATTTCTGGTGAATGCTTGTAAGTAGCTTAAGGCACTTTCCAAAGAAAGTGATTTTCTCTGAAAGGACAGCATTTAGAAAGTGAGGCAACACTCCATTCACTTCGCACAGTGAATTGAAGTGTTGGAACAGACTGCTTCTCTTTCAGAGAAACGCATGTGAGTTTTTTATGAATGCTTGAAAGTAGTTTAATGCACTTTCAAAGGAAAGTGATTTTCTCTGAAAGGACAGCATTTAGAAAGTGAAGCAACACTCCATTCCCTTCGCACAATAAATTGAAGTGTTGGAACAGACTGCTTCTCTTTCATAGAAACGCATTAGTGTTTCTTGTGAATGCTTGCAAGTAGCTTAAGGCACATTCAAAGGAAAGTGATTTTCTCTGAAAGGACAGCATTTAGAAAGTGAAGCAACACTCCATTCACTTCGCACAGTGAATTGAAGTGTTGGAACAGACTGCTTCTCTTTCAGAGAAACACATGTGAGTTTTTTGTGAATGCTTGAAAGTAGTTTAAGGCACTTTCAAAGGAAAGTGATTTTCTCTGAAAGGACAGCATTTAGAAAGTGAAGCAACACTCCATTCACTTCGCACAGTTAATTGAAGTGTTGGAACAGACTGCTTCTCTTTCAGAGAAATGCATGTGAGTTTCTGTTGAATGCTTGTAAGTAGCTTAAGGCACTTTCAAAGGAAAGTGATTTTCTCTGAAAGGACAGCATTTAGAAAGTGAAGCAACACTCCATTCACTTCGCAGAGTGAATTGAAGTATTGGAACAGACTGCTTCTCTTTCAGAGAAACGCATGTGAGTTTCTGGTGAATGCTTGTAAGTAGCTTAAGGCACGTTCAAAGGAAAGTGATTTTCTCTGAAAGGACAGCATTTAGAAAGTGAAGCAACACTCCATTCACTTCGCACAGTGAATTGAAGTGTTGGAACAGACTGCTTCTCTTTCAGAAAAACGCATGTGAGTTTCTTTTGAATGCTTGCAAGTTGCTTAAGGCACTTTCAAAGGAAAGTGATTTTCTCTGAAAGGACAGCATTTAGAAAGTGAAGCAACACTCCATTCACTTCGCACAGTGAATTGAAGTGTTGGAACAGACTGCTTCTCTATCTGAGAAACGCATGTGAGTTTCTGGTGAATGCTTGTAAGTAGCTTAAGGCACTTTCAAACGAAAGTGATTTTCTCTGAAAGGACAGCATTTAGAAAGTGAAGCAACACTCCATTCACTTCGCACAGTGAATTGAAGTGTTGGAACAGACTGCTTCTCTTTCAGAGAAATGCATGTGAGTTTCTGGTGAATGCTTGTAAGTAGCTTAAGGCACTTTCAAAGGAAAGTGATTTTCTCTGAAAGGACAGCATTTAGAAAGTGAAGCAACACTCCATTCACTTCGCACAGTGAATTGAAGTGTTGGAATAGACTACTTCACTTTCAGAGAAGCGCATGTGAGTTTCTTGTGAATTATTGCAAGTCGCTTAAGGCACTTTCAAAGGAAAGTGATTTTCTCTGAAAGGACAGCATTTAGAAATTGAAGCAACACTCCATTCACTTCGCACAGTGAATTGAAGTGTTGGAACACACTGCTTGTCTTTCAGAGAAACGCATGTGAGTTTTTTGTGAATGCTTGAAAGTAGTTTAAGGCACTTTCAAAGGAAAGTGATTTTCTCTGAAAGGACAGCATTTAGAAAGTGAAGCAACACTCCATTCACTTTGTACAGTGAATTGAAGTGTTGGAACAGACTGCTTCTCTTCCAGAGAAATGCATGTGAGTTTCTGTTGAATGCTTGTAAGTAGCTTAAGGCACATTCAAAGGAAAGGGATTTTCTCTGAAAGGACAGCATTTAGAAACTGAAGCAACACTCCATTCACTTCGCACAGTGAATTGAAGTGTTGGAACAGACTGCTTCTCTTTCAGAGAAACGCATGTGAGTTTTTTGTGAATGCTTGAAAGTAGTTTAAGGCACTTTCAATGGAAAGTGATTTTCTCTGAAAGGACAGCATTTAGAAAGTGAGGCAACACTCCATTCACTTCGCACAGTGAATTGAAGTGTTGGAACAGACTGCTTCTCTTTCAGAGAAACGCATGTGAGTTTTTTATGAATGCTTGAAAGTAGTTTAATGCACTTTCAAAGGAAAGTGATTTTCTCTGAAAGGACAGCATTTAGAAAGTGAAGCAACATTCCATTCCCTTCGCACAATAAATTGAAGTGTTGGAACAGACTGCTTCTCTTTCATAGAAATGCATTAGTGTTTCTTGTGAATGCTTGCAAGTAGCTTAAGGCACATTCAAAGGAAAGTGATTTTCTCTGAAAGGACAGCATTTAGAAAGTGAAGCAACACTCCATTCACTTCGCACAGTGAATTGAAGTGTTGGAACAGACTGCTTCTCTTTCAGAGAAACGCATGTGCGTTTCTTCCTGATGCTTGCAAGTAGCTTAAGGCACTTTCAAAGGAAAGTGATTTTCTCTGAAAGGACAGCATTTAGAAAGTGAAGCAACACTCCATTCACTTCGCACAGTGAATTGAAGTGTTGGAACAGACTGCTTCTCTTTCAGAGAAACGCATGTGAGTTTCTGGTGAATGCTTGTAAGTAGCTTAAGGCACTTTCAAAGGAAAGTGATTTTCTCTGAAAGGACAGCATTTAGAAAGTGAAGCAACACTCCATTCCCTTCGTGCAGTGAATTGAAGTGTTGGAACAGAGTGCTTCTCATTCATAGAAACGCATTAGTGTTTCTTGTGAATGCTTGCAAGTTGATTAAGGCACATTCAAAGGAAAGGGATTTTCTCTGAAAGGACAGCATTTAGAAAGTGAAGCAACACTCCATTCACTTTGTACAGTGAATTGAAGTGTTGGAACAGACTACTTCTCTTTCAGAGAAATGCATGTGAGTTTCTGTTGAATGCTTGTAAGTAGCTTAAGGCACATTCAAAGGAAAGGGATTTTCTCTGAAAGGACAGCATTTAGAAAGTGAAGCAACACTCCATTCACTTCGCACAGTGAATTGAAGTGTTGGAACAGACTGCTTCTCTTTCAGAGAAACGCATGTGAGTTTTTTGTGAATGCTTGAAAGTAGTTTAAGGCGCTTTCAATGGAAAGTGATTTTCTCTGAAAGGACAGCATTTAGAAAGTGAGGCAACACTCCATTCACTTCGCACAGTGAATTGAAGTGTTGGAACAGACTGCTTCTCTTTCAGAGAAACGCATGTGAGTTTCTTCCTAATGCTTGCAAGTAGCTTAAGGCACTTTCAAAGGAAAGTGATTTTCTCTGAAAGGACAGCATTTAGAAAGTGAAGCAACACTCCATTCACTTCGCGCAGTGAATTGAAGTGTTGGAACAGAGTGCTTCTCATTCATAGAAACGCATTAGTGTTTCTTGTGAATGCTTGCAAGTTGATTAAGGCACATTCAAAGGAAAGGGATTTTCTCTGAAAGGACAGCATTTAGAAAGTGAAGCAACACTCCATTCACTTTGTACAGTGAATTGAAGTGTTGGAACAGACTACTTCTCTTTCAGAGAAATGCATGTGAGTTTCTGTTGAATGCTTGTAAGTAGCTTAAGGCACATTCAAAGGAAAGGGATTTTCTCTGAAAGGACAGCATTTAGAAAGTGAAGCAACACTCCATTCACTTCGCACAGTGAATTGAAGTGTTGGAACAGACTGCTTCTCTTTCAGAGAAACGCATGTGAGTTTTTTGTGAATGCTTGAAAGTAGTTTAAGGCGCTTTCAATGGAAAGTGATTTTCTCTGCAAGGACAGCATTTAGAAAGTGAGGCAACACTCCATTCACTTCGCACAGTGAATTGAAGTGTTGGAACAGACTGCTTCTCTTTCAGAGAAACGCATGTGAGTTTCTTCCTAATGCTTGCAAGTAGCTTAAGGCACTTTCAAAGGAAAGTGATTTTCTCTGAAAGGACAGCATTTAGAAAGTGAAGCAACACTCCATTCACTTCGCACAGTGAATTGAAGTGTTGGAACAGACTGCTTCTCTTTCAGAGAAACGCATGTGCGTTTCTTCCTGATGCTTGCAAGTAGCTTAAGGCACTTTCAAAGGAAAGTGATTTTCTCTTAAAGGACAGCATTTAGAAAGTGAAGCAACACTCCATTCACTTCGCACAGTGAATTGAAGTGTTGGAACAGACTGCTTCTCTATCAGAGAAATGCATGTGAGTTTCTGGTGAATGCTTGTAAGTAGCTTAAGGCACTTTCAAAGGAAAGTGATTTTCTCTGAAAGGACAGCATTTAGAAAGTGAAGCAACACTCCATTCACTTCGCACAGTGAATTGAAGTGTTAGAACAGACTGCTTCTCTTTCAGAGAAATGCATGTGAGTTTAAGTTGAATGCTTGTAAGTAGCTTAAGGCACTTTCCAAAGAAAGTGATTTTCTCTGAAAGGACAGCATTTAGAAAGTGAAGCAACACTCCATTCACTTCGCAGAGTGAATTGAAGTATTGGAACAGACTGCTTCTCTTTCAGAGAAACGCATGTGATTTCTGGTGAATGCTTGTAAGTAGCTTAAGGCACTTTCAAAGGAAAGTGATTTTCTCTGAAAGGACAGCCTTTAGAAAGTGAAGCAACACTCCATTCCCTTCGTGCAGTGAATTGAAGTGTTGGAACAGAGTGCTTCTCATTCATAGAAACGCATTAGTGTTTCTTGTGAATGCTTGCAAGTTGATTAAGGCACATTCAAAGGAAAGGGATTTTCTCTGAAAGGACAGCATTTAGAAAGTGAAGCAACACTCCATTCACTTTGTACAGTGAATTGAAGTGTTGGAACAGACTACTTCTCTTTCAGAGAAATGCATGTGAGTTTCTGTTGAATGCTTGTAAGTAGCTTAAGGCACATTCAAAGGAAAGGGATTTTCTCTGAAAGGACAGCATTTAGAAAGTGAAGCAACACTCCATTCACTTCGCACAGTGAATTGAAGTGTTGGAACAGACTGCTTCTCTTTCAGAGAAACGCATGTGAGTTTTTTGTGAATGCTTGAAAGTAGTTTAAGGCGCTTTCAATGGAAAGTGATTTTCTCTGAAAGGACAGCATTTAGAAAGTGAGGCAACACTCCATTCACTTCGCACAGTGAATTGAAGTGTTGGAACAGACTGCTTCTCTTTCAGAGAAACGCATGTGAGTTTCTTCCTAATGCTTGCAAGTAGCTTAAGGCACTTTCAAAGGAAAGTGATTTTCTCTGAAAGGACAGCATTTAGAAAGTGAAGCAACACTCCATTGACTTCGCACAGTGAATTGAAGTGTTGGAACAGACTGCTTCTCTTTCAGAGAAACGCATGTGCGTTTCTTCCTGATGCTTGCAAGTAGCTTAAGGCACTTTCAAAGGAAAGTGATTTTCTCTTAAAGGACAGCATTTAGAAAGTGAAGCAACACTCCATTCACTTCGCACAGTGAATTGAAGTGTTGGAACAGACTGCTTCTCTATCAGAGAAACGCATGTGAGTTTCTGGTGAATGCTTGTAAGTAGCTTAAGGCACTTTCAAAGGAAAGTGATTTTCTCTGAAAGGACAGCATTTAGAAAGTGAAGCAACACTCCATTCACTTCGCACAGTGAATTGAAGTGTTAGAACAGACTGCTTCTCTTTCAGAGAAATGCATGTGAGTTTAAGTTGAATGCTTGTAAGTAGCTTAAGGCACTTTCCAAAGAAAGTGATTTTCTCTGAAAGGACAGCATTTAGAAAGTGAAGCAACACTCCATTCACTTCGCAGAGTGAATTGAAGTATTGGAACAGACTGCTTCTCTTTCAGAGAAACGCATGTGATTTCTGGTGAATGCTTGTAAGTAGCTTAAGGCACTTTCCAAAGAAAGTGATTTTCTCTGAAAGGACAGCATTTAGAAAGTGAGGCAACACTCCATTCACTTCGCACAGTGAATTGAAGTGTTGGTACAGACTGCTTCTCTTTCAGAGAAACGCATGTGAGTTTTTTATGAAGGCTTGAAAGTAGTTTAATGCACTTTCAAAGGAAAGTGATTTTCTCTGAAAGGACAGCCTTTAGAAAGTGAAGCAACATTCCATTCCCTTCGCACAATAAATTGAAGTGTTGGAACAGACTGCTTCTCTTTCATAGAAACGCATTAGTGTTTCTTGTGAATGCTTGCAAGTAGCTTAAGGCACATTCAAAGGAAAGTGATTTTCTCTGAAAGGACAGCATTTAGAAAGTGAAGCAACACTCCATTCACTTCGCACAGTGAATTGAAGTGTTGGAACACACTGCTTGTCTTTCAGAGAAACACATGTGAGTTTTTTGTGAATGCTTGAAAGTAGTTTAAGGCACTTTCAAAGGAAAGTGATTTTCTCTGAAAGGACAGCATTTAGAAAGTGAAGCAACACTCCATTCACTTCGCACAGTTAATTGAAGTGTTGGAACAGACTGCTTCTCTTTCAGAGAAATGCATGTGAGTTTCTGTTGAATGCTTGTAAGTAGCTTAAGAAACTTTCAAAGGAAAGTGATTTTCTCTGAAAGGACAGCATTTAGAAAGTGAAGCAACACTCCATTCACTTCGCAGAGTGAATTGAAGTATTGGAACAGACTGCTTCTCTTTCAGAGAAACGCATGTGAGTTTCTGGTGAATGCTTGCAAGTTGCTTAAGGCACTTTCAAAGGAAAGTGATTTTCTCTGAAAGGACAGCATTTAGAAAGTGAAGCAACATTCCATTCCCTTCGCACAATAAATTGAAGTGTTGGAACAGACTGCTTCTCTTTCATAGAAATGCATTAGTGTTTCTTGTGAATGCTTGCAAGTAGCTTAAGGCACATTCAAAGGAAAGTGATTTTCTCTGAAAGGACAGCATTTAGAAAGTGAAGCAACACTCCATTCACTTCGCACAGTGAATTGAAGTGTTGGAACAGACTGCTTCTCTTTCAGAGAAACGCATGTGCGTTTCTTCCTGATGCTTGCAAGTAGCTTAAGGCACTTTCAAAGGAAAGTGATTTTCTCTGAAAGGACAGCATTTAGAAAGTGAAGCAACACTCCATTCACTTCGCACAGTGAATTGAAGTGTTGGAACAGACTGCTTCTCTTTCAGAGAAACGCATGTGAGTTTCTGGTGAATGCTTGTAAGTAGCTTAAGGCACTTTCAAAGGAAAGTGATTTTCTCTGAAAGGACAGCATTTAGAAAGTGAAGCAACACTCCATTCCCTTCGTGCAGTGAATTGAAGTGTTGGAACAGAGTGCTTCTCATTCATAGAAACGCATTAGTGTTTCTTGTGAATGCTTGCAAGTTGATTAAGGCACATTCAAAGGAAAGGGATTTTCTCTGAAAGGACAGCATTTAGAAAGTGAAGCAACACTCCATTCACTTTGTACAGTGAATTGAAGTGTTGGAACAGACTACTTCTCTTTCAGAGAAATGCATGTGAGTTTCTGTTGAATGCTTGTAAGTAGCTTAAGGCACATTCAAAGGAAAGGGATTTTCTCTGAAAGGACAGCATTTAGAAAGTGAAGCAACACTCCATTCACTTCGCACAGTGAATTGAAGTGTTGGAACAGACTGCTTCTCTTTCAGAGAAACGCATGTGAGTTTTTTGTGAATGCTTGAAAGTAGTTTAAGGCGCTTTCAATGGAAAGTGATTTTCTCTGAAAGGACAGCATTTAGAAAGTGAGGCAACACTCCATTCACTTCGCACAGTGAATTGAAGTGTTGGAACAGACTGCTTCTCTTTCAGAGAAACGCATGTGAGTTTCTTCCTAATGCTTGCAAGTAGCTTAAGGCACTTTCAAAGGAAAGTGATTTTCTCTGAAAGGACAGCATTTAGAAAGTGAAGCAACACTCCATTCACTTCGCGCAGTGAATTGAAGTGTTGGAACAGAGTGCTTCTCATTCATAGAAACGCATTAGTGTTTCTTGTGAATGCTTGCAAGTTGATTAAGGCACATTCAAAGGAAAGGGATTTTCTCTGAAAGGACAGCATTTAGAAAGTGAAGCAACACTCCATTCACTTTGTACAGTGAATTGAAGTGTTGGAACAGACTACTTCTCTTTCAGAGAAATGCATGTGAGTTTCTGTTGAATGCTTGTAAGTAGCTTAAGGCACATTCAAAGGAAAGGGATTTTCTCTGAAAGGACAGCATTTAGAAAGTGAAGCAACACTCCATTCACTTCGCACAGTGAATTGAAGTGTTGGAACAGACTGCTTCTCTTTCAGAGAAACGCATGTGAGTTTTTTGTGAATGCTTGAAAGTAGTTTAAGGCGCTTTCAATGGAAAGTGATTTTCTCTGAAAGGACAGCATTTAGAAAGTGAGGCAACACTCCATTCACTTCGCACAGTGAATTGAAGTGTTGGAACAGACTGCTTCTCTTTCAGAGAAACGCATGTGAGTTTCTTCCTAATGCTTGCAAGTAGCTTAAGGCACTTTCAAAGGAAAGTGATTTTCTCTGAAAGGACAGCATTTAGAAAGTGAAGCAACACTCCATTCACTTCGCACAGTGAATTGAAGTGTTGGAACAGACTGCTTCTCTTTCAGAGAAACGCATGTGCGTTTCTTCCTGATGCTTGCAAGTAGCTTAAGGCACTTTCAAAGGAAAGTGATTTTCTCTTAAAGGACAGCATTTAGAAAGTGAAGCAACACTCCATTCACTTCGCACAGTGAATTGAAGTGTTGGAACAGACTGCTTCTCTATCAGAGAAATGCATGTGAGTTTCTGGTGAATGCTTGTAAGTAGCTTAAGGCACTTTCAAAGGAAAGTGATTTTCTCTGAAAGGACAGCATTTAGAAAGTGAAGCAACACTCCATTCACTTCGCACAGTGAATTGAAGTGTTAGAACAGACTGCTTCTCTTTCAGAGAAATGCATGTGAGTTTAAGTTGAATGCTTGTAAGTAGCTTAAGGCACTTTCCAAAGAAAGTGATTTTCTCTGAAAGGACAGCATTTAGAAAGTGAAGCAACACTCCATTCACTTCGCAGAGTGAATTGAAGTATTGGAACAGACTGCTTCTCTTTCAGAGAAACGCATGTGATTTCTGGTGAATGCTTGTAAGTAGCTTAAGGCACTTTCAAAGGAAAGTGATTTTCTCTGAAAGGACAGCCTTTAGAAAGTGAAGCAACACTCCATTCCCTTCGTGCAGTGAATTGAAGTGTTGGAACAGAGTGCTTCTCATTCATAGAAACGCATTAGTGTTTCTTGTGAATGCTTGCAAGTTGATTAAGGCACATTCAAAGGAAAGGGATTTTCTCTGAAAGGACAGCATTTAGAAAGTGAAGCAACACTCCATTCACTTTGTACAGTGAATTGAAGTGTTGGAACAGACTACTTCTCTTTCAGAGAAATGCATGTGAGTTTCTGTTGAATGCTTGTAAGTAGCTTAAGGCACATTCAAAGGAAAGGGATTTTCTCTGAAAGGACAGCATTTAGAAAGTGAAGCAACACTCCATTCACTTCGCACAGTGAATTGAAGTGTTGGAACAGACTGCTTCTCTTTCAGAGAAACGCATGTGAGTTTTTTGTGAATGCTTGAAAGTAGTTTAAGGCGCTTTCAATGGAAAGTGATTTTCTCTGAAAGGACAGCATTTAGAAAGTGAGGCAACACTCCATTCACTTCGCACAGTGAATTGAAGTGTTGGAACAGACTGCTTCTCTTTCAGAGAAACGCATGTGAGTTTCTTCCTAATGCTTGCAAGTAGCTTAAGGCACTTTCAAAGGAAAGTGATTTTCTCTGAAAGGACAGCATTTAGAAAGTGAAGCAACACTCCATTGACTTCGCACAGTGAATTGAAGTGTTGGAACAGACTGCTTCTCTTTCAGAGAAACGCATGTGCGTTTCTTCCTGATGCTTGCAAGTAGCTTAAGGCACTTTCAAAGGAAAGTGATTTTCTCTTAAAGGACAGCATTTAGAAAGTGAAGCAACACTCCATTCACTTCGCACAGTGAATTGAAGTGTTGGAACAGACTGCTTCTCTATCAGAGAAACGCATGTGAGTTTCTGGTGAATGCTTGTAAGTAGCTTAAGGCACTTTCAAAGGAAAGTGATTTTCTCTGAAAGGACAGCATTTAGAAAGTGAAGCAACACTCCATTCACTTCGCACAGTGAATTGAAGTGTTAGAACAGACTGCTTCTCTTTCAGAGAAATGCATGTGAGTTTAAGTTGAATGCTTGTAAGTAGCTTAAGGCACTTTCCAAAGAAAGTGATTTTCTCTGAAAGGACAGCATTTAGAAAGTGAAGCAACACTCCATTCACTTCGCAGAGTGAATTGAAGTATTGGAACAGACTGCTTCTCTTTCAGAGAAACGCATGTGATTTCTGGTGAATGCTTGTAAGTAGCTTAAGGCACTTTCCAAAGAAAGTGATTTTCTCTGAAAGGACAGCATTTAGAAAGTGAGGCAACACTCCATTCACTTCGCACAGTGAATTGAAGTGTTGGTACAGACTGCTTCTCTTTCAGAGAAACGCATGTGAGTTTTTTATGAAGGCTTGAATGTAGTTTAATGCACTTTCAAAGGAAAGTGATTTTCTCTGAAAGGACAGCATTTAGAAAGTGAAGCAACATTCCATTCCCTTCGCACAATAAATTGAAGTGTTGGAACAGACTGCTTCTCTTTCATAGAAACGCATTAGTGTTTCTTGTGAATGCTTGCAAGTAGCTTAAGGCACATTCAAAGGAAAGTGATTTTCTCTGAAAGGACAGCATTTAGAAAGTGAAGCAACACTCCATTCACTTCGCACAGTGAATTGAAGTGTTGGAACACACTGCTTGTCTTTCAGAGAAACACATGTGAGTTTTTTGTGAATGCTTGAAAGTAGTTTAAGGCACTTTCAAAGGAAAGTGATTTTCTCTGAAAGGACAGCATTTAGAAAGTGAAGCAACACTCCATTCACTTCGCACAGTTAATTGAAGTGTTGGAACAGACTGCTTCTCTTTCAGAGAAATGCATGTGAGTTTCTGTTGAATGCTTGTAAGTAGCTTAAGAAACTTTCAAAGGAAAGTGATTTTCTCTGAAAGGACAGCATTTAGAAAGTGAAGCAACACTCCATTCACTTCGCAGAGTGAATTGAAGTATTGGAACAGACTGCTTCTCTTTCAGAGAAACGCATGTGAGTTTCTGGTGAATGCTTGTAAGTAGCTTAAGGCACGTTCAAAGGAAAGTGATTTTCTCTGAAAGGACAGCATTTAGAAAGTGAAGCAACACTCCATTCACTTCGCACAGTGAATTGAAGTGTTGGAACAGACTGCTTCTCTTTCAGAAAAACGCATGTGAGTTTCTTTTGAATGCTTGCAAGTTGCTTAAGGCACTTTCAAAGGAAAGTGATTTTCTCTGAAAGGACAGCATTTAGAAAGTGAAGCAACACTCCATTCACTTCGCACAGTGAATTGAAGTGTTGGAACAGACTGCTTCTCTATCAGAGAAACGCATGTGAGTTTCTCGTGAATGCTTGTAAGTAGCTTAAGGCACTTTCAAACGAAAGTGATTTTCTCTGAAAGGACAGCATTTAGAAAGTGAAGCAACACTCCATTCACTTCGCACAGTGAATTGAAGTGTTGGAACAGACTGCTTCTCTTTCAGAGAAATGCATGTGAGTTTCTGGTGAATGCTTGTAAGTAGCTTAAGGCACTTTCAAAGGAAAGTGATTTTCTCTGAAAGGACAGCATTTAGAAAGTGAAGCAACACTCCATTCACTTCGCACAGTGAATTGAAGTGTTGGAATAGACTACTTCACTTTCAGAGAAGCGCATGTGAGTTTCTTGTGAATTATTGCAAGTCGCTTAAGGCACTTTCAAAGGAAAGTGATTTTCTCTGAAAGGACAGCATTTAGAAATTGAAGCAACACTCCATTCACTTCGCACAGTGAATTGAAGTGTTGGAACACACTGCTTGTCTTTCAGAGAAACGCATGTGAGTTTTTTGTGAATGCTTGAAAGTAGTTTAAGGCACTTTCAAAGGAAAGTGATTTTCTCTGAAAGGACAGCATTTAGAAAGTGAAGCAACACTCCATTCACTTTGTACAGTGAATTGAAGTGTTGGAACAGACTGCTTCTCTTTCAGAGAAATGCATGTGAGTTTCTGTTGAATGCTTGTAAGTAGCTTAAGGCACATTCAAAGGAAAGGGATTTTCTCTGAAAGGACAGCATTTAGAAACTGAAGCAACACTCCATTCACTTCGCACAGTGAATTGAAGTGTTGGAACAGACTGCTTCTCTTTCAGAGAAACGCATGTGAGTTTTTTGTGAATGCTTGAAAGTAGTTTAAGGCACTTTCAATGGAAAGTGATTTTCTCTGAAAGGACAGCATTTAGAAAGTGAGGCAACACTCCATTCACTTCGCACAGTGAATTGAAGTGTTGGAACAGACTGCTTCTCTTTCAGAGAAACGCATGTGAGTTTTTTATGAATGCTTGAAAGTAGTTTAATGCACTTTCAAAGGAAAGTGATTTTCTCTGAAAGGACAGCATTTAGAAAGTGAAGCAACATTCCATTCCCTTCGCACAATAAATTGAAGTGTTGGAACAGACTGCTTCTCTTTCATAGAAATGCATTAGTGTTTCTTGTGAATGCTTGCAAGTAGCTTAAGGCACATTCAAAGGAAAGTGATTTTCTCTGAAAGGACAGCATTTAGAAAGTGAAGCAACACTCCATTCACTTCGCAGAGTGAATTGAAGTGTTGGAACAGACTGCTTCTCTTTCAGAGAAACGCATGTGCGTTTCTTCCTGATGCTTGCAAGTAGCTTAAGGCACTTTCAAAGGAAAGTGATTTTCTCTGAAAGGACAGCATTTAGAAAGTGAAGCAACACTCCATTCACTTCGCAGAGTGAATTGAAGTATTGGAACAGACTGCTTCTCTTTCAGAGAAACGCATGTGAGTTTCTGGTGAATGCTTGTAAGTAGCTTAAGGCACTTTCAAAGGAAAGTGATTTTCTCTGAAAGGACAGCATTTAGAAAGTGAAGCAACACTCCATTCACTTCGCACAGTGAATTGAAGTGTTGGAACAGACTGCTTCTCTTTCAGAGAAACGCATGTGAGTTTCTGGTGAATGCTTGTAAGTAGCTTAAGGCACTTTCAAAGGAAAGTGATTTTCTCTGAAAGGACAGCATTTAGAAAGTGAAGCAACACTCCATTCCCTTCGTGCAGTGAATTGAAGTGTTGGAACAGAGTGCTTCTCATTCATAGAAACGCATTAGTGTTTCTTGTGAATGCTTGCAAGTTGATTAAGGCACATTCAAAGGAAAGGGATTTTCTCTGAAAGGACAGCATTTAGAAAGTGAAGCAACACTCCATTCACTTTGTACAGTGAATTGAAGTGTTGGAACAGACTACTTCTCTTTCAGAGAAATGCATGTGAGTTTCTGTTGAAAGCTTGTAAGTAGCTTAAGGCACATTCAAAGGAAAGGGATTTTCTCTGAAAGGACAGCATTTAGAAAGTGAAGCAACACTCCATTCACTTCGCACAGTGAATTGAAGTGTTGGAACAGACTGCTTCTCTTTCAGAGAAACGCATGTGAGTTTTTTGTGAATGCTTGAAAGTAGTTTAAGGCGCTTTCAATGGAAAGTGATTTTCTCTGAAAGGACAGCATTTAGAAAGTGAGGCAACACTCCATTCACTTCGCACAGTGAATTGAAGTGTTGGAACAGACTGCTTCTCTTTCAGAGAAACGCATGTGAGTTTCTTCCTAATGCTTGCAAGTAGCTTAAGGCACTTTCAAAGGAAAGTGATTTTCTCTGAAAGGACAGCATTTAGAAAGTGAAGCAACACTCCATTCACTTCGCGCAGTGAATTGAAGTGTTGGAACAGACTGCTTCTCTTTCAGAGAAACGCATGTGAGTTTCTTCCTGATGCTTGCAAGTAGCTTAAGGCACTTTCAAAGGAAAGTGATTTTCTCTGAAAGGACAGCATTTAGAAAGTGAAGCAACACTCCATTCCCTTCGTGCATTGAATTGAAGTGATGGAACAGACTGTTTCTCTTTCAGAGAAACGCATGTGAGTTTCTGGTGAATGCTTGTAAGTAGCTTAAGGCACTTTCAAAGGAAAGTGATTTTCTCTGAAAGGACAGCATTTAGAAAGTGAAGCAACACTCCATTCACTTCGCACAGTTAATTGAAGTGTTGGAACAGACTGCTTCTCTTTCAGAGAAATGCATGTGAGTTTCTGTTGAATGCTTGTAAGTAGCTTAAGGCACTTTCAAAGGAAAGTGATTTTCTCTGAAAGGACAGCATTTGGAAAGTGAAGTAACATTCCATTCACTTCGCACAGTGAATTGAAGTGTTGGAACAGACTGCTTCTCTTTCAGAGAAATGCATGTGAGTTTCTGTTGAATGCTTGTAAGTAGCTCAAGGCTCTTTCAAAGGAAAGTGATTTTCTCTGAAAGGACAGCATTTAGAAAGTGAAGCAACACTCCATTCCCTTCGTGCAATGAATTGAAGTGTTAGAACAGACTGCTTCTCTTTCAGAGAAACGCATGTGAGTTTCTTTTGAATGCTTGCAAGTTGCTTAAGGCACTTTCAAAGGAAAGTGATTTTCTCTGAAAGGACAGCATTTAGAAACTGAAGCAACACTCCATTCACTTCGCACAGTGAATTGAAGTGTTGGAACAGACTGCTTCTCTTTAAGAGAAACGCATGTGAGTTTTTTGTGAATGCTTGAAAGTAGTTTAAGGCACTTTCAAAGGAAAGTGATTTTCTCTGAAAGGACAGCATTTAGAAACTGAAGCAACACTCCATTCACTTCGCACGGTGAATTGAAGTGTTGGAACAGACTGCTTCTCTTTCAGAGAAACGCATGTGAGTTTCTGGTGAATGCTTGTAAGTAGCTTAAGGCACTTTCACAGGAAAGTGATTTTCTCTGAAAGGACAGCATTTAGAACGTGAGGCAACACTCTATTCACTTCACACAGTGAATTGAAGTGTTGGAACAGACTGCTTCTCTTTCAGAGAAACGCATGTGAGTTTCTTCCTAATGCTTGCAAGTAGCTTAAGGCACTATCAAAGGAAAGTGATTTTCTCTGAAAGGACAGCATTTAGAAAGTGAGGCAAAACTCCATTCACTTCACACAGTGAATTGAAGTGTTGGAACAGACTGCTTCTCTTTCAGAGAAACGCATGTGAGTTTCTGGTGAATGCTTTAAGTAGCTTAAGGCACTTTCAATGGAAAGTGATTTTCTCTGAAAGGACAGCATTTAGAAAGTGAGGCAACACTCCATTCACTTCGCACAGTGAATTGAAGTGTTGGAACAGACTGCTTCTCTTTCAGAGAAACGCATGTGAGTTTCTTCCTAATGCTTGCAAGTAGCTTAAGGCACTTTCAAAGGAAAGTGATTTTCTCTGAAAGGACAGCATTTAGAAAGTGAAGCAACACTCCATTCACTTCGCACAGTGAATTGAAGTGTTGGAACAGACTGCTTCTCTTTCAGAGAAACGCATGTGCGTTTCTTCCTGATGCTTGCAAGTAGCTTAAGGCACTTTCAAAGGAAAGTGATTTTCTCTTAAAGGACAGCATTTAGAAAGTGAAGCAACACTCCATTCACTTCGCACAGTGAATTGAAGTGTTGGAACAGACTGCTTCTCTATCAGAGAAATGCATGTGAGTTTCTGGTGAATGCTTGTAAGTAGCTTAAGGCACTTTCAAAGGAAAGTGATTTTCTCTGAAAGGACAGCATTTAGAAAGTGAAGCAACACTCCATTCACTTCGCACAGTGAATTGAAGTGTTAGAACAGACTGCTTCTCTTTCAGAGAAATGCATGTGAGTTTAAGTTGAATGCTTGTAAGTAGCTTAAGGCACTTTCCAAAGAAAGTGATTTTCTCTGAAAGGACAGCATTTAGAAAGTGAAGCAACACTCCATTCACTTCGCAGAGTGAATTGAAGTATTGGAACAGACTGCTTCTCTTTCAGAGAAACGCATGTGATTTCTGGTGAATGCTTGTAAGTAGCTTAAGGCACTTTCAAAGGAAAGTGATTTTCTCTGAAAGGACAGCCTTTAGAAAGTGAAGCAACACTCCATTCCCTTCGTGCAGTGAATTGAAGTGTTGGAACAGAGTGCTTCTCATTCATAGAAACGCATTAGTGTTTCTTGTGAATGCTTGCAAGTTGATTAAGGCACATTCAAAGGAAAGGGATTTTCTCTGAAAGGACAGCATTTAGAAAGTGAAGCAACACTCCATTCACTTTGTACAGTGAATTGAAGTGTTGGAACAGACTACTTCTCTTTCAGAGAAATGCATGTGAGTTTCTGTTGAATGCTTGTAAGTAGCTTAAGGCACATTCAAAGGAAAGGGATTTTCTCTGAAAGGACAGCATTTAGAAAGTGAAGCAACACTCCATTCACTTCGCACAGTGAATTGAAGTGTTGGAACAGACTGCTTCTCTTTCAGAGAAACGCATGTGAGTTTTTTGTGAATGCTTGAAAGTAGTTTAAGGCGCTTTCAATGGAAAGTGATTTTCTCTGAAAGGACAGCATTTAGAAAGTGAGGCAACACTCCATTCACTTCGCACAGTGAATTGAAGTGTTGGAACAGACTGCTTCTCTTTCAGAGAAACGCATGTGAGTTTCTTCCTAATGCTTGCAAGTAGCTTAAGGCACTTTCAAAGGAAAGTGATTTTCTCTGAAAGGACAGCATTTAGAAAGTGAAGCAACACTCCATTGACTTCGCACAGTGAATTGAAGTGTTGGAACAGACTGCTTCTCTTTCAGAGAAACGCATGTGCGTTTCTTCCTGATGCTTGCAAGTAGCTTAAGGCACTTTCAAAGGAAAGTGATTTTCTCTTAAAGGACAGCATTTAGAAAGTGAAGCAACACTCCATTCACTTCGCACAGTGAATTGAAGTGTTGGAACAGACTGCTTCTCTATCAGAGAAACGCATGTGAGTTTCTGGTGAATGCTTGTAAGTAGCTTAAGGCACTTTCAAAGGAAAGTGATTTTCTCTGAAAGGACAGCATTTAGAAAGTGAAGCAACACTCCATTCACTTCGCACAGTGAATTGAAGTGTTAGAACAGACTGCTTCTCTTTCAGAGAAATGCATGTGAGTTTAAGTTGAATGCTTGTAAGTAGCTTAAGGCACTTTCCAAAGAAAGTGATTTTCTCTGAAAGGACAGCATTTAGAAAGTGAAGCAACACTCCATTCACTTCGCAGAGTGAATTGAAGTATTGGAACAGACTGCTTCTCTTTCAGAGAAACGCATGTGATTTCTGGTGAATGCTTGTAAGTAGCTTAAGGCACTTTCCAAAGAAAGTGATTTTCTCTGAAAGGACAGCATTTAGAAAGTGAGGCAACACTCCATTCACTTCGCACAGTGAATTGAAGTGTTGGTACAGACTGCTTCTCTTTCAGAGAAACGCATGTGAGTTTTTTATGAAGGCTTGAAAGTAGTTTAATGCACTTTCAAAGGAAAGTGATTTTCTCTGAAAGGACAGCATTTAGAAAGTGAAGCAACATTCCATTCCCTTCGCACAATAAATTGAAGTGTTGGAACAGACTGCTTCTCTTTCATAGAAACGCATTAGTGTTTCTTGTGAATGCTTGCAAGTAGCTTAAGGCACATTCAAAGGAAAGTGATTTTCTCTGAAAGGACAGCATTTAGAAAGTGAAGCAACACTCCATTCACTTCGCACAGTGAATTGAAGTGTTGGAACACACTGCTTGTCTTTCAGAGAAACACATGTGAGTTTTTTGTGAATGCTTGAAAGTAGTTTAAGGCACTTTCAAAGGAAAGTGATTTTCTCTGAAAGGACAGCATTTAGAAAGTGAAGCAACACTCCATTCACTTCGCACAGTTAATTGAAGTGTTGGAACAGACTGCTTCTCTTTCAGAGAAATGCATGTGAGTTTCTGTTGAATGCTTGTAAGTAGCTTAAGAAACTTTCAAAGGAAAGTGATTTTCTCTGAAAGGACAGCATTTAGAAAGTGAAGCAACAGTCCATTCACTTCGCAGAGTGAATTGAAGTATTGGAACAGACTGCTTCTCTTTCAGAGAAACGCATGTGAGTTTCTGGTGAATGCTTGTAAGTAGCTTAAGGCACGTTCAAAGGAAAGTGATTTTCTCTGAAAGGACAGCATTTAGAAAGTGAAGCAACACTCCATTCACTTCGCACAGTGAATTGAAGTGTTGGAACAGACTGCTTCTCTTTCAGAAAAACGCATGTGAGTTTCTTTTGAATGCTTGCAAGTTGCTTAAGGCACTTTCAAAGGAAAGTGATTTTCTCTGAAAGGACAGCATTTAGAAAGTGAAGCAACACTCCATTCACTTCGCACAGTGAATTGAAGTGTTGGAACAGACTGCTTCTCTATCAGAGAAACGCATGTGAGTTTCTCGTGAATGCTTGTAAGTAGCTTAAGGCACTTTCAAACGAAAGTGATTTTCTCTGAAAGGACAGCATTTAGAAAGTGAAGCAACACTCCATTCACTTCGCACAGTGAATTGAAGTGTTGGAACAGACTGCTTCTCTTTCAGAGAAATGCATGTGAGTTTCTGGTGAATGCTTGTAAGTAGCTTAAGGCACTTTCAAAGGAAAGTGATTTTCTCTGAAAGGACAGCATTTAGAAAGTGAAGCAACACTCCATTCACTTCGCACAGTGAATTGAAGTGTTGGAATAGACTACTTCACTTTCAGAGAAGCGCATGTGAGTTTCTTGTGAATTATTGCAAGTCGCTTAAGGCACTTTCAAAGGAAAGTGATTTTCTCTGAAAGGACAGCATTTAGAAATTGAAGCAACACTCCATTCACTTCGCACAGTGAATTGAAGTGTTGGAACACACTGCTTGTCTTTCAGAGAAACGCATGTGAGTTTTTTGTGAATGCTTGAAAGTAGTTTAAGGCACTTTCAAAGGAAAGTGATTTTCTCTGAAAGGACAGCATTTAGAAAGTGAAGCAACACTCCATTCACTTTGTACAGTGAATTGAAGTGTTGGAACAGACTGCTTCTCTTTCAGAGAAATGCATGTGAGTTTCTGTTGAATGCTTGTAAGTAGCTTAAGGCACATTCAAAGGAAAGGGATTTTCTCTGAAAGGACAGCATTTAGAAACTGAAGCAACACTCCATTCACTTCGCACAGTGAATTGAAGTGTTGGAACAGACTGCTTCTCTTTCAGAGAAACGCATGTGAGTTTTTTGTGAATGCTTGAAAGTAGTTTAAGGCACTTTCAATGGAAAGTGATTTTCTCTGAAAGGACAGCATTTAGAAAGTGAGGCAACACTCCATTCACTTCGCACAGTGAATTGAAGTGTTGGAACAGACTGCTTCTCTTTCAGAGAAACGCATGTGAGTTTTTTATGAATGCTTGAAAGTAGTTTAATGCACTTTCAAAGGAAAGTGATTTTCTCTGAAAGGACAGCATTTAGAAAGTGAAGCAACATTCCATTCCCTTCGCACAATAAATTGAAGTGTTGGAACAGACTGCTTCTCTTTCATAGAAATGCATTAGTGTTTCTTGTGAATGCTTGCAAGTAGCTTAAGGCACATTCAAAGGAAAGTGATTTTCTCTGAAAGGACAGCATTTAGAAAGTGAAGCAACACTCCATTCACTTCGCAGAGTGAATTGAAGTGTTGGAACAGACTGCTTCTCTTTCAGAGAAACGCATGTGCGTTTCTTCCTGATGCTTGCAAGTAGCTTAAGGCACTTTCAAAGGAAAGTGATTTTCTCTGAAAGGACAGCATTTAGAAAGTGAAGCAACACTCCATTCACTTCGCAGAGTGAATTGAAGTATTGGAACAGACTGCTTCTCTTTCAGAGAAACGCATGTGAGTTTCTGGTGAATGCTTGTAAGTAGCTTAAGGCACTTTCAAAGGAAAGTGATTTTCTCTGAAAGGACAGCATTTAGAAAGTGAAGCAACACTCCATTCACTTCGCACAGTGAATTGAAGTGTTGGAACAGACTGCTTCTCTTTCAGAGAAACGCATGTGAGTTTCTGGTGAATGCTTGTAAGTAGCTTAAGGCACTTTCAAAGGAAAGTGATTTTCTCTGAAAGGACAGCATTTAGAAAGTGAAGCAACACTCCATTCCCTTCGTGCAGTGAATTGAAGTGTTGGAACAGAGTGCTTCTCATTCATAGAAACGCATTAGTGTTTCTTGTGAATGCTTGCAAGTTGATTAAGGCACATTCAAAGGAAAGGGATTTTCTCTGAAAGGACAGCATTTAGAAAGTGAAGCAACACTCCATTCACTTTGTACAGTGAATTGAAGTGTTGGAACAGACTACTTCTCTTTCAGAGAAATGCATGTGAGTTTCTGTTGAAAGCTTGTAAGTAGCTTAAGGCACATTCAAAGGAAAGGGATTTTCTCTGAAAGGACAGCATTTAGAAAGTGAAGCAACACTCCATTCACTTCGCACAGTGAATTGAAGTGTTGGAACAGACTGCTTCTCTTTCAGAGAAACGCATGTGAGTTTTTTGTGAATGCTTGAAAGTAGTTTAAGGCGCTTTCAATGGAAAGTGATTTTCTCTGAAAGGACAGCATTTAGAAAGTGAGGCAACACTCCATTCACTTCGCACAGTGAATTGAAGTGTTGGAACAGACTGCTTCTCTTTCAGAGAAACGCATGTGAGTTTCTTCCTAATGCTTGCAAGTAGCTTAAGGCACTTTCAAAGGAAAGTGATTTTCTCTGAAAGGACAGCATTTAGAAAGTGAAGCAACACTCCATTCACTTCGCGCAGTGAATTGAAGTGTTGGAACAGACTGCTTCTCTTTCAGAGAAACGCATGTGAGTTTCTTCCTGATGCTTGCAAGTAGCTTAAGGCACTTTCAAAGGAAAGTGATTTTCTCTGAAAGGACAGCATTTAGAAAGTGAAGCAACACTCCATTCCCTTCGTGCATTGAATTGAAGTGATGGAACAGACTGTTTCTCTTTCAGAGAAACGCATGTGAGTTTCTGGTGAATGCTTGTAAGTAGCTTAAGGCACTTTCAAAGGAAAGTGATTTTCTCTGAAAGGACAGCATTTAGAAAGTGAAGCAACACTCCATTCACTTCGCACAGTTAATTGAAGTGTTGGAACAGACTGCTTCTCTTTCAGAGAAATGCATGTGAGTTTCTGTTGAATGCTTGTAAGTAGCTTAAGGCACTTTCAAAGGAAAGTGATTTTCTCTGAAAGGACAGCATTTGGAAAGTGAAGTAACATTCCATTCACTTCGCACAGTGAATTGAAGTGTTGGAACAGACTGCTTCTCTTTCAGAGAAATGCATGTGAGTTTCTGTTGAATGCTTGTAAGTAGCTCAAGGCTCTTTCAAAGGAAAGTGATTTTCTCTGAAAGGACAGCATTTAGAAAGTGAAGCAACACTCCATTCCCTTCGTGCAATGAATTGAAGTGTTAGAACAGACTGCTTCTCTTTCAGAGAAACGCATGTGAGTTTCTTTTGAATGCTTGCAAGTTGCTTAAGGCACTTTCAAAGGAAAGTGATTTTCTCTGAAAGGACAGCATTTAGAAACTGAAGCAACACTCCATTCACTTCGCACAGTGAATTGAAGTGTTGGAACAGACTGCTTCTCTTTAAGAGAAACGCATGTGAGTTTTTTGTGAATGCTTGAAAGTAGTTTAAGGCACTTTCAAAGGAAAGTGATTTTCTCTGAAAGGACAGCATTTAGAAACTGAAGCAACACTCCATTCACTTCGCACGGTGAATTGAAGTGTTGGAACAGACTGCTTCTCTTTCAGAGAAACGCATGTGAGTTTCTGGTGAATGCTTGTAAGTAGCTTAAGGCACTTTCACAGGAAAGTGATTTTCTCTGAAAGGACAGCATTTAGAACGTGAGGCAACACTCTATTCACTTCACACAGTGAATTGAAGTGTTGGAACAGACTGCTTCTCTTTCAGAGAAACGCATGTGAGTTTCTTCCTAATGCTTGCAAGTAGCTTAAGGCACTATCAAAGGAAAGTGATTTTCTCTGAAAGGACAGCATTTAGAAAGTGAGGCAAAACTCCATTCACTTCACACAGTGAATTGAAGTGTTGGAACAGACTGCTTCTCTTTCAGAGAAACGCATGTGAGTTTCTGGTGAATGCTTTAAGTAGCTTAAGGCACTTTCAAAGGAAAGTGATTTTCTCTGAAAGGACAGCATTTAGAAAGTGAAGCAACACTCCATTCACTTCGCACAGTGAATTGAAGTGTTGGAACAGACTGCTTCTCTATCTGAGAAACGCATGTGAGTTTCTCGTGAATGCTTGTAAGTAGCTTAAGGCACTTTCAAACGAAAGTGATTTTCTCTGAAAGGACAGCATTTAGAAAGTGAAGCAACACTCCATTCACTTCGCACAGTGAATTGAAGTGTTGGAACAGACTGCTTCTCTTTCAGAGAAATGCATGTGAGTTTCTGGTGAATGCTTGTAAGTAGCTTAAGGCACTTTCAAAGGAAAGTGATTTTCTCTGAAAGGACAGCATTTAGAAAGTGAAGCAACACTCCATTCACTTCGCACAGTGAATTGAAGTGTTGGAATAGACTACTTCACTTTCAGAGAAGCGCATGTGAGTTTCTTGTGAATTATTGCAAGTCGCTTAAGGCACTTTCAAAGGAAAGTGATTTTCTCTGAAAGGACAGCATTTAGAAATTGAAGCAACACTCCATTCACTTCGCACAGTGAATTGAAGTGTTGGAACACACTGCTTGTCTTTCAGAGAAACGCATGTGAGTTTTTTGTGAATGCTTGAAAGTAGTTTAAGGCACTTTCAAAGGAAAGTGATTTTCTCTGAAAGGACAGCATTTAGAAAGTGAAGCAACACTCCATTCACTTTGTACAGTGAATTGAAGTGTTGGAACAGACTGCTTCTCTTCCAGAGAAATGCATGTGAGTTTCTGTTGAATGCTTGTAAGTAGCTTAAGGCACATTCAAAGGAAAGGGATTTTCTCTGAAAGGACAGCATTTAGAAACTGAAGCAACACTCCATTCACTTCGCACAGTGAATTGAAGTGTTGGAACAGACTGCTTCTCTTTCAGAGAAACGCATGTGAGTTTTTTGTGAATGCTTGAAAGTAGTTTAAGGCACTTTCAATGGAAAGTGATTTTCTCTGAAAGGACAGCATTTAGAAAGTGAGGCAACACTCCATTCACTTCGCACAGTGAATTGAAGTGTTGGAACAGACTGCTTCTCTTTCAGAGAAACGCATGTGAGTTTTTTATGAATGCTTGAAAGTAGTTTAATGCACTTTCAAAGGAAAGTGATTTTCTCTGAAAGGACAGCATTTAGAAAGTGAAGCAACATTCCATTCCCTTCGCACAATAAATTGAAGTGTTGGAACAGACTGCTTCTCTTTCATAGAAATGCATTAGTGTTTCTTGTGAATGCTTGCAAGTAGCTTAAGGCACATTCAAAGGAAAGTGATTTTCTCTGAAAGGACAGCATTTAGAAAGTGAAGCAACACTCCATTCACTTCGCACAGTGAATTGAAGTGTTGGAACAGACTGCTTCTCTTTCAGAGAAACGCATGTGCGTTTCTTCCTGATGCTTGCAAGTAGCTTAAGGCACTTTCAAAGGAAAGTGATTTTCTCTGAAAGGACAGCATTTAGAAAGTGAAGCAACACTCCATTCACTTCGCACAGTGAATTGAAGTGTTGGAACAGACTGCTTCTCTTTCAGAGAAACGCATGTGAGTTTCTGGTGAATGCTTGTAAGTAGCTTAAGGCACTTTCAAAGGAAAGTGATTTTCTCTGAAAGGACAGCATTTAGAAAGTGAAGCAACACTCCATTCCCTTCGTGCAGTGAATTGAAGTGTTGGAACAGAGTGCTTCTCATTCATAGAAACGCATTAGTGTTTCTTGTGAATGCTTGCAAGTTGATTAAGGCACATTCAAAGGAAAGGGATTTTCTCTGAAAGGACAGCATTTAGAAAGTGAAGCAACACTCCATTCACTTTGTACAGTGAATTGAAGTGTTGGAACAGACTACTTCTCTTTCAGAGAAATGCATGTGAGTTTCTGTTGAATGCTTGTAAGTAGCTTAAGGCACATTCAAAGGAAAGGGATTTTCTCTGAAAGGACAGCATTTAGAAAGTGAAGCAACACTCCATTCACTTCGCACAGTGAATTGAAGTGTTGGAACAGACTGCTTCTCTTTCAGAGAAACGCATGTGAGTTTTTTGTGAATGCTTGAAAGTAGTTTAAGGCGCTTTCAATGGAAAGTGATTTTCTCTGAAAGGACAGCATTTAGAAAGTGAGGCAACACTCCATTCACTTCGCACAGTGAATTGAAGTGTTGGAACAGACTGCTTCTCTTTCAGAGAAACGCATGTGAGTTTCTTCCTAATGCTTGCAAGTAGCTTAAGGCACTTTCAAAGGAAAGTGATTTTCTCTGAAAGGACAGCATTTAGAAAGTGAAGCAACACTCCATTCACTTCGCGCAGTGAATTGAAGTGTTGGAACAGAGTGCTTCTCATTCATAGAAACGCATTAGTGTTTCTTGTGAATGCTTGCAAGTTGATTAAGGCACATTCAAAGGAAAGGGATTTTCTCTGAAAGGACAGCATTTAGAAAGTGAAGCAACACTCCATTCACTTTGTACAGTGAATTGAAGTGTTGGAACAGACTACTTCTCTTTCAGAGAAATGCATGTGAGTTTCTGTTGAATGCTTGTAAGTAGCTTAAGGCACATTCAAAGGAAAGGGATTTTCTCTGAAAGGACAGCATTTAGAAAGTGAAGCAACACTCCATTCACTTCGCACAGTGAATTGAAGTGTTGGAACAGACTGCTTCTCTTTCAGAGAAACGCATGTGAGTTTTTTGTGAATGCTTGAAAGTAGTTTAAGGCGCTTTCAATGGAAAGTGATTTTCTCTGAAAGGACAGCATTTAGAAAGTGAGGCAACACTCCATTCACTTCGCACAGTGAATTGAAGTGTTGGAACAGACTGCTTCTCTTTCAGAGAAACGCATGTGAGTTTCTTCCTAATGCTTGCAAGTAGCTTAAGGCACTTTCAAAGGAAAGTGATTTTCTCTGAAAGGACAGCATTTAGAAAGTGAAGCAACACTCCATTCACTTCGCACAGTGAATTGAAGTGTTGGAACAGACTGCTTCTCTTTCAGAGAAACGCATGTGCGTTTCTTCCTGATGCTTGCAAGTAGCTTAAGGCACTTTCAAAGGAAAGTGATTTTCTCTTAAAGGACAGCATTTAGAAAGTGAAGCAACACTCCATTCACTTCGCACAGTGAATTGAAGTGTTGGAACAGACTGCTTCTCTATCAGAGAAATGCATGTGAGTTTCTGGTGAATGCTTGTAAGTAGCTTAAGGCACTTTCAAAGGAAAGTGATTTTCTCTGAAAGGACAGCATTTAGAAAGTGAAGCAACACTCCATTCACTTCGCACAGTGAATTGAAGTGTTAGAACAGACTGCTTCTCTTTCAGAGAAATGCATGTGAGTTTAAGTTGAATGCTTGTAAGTAGCTTAAGGCACTTTCCAAAGAAAGTGATTTTCTCTGAAAGGACAGCATTTAGAAAGTGAAGCAACACTCCATTCACTTCGCAGAGTGAATTGAAGTATTGGAACAGACTGCTTCTCTTTCAGAGAAACGCATGTGATTTCTGGTGAATGCTTGTAAGTAGCTTAAGGCACTTTCAAAGGAAAGTGATTTTCTCTGAAAGGACAGCCTTTAGAAAGTGAAGCAACACTCCATTCCCTTCGTGCAGTGAATTGAAGTGTTGGAACAGAGTGCTTCTCATTCATAGAAACGCATTAGTGTTTCTTGTGAATGCTTGCAAGTTGATTAAGGCACATTCAAAGGAAAGGGATTTTCTCTGAAAGGACAGCATTTAGAAAGTGAAGCAACACTCCATTCACTTTGTACAGTGAATTGAAGTGTTGGAACAGACTACTTCTCTTTCAGAGAAATGCATGTGAGTTTCTGTTGAATGCTTGTAAGTAGCTTAAGGCACATTCAAAGGAAAGGGATTTTCTCTGAAAGGACAGCATTTAGAAAGTGAAGCAACACTCCATTCACTTCGCACAGTGAATTGAAGTGTTGGAACAGACTGCTTCTCTTTCAGAGAAACGCATGTGAGTTTTTTGTGAATGCTTGAAAGTAGTTTAAGGCGCTTTCAATGGAAAGTGATTTTCTCTGAAAGGACAGCATTTAGAAAGTGAGGCAACACTCCATTCACTTCGCACAGTGAATTGAAGTGTTGGAACAGACTGCTTCTCTTTCAGAGAAACGCATGTGAGTTTCTTCCTAATGCTTGCAAGTAGCTTAAGGCACTTTCAAAGGAAAGTGATTTTCTCTGAAAGGACAGCATTTAGAAAGTGAAGCAACACTCCATTGACTTCGCACAGTGAATTGAAGTGTTGGAACAGACTGCTTCTCTTTCAGAGAAACGCATGTGCGTTTCTTCCTGATGCTTGCAAGTAGCTTAAGGCACTTTCAAAGGAAAGTGATTTTCTCTTAAAGGACAGCATTTAGAAAGTGAAGCAACACTCCATTCACTTCGCACAGTGAATTGAAGTGTTGGAACAGACTGCTTCTCTATCAGAGAAACGCATGTGAGTTTCTGGTGAATGCTTGTAAGTAGCTTAAGGCACTTTCAAAGGAAAGTGATTTTCTCTGAAAGGACAGCATTTAGAAAGTGAAGCAACACTCCATTCACTTCGCACAGTGAATTGAAGTGTTAGAACAGACTGCTTCTCTTTCAGAGAAATGCATGTGAGTTTAAGTTGAATGCTTGTAAGTAGCTTAAGGCACTTTCCAAAGAAAGTGATTTTCTCTGAAAGGACAGCATTTAGAAAGTGAAGCAACACTCCATTCACTTCGCAGAGTGAATTGAAGTATTGGAACAGACTGCTTCTCTTTCAGAGAAACGCATGTGATTTCTGGTGAATGCTTGTAAGTAGCTTAAGGCACTTTCCAAAGAAAGTGATTTTCTCTGAAAGGACAGCATTTAGAAAGTGAGGCAACACTCCATTCACTTCGCACAGTGAATTGAAGTGTTGGAACAGACTGCTTCTCTTTCAGAGAAACGCATGTGAGTTTTTTATGAAGGCTTGAAAGTAGTTTAATGCACTTTCAAAGGAAAGTGATTTTCTCTGAAAGGACAGCATTTAGAAAGTGAAGCAACATTCCATTCCCTTCGCACAATAAATTGAAGTGTTGGAACAGACTGCTTCTCTTTCATAGAAACGCATTAGTGTTTCTTGTGAATGCTTGCAAGTAGCTTAAGGCACATTCAAAGGAAAGTGATTTTCTCTGAAAGGACAGCATTTAGAAAGTGAAGCAACACTCCATTCACTTCGCACAGTGAATTGAAGTGTTGGAACACACTGCTTGTCTTTCAGAGAAACACATGTGAGTTTTTTGTGAATGCTTGAAAGTAGTTTAAGGCACTTTCAAAGGAAAGTGATTTTCTCTGAAAGGACAGCATTTAGAAAGTGAAGCAACACTCCATTCACTTCGCACAGTTAATTGAAGTGTTGGAACAGACTGCTTCTCTTTCAGAGAAATGCATGTGAGTTTCTGTTGAATGCTTGTAAGTAGCTTAAGAAACTTTCAAAGGAAAGTGATTTTCTCTGAAAGGACAGCATTTAGAAAGTGAAGCAACACTCCATTCACTTCGCAGAGTGAATTGAAGTATTGGAACAGACTGCTTCTCTTTCAGAGAAACGCATGTGAGTTTCTGGTGAATGCTTGTAAGTAGCTTAAGGCACGTTCAAAGGAAAGTGATTTTCTCTGAAAGGACAGCATTTAGAAAGTGAAGCAACACTCCATTCACTTCGCACAGTGAATTGAAGTGTTGGAACAGACTGCTTCTCTTTCAGAAAAACGCATGTGAGTTTCTTTTGAATGCTTGCAAGTTGCTTAAGGCACTTTCAAAGGAAAGTGATTTTCTCTGAAAGGACAGCATTTAGAAAGTGAAGCAACACTCCATTCACTTCGCACAGTGAATTGAAGTGTTGGAACAGACTGCTTCTCTATCAGAGAAACGCATGTGAGTTTCTCGTGAATGCTTGTAAGTAGCTTAAGGCACTTTCAAACGAAAGTGATTTTCTCTGAAAGGACAGCATTTAGAAAGTGAAGCAACACTCCATTCACTTCGCACAGTGAATTGAAGTGTTGGAACAGACTGCTTCTCTTTCAGAGAAATGCATGTGAGTTTCTGGTGAATGCTTGTAAGTAGCTTAAGGCACTTTCAAAGGAAAGTGATTTTCTCTGAAAGGACAGCATTTAGAAAGTGAAGCAACACTCCATTCACTTCGCACAGTGAATTGAAGTGTTGGAATAGACTACTTCACTTTCAGAGAAGCGCATGTGTGTTTCTTGTGAATTATTGCAAGTCGCTTAAGGCACTTTCAAAGGAAAGTGATTTTCTCTGAAAGGACAGCATTTAGAAATTGAAGCAACACTCCATTCACTTCGCACAGTGAATTGAAGTGTTGGAACACACTGCTTGTCTTTCAGAGAAACGCATGTGAGTTTTTTGTGAATGCTTGAAAGTAGTTTAAGGCACTTTCAAAGGAAAGTGATTTTCTCTGAAAGGACAGCATTTAGAAAGTGAAGCAACACTCCATTCACTTTGTACAGTGAATTGAAGTGTTGGAACAGACTGCTTCTCTTTCAGAGAAATGCATGTGAGTTTCTGTTGAATGCTTGTAAGTAGCTTAAGGCACATTCAAAGGAAAGGGATTTTCTCTGAAAGGACAGCATTTAGAAACTGAAGCAACACTCCATTCACTTCGCACAGTGAATTGAAGTGTTGGAACAGACTGCTTCTCTTTCAGAGAAACGCATGTGAGTTTTTTGTGAATGCTTGAAAGTAGTTTAAGGCACTTTCAATGGAAAGTGATTTTCTCTGAAAGGACAGCATTTAGAAAGTGAGGCAACACTCCATTCACTTCGCACAGTGAATTGAAGTGTTGGAACAGACTGCTTCTCTTTCAGAGAAACGCATGTGAGTTTTTTATGAATGCTTGAAAGTAGTTTAATGCACTTTCAAAGGAAAGTGATTTTCTCTGAAAGGACAGCATTTAGAAAGTGAAGCAACATTCCATTCCCTTCGCACAATAAATTGAAGTGTTGGAACAGACTGCTTCTCTTTCATAGAAATGCATTAGTGTTTCTTGTGAATGCTTGCAAGTAGCTTAAGGCACATTCAAAGGAAAGTGATTTTCTCTGAAAGGACAGCATTTAGAAAGTGAAGCAACACTCCATTCACTTCGCAGAGTGAATTGAAGTGTTGGAACAGACTGCTTCTCTTTCAGAGAAACGCATGTGCGTTTCTTCCTGATGCTTGCAAGTAGCTTAAGGCACTTTCAAAGGAAAGTGATTTTCTCTGAAAGGACAGCATTTAGAAAGTGAAGCAACACTCCATTCACTTCGCAGAGTGAATTGAAGTATTGGAACAGACTGCTTCTCTTTCAGAGAAACGCATGTGAGTTTCTGGTGAATGCTTGTAAGTAGCTTAAGGCACTTTCAAAGGAAAGTGATTTTCTCTGAAAGGACAGCATTTAGAAAGTGAAGCAACACTCCATTCACTTCGCACAGTGAATTGAAGTGTTGGAACAGACTGCTTCTCTTTCAGAGAAACGCATGTGAGTTTCTGGTGAATGCTTGTAAGTAGCTTAAGGCACTTTCAAAGGAAAGTGATTTTCTCTGAAAGGACAGCATTTAGAAAGTGAAGCAACACTCCATTCCCTTCGTGCAGTGAATTGAAGTGTTGGAACAGAGTGCTTCTCATTCATAGAAACGCATTAGTGTTTCTTGTGAATGCTTGCAAGTTGATTAAGGCACATTCAAAGGAAAGGGATTTTCTCTGAAAGGACAGCATTTAGAAAGTGAAGCAACACTCCATTCACTTTGTACAGTGAATTGAAGTGTTGGAACAGACTACTTCTCTTTCAGAGAAATGCATGTGAGTTTCTGTTGAAAGCTTGTAAGTAGCTTAAGGCACATTCAAAGGAAAGGGATTTTCTCTGAAAGGACAGCATTTAGAAAGTGAAGCAACACTCCATTCACTTCGCACAGTGAATTGAAGTGTTGGAACAGACTGCTTCTCTTTCAGAGAAACGCATGTGAGTTTTTTGTGAATGCTTGAAAGTAGTTTAAGGCGCTTTCAATGGAAAGTGATTTTCTCTGAAAGGACAGCATTTAGAAAGTGAGGCAACACTCCATTCACTTCGCACAGTGAATTGAAGTGTTGGAACAGACTGCTTCTCTTTCAGAGAAACGCATGTGAGTTTCTTCCTAATGCTTGCAAGTAGCTTAAGGCACTTTCAAAGGAAAGTGATTTTCTCTGAAAGGACAGCATTTAGAAAGTGAAGCAACACTCCATTCACTTCGCGCAGTGAATTGAAGTGTTGGAACAGACTGCTTCTCTTTCAGAGAAACGCATGTGAGTTTCTTCCTGATGCTTGCAAGTAGCTTAAGGCACTTTCAAAGGAAAGTGATTTTCTCTGAAAGGACAGCATTTAGAAAGTGAAGCAACACTCCATTCCCTTCGTGCATTGAATTGAAGTGATGGAACAGACTGTTTCTCTTTCAGAGAAACGCATGTGAGTTTCTGGTGAATGCTTGTAAGTAGCTTAAGGCACTTTCAAAGGAAAGTGATTTTCTCTGAAAGGACAGCATTTAGAAAGTGAAGCAACACTCCATTCACTTCGCACAGTTAATTGAAGTGTTGGAACAGACTGCTTCTCTTTCAGAGAAATGCATGTGAGTTTCTGTTGAATGCTTGTAAGTAGCTTAAGGCACTTTCAAAGGAAAGTGATTTTCTCTGAAAGGACAGCATTTGGAAAGTGAAGTAACATTCCATTCACTTCGCACAGTGAATTGAAGTGTTGGAACAGACTGCTTCTCTTTCAGAGAAATGCATGTGAGTTTCTGTTGAATGCTTGTAAGTAGCTCAAGGCTCTTTCAAAGGAAAGTGATTTTCTCTGAAAGGACAGCATTTAGAAAGTGAAGCAACACTCCATTCCCTTCGTGCAATGAATTGAAGTGTTAGAACAGACTGCTTCTCTTTCAGAGAAACGCATGTGAGTTTCTTTTGAATGCTTGCAAGTTGCTTAAGGCACTTTCAAAGGAAAGTGATTTTCTCTGAAAGGACAGCATTTAGAAACTGAAGCAACACTCCATTCACTTCGCACAGTGAATTGAAGTGTTGGAACAGACTGCTTCTCTTTAAGAGAAACGCATGTGAGTTTTTTGTGAATGCTTGAAAGTAGTTTAAGGCACTTTCAAAGGAAAGTGATTTTCTCTGAAAGGACAGCATTTAGAAACTGAAGCAACACTCCATTCACTTCGCACGGTGAATTGAAGTGTTGGAACAGACTGCTTCTCTTTCAGAGAAACGCATGTGAGTTTCTGGTGAATGCTTGTAAGTAGCTTAAGGCACTTTCACAGGAAAGTGATTTTCTCTGAAAGGACAGCATTTAGAACGTGAGGCAACACTCTATTCACTTCACACAGTGAATTGAAGTGTTGGAACAGACTGCTTCTCTTTCAGAGAAACGCATGTGAGTTTCCTCCTAATGCTTGCAAGTAGCTTAAGGCACTATCAAAGGAAAGTGATTTTCTCTGAAAGGACAGCATTTAGAAAGTGAGGCAAAACTCCATTCACTTCACACAGTGAATTGAAGTGTTGGAACAGACTGCTTCTCTTTCAGAGAAACGCATGTGAGTTTCTGGTGAATGCTTTAAGTAGCTTAAGGCACTTTCAAAGGAAAGTGATTTTCTCTGAAAGGACAGCATTTAGAAAGTGAAGCAACACTCCATTCACTTCGCACAGTGAATTGAAGTGTTGGAACAGACTGCTTCGCTTTCAGAGAAATGCATGAGAGTTTTTTGTGAATGCTTGAATGTAGTTTAAGGCACTTTCAAAGGAAAGTGATTTTCTCTGAAATGACAGCATTTAGAAACTGAAGCAACACTCCATTCACTTCGCACAGTGAATTGAAGTGTTGGAACAGACTGCTTCTCTTTCAGAGAAACGCATGTGAGTTTCTGGTGAATGCTTGTAAGTAGCTTAAGGCACTTTCAAAGGAAAGTGATTTTCTCTTAAAGGACAGCATTTAGAACGTGAGGCAACACTCTATTCACTTCACACAGTGAATTGAAGTGTTGGAACAGACTGCTTTTCTTTCAGAGAAACGCATGTGAGTTTCTTCCTAATGCTTGCAAGTAGCTTAAGGCACTATCAAAGGAAAGTGATTTTCTCTGAAAGGACAGCATTTAGAAAGTGAAGCAACACTCCATTCACTTCGCACAGTGAATTGAAGTGTTGGAACAGACTGCTTCTCTTTCAGAGAAACGCATGTGAGTTTTTTATGAATGCTTGAAAGAAGTTTAAGGCACTTTCAAAGGAAAGTGATTTTCTCTGAAAGGACATTATTTAGAAAGTGAGGCAACACTCCATTCACTTCGCACAGTGAATTGAAGTGTTGGAACAGACTGCTTCTCTTTCAGAGAAACGCATGTGTGTTTCTTCCTAATGCTTGCAAGTAGCTTAAGGCACTTTCAAAGGAAAGTGATTTTCTCTGAAAGGACAGCATTTAGAAAGTGAAGCAACACTCCATTCACTTCGCACAGTGAATTGAAGTGTTGGAACTGACTGCTTCTCTTTCAGAGAAACGCATGTGAGTTTCTTTTGAATGCTTGCAAGTTGCTTAAGGCACTTTCAAAGGAAAGTGATTTTCTCTGAAAGGACAGCATTTAGAAACTGAAGCAACACGCCATTCACTTCGCACAGTGAATTGAAGTGTTGGAACAGACTGCTTCTCTTTAAGAGAAACGCATGTGAGTTTCTGGTGAATGCTTGTAAGTAGCTTAAGGCACTTTCAAAGGAAAGTGATTTTCTCTGAAAGGACAGCATTTAGAAAGTGAAGCAACACTCCATTCACTTGCACAGTGAATTGAAGTGTTGGAACAGACTGCTTCTCTTTAAGAGAAACGCATGTGAGTTTCTGGTGAATGCTTGTAAGTAGCTTAAGGCACTTTCAAACGAAAGTGATTTTCTCTGAAAGGACAGCATTTAGAAAGTGAAGAAACACTCCATTCACTTCGCACAGTGAATTGAAGTGTTGGAACAGACTGCTTCTCTTTCAGAGAAACGCATGTGAGTTTCTGGTGAATGCTTGTAAGTAGCTTAAGGCACTTTCAAAGGAAAGTGATTTTCTCTGAAAGGACAGCATTTAGAAAGTGAAACAACACTCCATTCACTTCGCACAGTGAATTGAAGTGTTGGAATAGACTACTTCACTTTCAGAGAAGCGCATGTCAGTTTCTTGTGAATTATTGCAAGTCGCTTAAGGCACTTTCAAAGGAAAGTGATTTTCTCTGAAAGGACAGCATTTAGAAACTGAAGCAACACTCCATTCACTTCGCACAGTGAATTGAAGTGTTGGAACACACTGCTTGTCTTTCAGAGAAACGCATGTGAGTTTTTTGTGAATGCTTGAAAGTAGTTTAAGGCACTTTCAAAGGAAAGTGATTTTCTCTGAAAGGACAGCATTTAGAAAGTGAAGCAACACTCCATTCACTTTGTACAGTGAATTGAAGTGTTGGAACAGACTGCTTCTCTTTCAGAGAAATGCATGTGAGTTTCTGTTGAATGCTTGTAAGTAGCTTAAGGCACATTCAAAGGAAAGGGATTTTCTCTGAAAGGACAGCATTTAGAAACTGAAGCAACACTCCATTCACTTCGCACAGTGAATTGAAGTGTTGGAACAGACTGCTTCTCTTTCAGAGAAACGCATGTGAGTTTTTTGTGAATGCTTGAAAGTAGTTTAAGGCACTTTCAATGGAAAGTGATTTTCTCTGAAAGGACAGCATTTAGAAAGTGAGGCAACACTCCATTCACTTCGCACAGTGAATTGAAGTGTTGGAACAGACTGCTTCTCTTTCAGAGAAACGCATGTGAGTTTTTTATGAATGCTTGAAAGTAGTTTAATGCACTTTCAAAGGAAAGTGATTTTCTCTGAAAGGACAGCATTTAGAAAGTGAAGCAACATTCCATTCCCTTCGCACAATAAATTGAAGTGTTGGAACAGACTGCTTCTCTTTCATAGAAATGCATTAGTGTTTCTTGTGAATGCTTGCAAGTAGCTTAAGGCACATTCAAAGGAAAGTGATTTTCTCTGAAAGGACAGCATTTAGAAAGTGAAGCAACACTCCATTCACTTCGCACAGTGAATTGAAGTGTTGGAACAGACTGCTTCTCTTTCAGAGAAATGCATGTGAGTTTCTGTTGAATGCTTGTAAGTAGCTTAAGGCACTTTCAAAGGAAAGTGATTTTCTCTGAAAGGACAGCATTTAGAAAGTGAAGCAACACTCCATTCACTTCGCACAGTGAATTGAAGTGTTGGAACAGTCTGCTTCTCTTTCAGAGAAACGCATGTGAGTTTCTTCCTAATGCTTGTAAGTAGCTTAAGGCACTTTCAAAGGAAAGTGATTTTCTCTGAAAGGACAGCATTTAGAAAGTGAAGCAACACTCCATTCACTTCGCACAGTGAATTGAAGTGTTAGAACAGACTGCTTCTCTTTCAGAGAAATGCATGTGAGTTTAAGTTGAATGCTTGTAAGTAGCTTAAGGCACTTTCCAAAGAAAGTGATTTTCTCTGAAAGGACAGCATTTAGAAAGTGAAGCAACACTCCATTCACTTCGCAGAGTGAATTGAAGTATTGGAACAGACTGCTTCTCTTTCAGAGAAACGCATGTGATTTCTGGTGAATGCTTGTAAGTAGCTTAAGGCACTTTCCAAAGAAAGTGATTTTCTCTGAAAGGACAGCATTTAGAAAGTGAGGCAACACTCCATTCACTTCGCACAGTGAATTGAAGTGTTGGAACAGACTGCTTCTCTTTCAGAGAAACGCATGTGAGTTTTTTATGAATGCTTGAAAGTCGTTTAATGCACTTTCAAAGGAAAGTGATTTTCTCTGAAAGGACAGCATTTAGAAAGTGAAGCAACACTCCATTCCCTTCGCACAATAAATTGAAGTGTTGGAACAGACTGCTTCTCTTTCATAGAAACGCATTAGTGTTTCTTGTGAATGCTTGCAAGTAGCTTAAGGCACATTCAAAGGAAAGTGATTTTCTCTGAAAGGACAGCATTTAGAAAGTGAAGCAACACTCCATTCACTTCGCACAGTGAATTGAAGTGTTGGAACAGACTGCTTCTCTTTCAGAGAAATGCATGTGAGTTTCTGTTGAATGCTTGTAAGTAGCTTAAGGCACATTCAAAGGAAAGGGATTTTCTCTGAAAGGACAGCATTTAGAAACTGAAGCAACACTCCATTCACTTCGCACAGTGAATTGAAGTGTTGGAATAGACTGCTTCTCTTTCAGAGAAACGCATGTGAGTTTTTTGTGAATGCTTGAAAGTAGTTTAAGGCACTTTCAATGGAAAGTGATTTTCTCTGAAAGGACAGCATTTAGAAAGTGAGGCAACACTCCATTCACTTCGCACAGTGAATTGAAGTGTTGGAACAGACTGCTTCTCTTTCAGAGAAACGCATGTGAGTTTTTTATGAATGCTTGAAAGTAGTTTAATGCACTTTCAAAGGAAAGTGATTTTCTCTGAAAGGACAGCATTTAGAAAGTGAAGCAACATTCCATTCCCTTCGCACAATAAATTGAAGTGTTGGAACAGACTGCTTCTCTTTCATAGAAATGCATTAGTGTTTCTTGTGAATGCTTGCAAGTAGCTTAAGGCACATTCAAAGGAAAGTGATTTTCTCTGAAAGGACAGCATTTAGAAAGTGAAGCAACACTCCATTCACTTCGCACAGTGAATTGAAGTGTTGGAACAGACTGCTTCTCTTTCAGAGAAACGCATGTGCGTTTCTTCCTGATGCTTGCAAGTAGCTTAAGGCACTTTCAAAGGAAAGTGATTTTCTCTGAAAGGACAGCATTTAGAAAGTGAAGCAACACTCCATTCACTTCGCACAGTGAATTGAAGTGTTGGAACAGACTGCTTCTCTTTCAGAGAAACGCATGTGAGTTTCTGGTGAATGCTTGTAAGTAGCTTAAGGCACTTTCAAAGGAAAGTGATTTTCTCTGAAAGGACAGCATTTAGAAAGTGAAGCAACACTCCATTCCCTTCGTGCAGTGAATTGAAGTGTTGGAACAGAGTGCTTCTCATTCATAGAAACGCATTAGTGTTTCTTGTGAATGCTTGCAAGTTGATTAAGGCACATTCAAAGGAAAGGGATTTTCTCTGAAAGGACAGCATTTAGAAAGTGAAGCAACACTCCATTCACTTTGTACAGTGAATTGAAGTGTTGGAACAGACTACTTCTCTTTCAGAGAAATGCATGTGAGTTTCTGTTGAATGCTTGTAAGTAGCTTAAGGCACATTCAAAGGAAAGGGATTTTCTCTGAAAGGACAGCATTTAGAAAGTGAAGCAACACTCCATTCACTTCGCACAGTGAATTGAAGTGTTGGAACAGACTGCTTCTCTTTCAGAGAAACGCATGTGAGTTTTTTGTGAATGCTTGAAAGTAGTTTAAGGCGCTTTCAATGGAAAGTGATTTTCTCTGAAAGGACAGCATTTAGAAAGTGAGGCAACACTCCATTCACTTCGCACAGTGAATTGAAGTGTTGGAACAGACTGCTTCTCTTTCAGAGAAACGCATGTGAGTTTCTTCCTAATGCTTGCAAGTAGCTTAAGGCACTTTCAAAGGAAAGTGATTTTCTCTGAAAGGACAGCATTTAGAAAGTGAAGCAACACTCCATTCCCTTCGTGCAGTGAATTGAAGTGTTGGAACAGAGTGCTTCTCATTCATAGAAACGCATTAGTGTTTCTTGTGAATGCTTGCAAGTTGATTAAGGCACATTCAAAGGAAAGGGATTTTCTCTGAAAGGACAGCATTTAGAAAGTGAAGCAACACTCCATTCACTTTGTACAGTGAATTGAAGTGTTGGAACAGACTACTTCTCTTTCAGAGAAATGCATGTGAGTTTCTGTTGAATGCTTGTAAGTAGCTTAAGGCACATTCAAAGGAAAGGGATTTTCTCTGAAAGGACAGCATTTAGAAAGTGAAGCAACACTCCATTCACTTCGCACAGTGAATTGAAGTGTTGGAACACACTGCTTCTCTTTCAGAGAAACGCATGTGAGTTTTTGTGAATGCTTGAAAGTAGTTTAAGGCGCTTTCAATGGAAAGTGATTTTCTCTGAAAGGACAGCATTTAGAAAGTGAGGCAACACTCCATTCACTTCGCACAGTGAATTGAAGTGTTGGAAAAGACTGCTTCTCTTTCAGAGAAACGCATGTGAGTTTCTTCCTAATGCTTGCAAGTAGCTTAAGGCACTTTCAAAGGAAAGTGATTTTCTCTGAAAGGACAGCATTTAGAAAGTGAAGCAACACTCCATTCACTTCGCACAGTGAATTGAAGTGTTGGAACAGACTGCTTCTCTATCAGAGAAACGCATGTGAGTTTCTGGTGAATGCTTGTAAGTAGCTTAAGGTACTTTCAAAGGAAAGTGATTTTCTCTGAAAGGACAGCATTTAGAAAGTGAAGCAACACTCCATTCACTTCGCACAGTGAATTGAAGTGTTAGAACAGACTGCTTCTCTTTCAGAGAAATGCATGTGAGTTTAAGTTGAATGCTTGTAAGTAGCTTAAGGCACTTTCCAAAGAAAGTGATTTTCTCTGACAGGACAGCATTTAGAAAGTGAAGCAACACTCCATTCACTTCGCAGAGTGAATTGAAGTATTGGAACAGACTGCTTCTCTTTCAGAGAAACGCATGTGATTTCTGGTGAATGCTTGTAAGTAGCTTAAGGCACTTTCCAAAGAAAGTGATTTTCTCTGAAAGGACAGCATTTAGAAAGTGAGGCAACACTCCATTCACTTCGCACAGTGAATTGAAGTGTTGGAACAGACTGCTTCTCTTTCAGAGAAACGCATGTGAGTTTTTTATGAATGCTTGAAAGTCGTTTAATGCACTTTCAAAGGAAAGTGATTTTCTCTGAAAGGACAGCATTTAGAAAGTGAAGCAACACTCCATTCCCTTCGCACAATAAATTGAAGTGTTGGAACAGACTGCTTCTCTTTCATAGAAACGCATTAGTGTTTCTTGTGAATGCTTGCAAGTAGCTTAAGGCACATTCAAAGGAAAGTGATTTTCTCTGAAAGGACAGCATTTAGAAAGTGAAGCAACACTCCATTCACTTCGCACAGTGAATTGAAGTGTTGGAACACACTGCTTGTCTTTCAGAGAAACACATGTGAGTTTTTTGTGAATGCTTGAAAGTAGTTTAAGGCACTTTCAAAGGAAAGTGATTTTCTCTGAAAGGACAGCATTTAGAAAGTGAAGCAACACTCCATTCACTTCGCACAGTTAATTGAAGTGTTGGAACAGACTGCTTCTCTTTCAGAGAAATGCATGTGAGTTTCTGTTGAATGCTTGTAAGTAGCTTAAGGCACTTTCAAAGGAAAGTGATTTTCTCTGAAAGGACAGCATTTAGAAAGTGAAGCAACACTCCATTCACTTCGCAGAGTGAATTGAAGTATTGGAACAGACTGCTTCTCTTTCAGAGAAACGCATGTGAGTTTCTGGTGAATGCTTGTAAGTAGCTTAAGGCACGTTCAAAGGAAAGTGATTTTCTCTGAAAGGACAGCATTTAGAAAGTGAAGCAACACTCCATTCACTTCGCACAGTGAATTGAAGTGTTGGAACAGACTGCTTCTCTTTCAGAAAAACGCATGTGAGTTTCTTTTGAATGCTTGCAAGTTGCTTAAGGCACTTTCAAAGGAAAGTGATTTTCTCTGAAAGGACAGCATTTAGAAAGTGAAGCAACACTCCATTCACTTCGCACAGTGAATTGAAGTGTTGGAACAGACTGCTTCTCTATCAGAGAAACGCATGTGAGTTTCTGGTGAATGCTTGTAAGTAGCTTAAGGCACTTTCAAACGAAAGTGATTTTCTCTGAAAGGACAGCATTTAGAAAGTGAAGCAACACTCCATTCACTTCGCACAGTGAATTGAAGTGTTGGAACAGACTGCTTCTCTTTCAGAGAAATGCATGTGAGTTTCTGGTGAATGCTTGTAAGTAGCTTAAGGCACTTTCAAAGGAAAGTGATTTTCTCTGAAAGGACAGCATTTAGAAAGTGAAGCAACACTCCATTCACTTCGCACAGTGAATTGAAGTGTTGGAATAGACTACTTCACTTTCAGAGAAGCGCATGTGAGTTTCTTGTGAATTATTGCAAGTCGCTTAAGGCACTTTCAAAGGAAAGTGATTTTCTCTGAAAGGACAGCATTTAGAAATTGAAGCAACACTCCATTCACTTCGCACAGTGAATTGAAGTGTTGGAACACACTGCTTGTCTTTCAGAGAAACGCATGTGAGTTTTTTGTGAATGCTTGAAAGTAGTTTAAGGCACTTTCAAAGGAAAGTGATATTCTCTGAAAGGACAGCATTTAGAAAGTGAAGCAACACTCCATTCACTTTGCACAGTGAATTGAAGTGTTGGAACAGACTGCTTCTCTTTCAGAGAAATGCATGTGAGTTTCTGTTGAATGCTTGTAAGTAGCTTAAGGCACATTCAAAGGAAAGGGATTTTCTCTGAAAGGACAGCATTTAGAAACTGAAGCAACACTCCATTCACTTCGCACAGTGAATTGAAGTGTTGGAATAGACTGCTTCTCTTTCAGAGAAACGCATGTGAGTTTTTTGTGAATGCTTGAAAGTAGTTTAAGGCACTTTCAATGGAAAGTGATTTTCTCTGAAAGGACAGCATTTAGAAAGTGAGGCAACACTCCATTCACTTCGCACAGTGAATTGAAGTGTTGGAACAGACTGCTTCTCTTTCAGAGAAACGCATGTGAGTTTTTTATGAATGCTTGAAAGTAGTTTAATGCACTTTCAAAGGAAAGTGATTTTCTCTGAAAGGACAGCATTTAGAAAGTGAAGCAACATTCCATTCCCTTCGCACAATAAATTGAAGTGTTGGAACAGACTGCTTCTCTTTCATAGAAATGCATTAGTGTTTCTTGTGAATGCTTGCAAGTAGCTTAAGGCACATTCAAAGGAAAGTGATTTTCTCTGAAAGGACAGCATTTAGAAAGTGAAGCAACACTCCATTCACTTCGCACAGTGAATTGAAGTGTTGGAACAGACTGCTTCTCTTTCAGAGAAACGCATGTGCGTTTCTTCCTGATGCTTGCAAGTAGCTTAAGGCACTTTCAAAGGAAAGTGATTTTCTCTGAAAGGACAGCATTTAGAAAGTGAAGCAACACTCCATTCACTTCGCACAGTGAATTGAAGTGTTGGAACAGACTGCTTCTCTTTCAGAGAAACGCATGTGAGTTTCTGGTGAATGCTTGTAAGTAGCTTAAGGCACTTTCAAAGGAAAGTGATTTTCTCTGAAAGGACAGCATTTAGAAAGTGAAGCAACACTCCATTCCCTTCGTGCAGTGAATTGAAGTGTTGGAACAGAGTGCTTCTCATTCATAGAAACGCATTAGTGTTTCTTGTGAATGCTTGCAAGTTGATTAAGGCACATTCAAAGGAAAGGGATTTTCTCTGAAAGGACAGCATTTAGAAAGTGAAGCAACACTCCATTCACTTTGTACAGTGAATTGAAGTGTTGGAACAGACTACTTCTCTTTCAGAGAAATGCATGTGAGTTTCTGTTGAATGCTTGTAAGTAGCTTAAGGCACATTCAAAGGAAAGGGATTTTCTCTGAAAGGACAGCATTTAGAAAGTGAAGCAACACTCCATTCACTTCGCACAGTGAATTGAAGTGTTGGAACAGACTGCTTCTCTTTCAGAGAAACGCATGTGAGTTTTTTGTGAATGCTTGAAAGTAGTTTAAGGCGCTTTCAATGGAAAGTGATTTTCTCTGAAAGGACAGCATTTAGAAAGTGAGGCAACACTCCATTCACTTCGCACAGTGAATTGAAGTGTTGGAACAGACTGCTTCTCTTTCAGAGAAACGCATGTGAGTTTCTTCCTAATGCTTGCAAGTAGCTTAAGGCACTTTCAAAGGAAAGTGATTTTCTCTGAAAGGACAGCATTTAGAAAGTGAAGCAACACTCCATTCCCTTCGTGCAGTGAATTGAAGTGTTGGAACAGAGTGCTTCTCATTCATAGAAACGCATTAGTGTTTCTTGTGAATGCTTGCAAGTTGATTAAGGCACATTCAAAGGAAAGGGATTTTCTCTGAAAGGACAGCATTTAGAAAGTGAAGCAACACTCCATTCACTTTGTACAGTGAATTGAAGTGTTGGAACAGACTACTTCTCTTTCAGAGAAATGCATGTGAGTTTCTGTTGAATGCTTGTAAGTAGCTTAAGGCACATTCAAAGGAAAGGGATTTTCTCTGAAAGGACAGCATTTAGAAAGTGAAGCAACACTCCATTCACTTCGCACAGTGAATTGAAGTGTTGGAACACACTGCTTCTCTTTCAGAGAAACGCATGTGAGTTTTTCTGAATGCTTGAAAGTAGTTTAAGGCGCTTTCAATGGAAAGTGATTTTCTCTGAAAGGACAGCATTTAGAAAGTGAGGCAACACTCCATTCACTTCGCACAGTGAATTGAAGTGTTGGAAAAGACTGCTTCTCTTTCAGAGAAACGCATGTGAGTTTCTTCCTAATGCTTGCAAGTAGCTTAAGGCACTTTCAAAGGAAAGTGATTTTCTCTGAAAGGACAGCATTTAGAAAGTGAAGCAACACTCCATTCACTTCGCACAGTGAATTGAAGTGTTGGAACAGACTGCTTCTCTATCAGAGAAACGCATGTGAGTTTCTGGTGAATGCTTGTAAGTAGCTTAAGGCACTTTCAAAGGAAAGTGATTTTCTCTGAAAGGACAGCATTTAGAAAGTGAAGCAACACTCCATTCACTTCGCACAGTGAATTGAAGTGTTAGAACAGACTGCTTCTCTTTCAGAGAAATGCATGTGAGTTTAAGTTGAATGCTTGTAAGTAGCTTAAGGCACTTTCCAAAGAAAGTGATTTTCTCTGACAGGACAGCATTTAGAAAGTGAAGCAACACTCCATTCACTTCGCAGAGTGAATTGAAGTATTGGAACAGACTGCTTCTCTTTCAGAGAAACGCATGTGATTTCTGGTGAATGCTTGTAAGTAGCTTAAGGCACTTTCCAAAGAAAGTGATTTTCTCTGAAAGGACAGCATTTAGAAAGTGAGGCAACACTCCATTCACTTCGCACAGTGAATTGAAGTGTTGGAACAGACTGCTTCTCTTTCAGAGAAACGCATGTGAGTTTTTTATGAATGCTTGAAAGTAGTTTAATGCACTTTCAAAGGAAAGTGATTTTCTCTGAAAGGACAGCATTTAGAAAGTGAAGCAACACTCCATTCCCTTCGCACAATAAATTGAAGTGTTGGAACAGACTGCTTCTCTTTCATAGAAACGCATTAGTGTTTCTTGTGAATGCTTGCAAGTAGCTTAAGGCACATTCAAAGGAAAGTGATTTTCTCTGAAAGGACAGCATTTAGAAAGTGAAGCAACACTCCATTCACTTCGCACAGTGAATTGAAGTGTTGGAACACACTGCTTGTCTTTCAGAGAAACACATGTGAGTTTTTTGTGAATGCTTGAAAGTAGTTTAAGGCACTTTCAAAGGAAAGTGATTTTCTCTGAAAGGACAGCATTTAGAAAGTGAAGCAACACTCCATTCACTTCGCACAGTTAATTGAAGTGTTGGAACAGACTGCTTCTCTTTCAGAGAAATGCATGTGAGTTTCTGTTGAATGCTTGTAAGTAGCTTAAGGCACTTTCAAAGGAAAGTGATTTTCTCTGAAAGGACAGCATTTAGAAAGTGAAGCAACACTCCATTCACTTCGCAGAGTGAATTGAAGTATTGGAACAGACTGCTTCTCTTTCAGAGAAACGCATGTGAGTTTCTGGTGAATGCTTGTAAGTAGCTTAAGGCACGTTCAAAGGAAAGTGATTTTCTCTGAAAGGACAGCATTTAGAAAGTGAAGCAACACTCCATTCACTTCGCACAGTGAATTGAAGTGTTGGAACAGACTGCTTCTCTTTCAGAAAAACGCATGTGAGTTTCTTTTGAATGCTTGCAAGTTGCTTAAGGCACTTTCAAAGGAATGTGATTTTCTCTGAAAGGACAGCATTTAGAAAGTGAAGCAACACTCCATTCACTTCGCACAGTGAATTGAAGTGTTGGAACAGACTGCTTCTCTATCAGAGAAACGCATGTGAGTTTCTCGTGAATGCTTGTAAGTAGCTTAAGGCACTTTCAAACGAAAGTGATTTTCTCTGAAAGGACAGCATTTAGAAAGTGAAGCAACACTCCATTCACTTCGCACAGTGAATTGAAGTGTTGGAACAGACTGCTTCTCTTTCAGAGAAATGCATGTGAGTTTCTGGTGAATGCTTGTAAGTAGCTTAAGGCACTTTCAAAGGAAAGTGATTTTCTCTGAAAGGACAGCATTTAGAAAGTGAAGCAACACTCCATTCACTTCGCACAGTGAATTGAAGTGTTGGAATAGACTACTTCACTTTCAGAGAAGCGCATGTGAGTTTCTTGTGAATTATTGCAAGTCGCTTAAGGCACTTTCAAAGGAAAGTGATTTTCTCTGAAAGGACAGCATTTAGAAAGTGAAGCAACACTCCATTCACTTCGCACAGTGAATTGAAGTGTTAGAACAGACTGCTTCTCTTTCAGAGAAATGCATGTGAGTTTAAGTTGAATGCTTGTAAGTAGCTTAAGGCACTTTCCAAAGAAAGTGATTTTCTCTGACAGGACAGCATTTAGAAAGTGAAGCAACACTCCATTCACTTCGCAGAGTGAATTGAAGTATTGGAACAGACTGCTTCTCTTTCAGAGAAACGCATGTGATTTCTGGTGAATGCTTGTAAGTAGCTTAAGGCACTTTCCAAAGAAAGTGATTTTCTCTGAAAGGACAGCATTTAGAAAGTGAGGCAACACTCCATTCACTTCGCACAGTGAATTGAAGTGTTGGAACAGACTGCTTCTCTTTCAGAGAAACGCATGTGAGTTTTTTATGAATGCTTGAAAGTAGTTTAATGCACTTTCAAAGGAAAGTGATTTTCTCTGAAAGGACAGCATTTAGAAAGTGAAGCAACACTCCATTCCCTTCGCACAATAAATTGAAGTGTTGGAACAGACTGCTTCTCTTTCATAGAAACGCATTAGTGTTTCTTGTGAATGCTTGCAAGTAGCTTAAGGCACATTCAAAGGAAAGTGATTTTCTCTGAAAGGACAGCATTTAGAAAGTGAAGCAACACTCCATTCACTTCGCACAGTGAATTGAAGTGTTGGAACACACTGCTTGTCTTTCAGAGAAACACATGTGAGTTTTTTGTGAATGCTTGAAAGTAGTTTAAGGCACTTTCAAAGGAAAGTGATTTTCTCTGAAAGGACAGCATTTAGAAAGTGAAGCAACACTCCATTCACTTCGCACAGTTAATTGAAGTGTTGGAACAGACTGCTTCTCTTTCAGAGAAATGCATGTGAGTTTCTGTTGAATGCTTGTAAGTAGCTTAAGGCACTTTCAAAGGAAAGTGATTTTCTCTGAAAGGACAGCATTTAGAAAGTGAAGCAACACTCCATTCACTTCGCAGAGTGAATTGAAGTATTGGAACAGACTGCTTCTCTTTCAGAGAAACGCATGTGAGTTTCTGGTGAATGCTTGTAAGTAGCTTAAGGCACGTTCAAAGGAAAGTGATTTTCTCTGAAAGGACAGCATTTAGAAAGTGAAGCAACACTCCATTCACTTCGCACAGTGAATTGAAGTGTTGGAACAGACTGCTTCTCTTTCAGAAAAACGCATGTGAGTTTCTTTTGAATGCTTGCAAGTTGCTTAAGGCACTTTCAAAGGAAAGTGATTTTCTCTGAAAGGACAGCATTTAGAAAGTGAAGCAACACTCCATTCACTTCGCACAGTGAATTGAAGTGTTGGAACAGACTGCTTCTCTATCAGAGAAACGCATGTGAGTTTCTCGTGAATGCTTGTAAGTAGCTTAAGGCACTTTCAAACGAAAGTGATTTTCTCTGAAAGGACAGCATTTAGAAAGTGAAGCAACACTCCATTCACTTCGCACAGTGAATTGAAGTGTTGGAACAGACTGCTTCTCTTTCAGAGAAATGCATGTGAGTTTCTGGTGAATGCTTGTAAGTAGCTTAAGGCACTTTCAAAGGAAAGTGATTTTCTCTGAAAGGACAGCATTTAGAAAGTGAAGCAACACTCCATTCACTTCGCACAGTGAATTGAAGTGTTGGAATAGACTACTTCACTTTCAGAGAAGCGCATGTGAGTTTCTTGTGAATTATTGCAAGTCGCTTAAGGCACTTTCAAAGGAAAGTGATTTTCTCTGAAAGGACAGCATTTAGAAATTGAAGCAACACTCCATTCACTTCGCACAGTGAATTGAAGTGTTGGAACACACTGCTTGTCTTTCAGAGAAACGCATGTGAGTTTTTTGTGAATGCTTGAAAGTAGTTTAAGGTACTTTCAAAGGAAAGTGATTTTCTCTGAAAGGGCAGCATTTAGAAAGTGAAGCAACACTCCATTCACTTTGTACAGTGAATTGAAGTGTTGGAACAGACTGCTTCTCTTTCAGAGAAATGCATGTGAGTTTCTGTTGAATGCTTGTAAGTAGCTTAAGGCACATTCAAAGGAAAGGGATTTTCTCTGAAAGGACAGCATTTAGAAACTGAAGCAACACTCCATTCACTTCGCACAGTGAATTGAAGTGTTGGAACAGACTGCTTCTCTTTCAGAGAAACGCATGTGAGTTTTTTGTGAATGCTTGAAAGTAGTTTAAGGCACTTTCAATGGAAAGTGATTTTCTCTGAAAGACAGCATTTAGAAAGTGAGGCAACACTCCATTCACTTCGCACAGTGAATTGAAGTGTTGGAACAGACTGCTTCTCTTTCAGAGAAACGCATGTGAGTTTTTTATGAATGCTTGAAAGTAGTTTAATGCACTTTCAAAGGAAAGTGATTTTCTCTGAAAGGACAGCATTTAGAAAGTGAAGCAACATTCCATTCCCTTCGCACAATAAATTGAAGTGTTGGAACAGACTGCTTCTCTTTCATAGAAATGCATTAGTGTTTCTTGTGAATGCTTGCAAGTAGCTTAAGGCACATTCAAAGGAAAGTGATTTTCTCTGAAAGGACAGCATTTAGAAAGTGAAGCAACACTCCATTCACTTCGCAGAGTGAATTGAAGTGTTGGAACAGACTGCTTCTCTTTCAGAGAAACGCATGTGCGTTTCTTCCTGATGCTTGCAAGTAGCTTAAGGCACTTTCAAAGGAAAGTGATTTTCTCTGAAAGGACAGCATTTAGAAAGTGAAGCAACACTCCATTCACTTCGCAGAGTGAATTGAAGTATTGGAACAGACTGCTTCTCTTTCAGAGAAACGCATGTGAGTTTCTGGTGAATGCTTGTAAGTAGCTTAAGGCACTTTCAAAGGAAAGTGATTTTCTCTGAAAGGACAGCATTTAGAAAGTGAAGCAACACTCCATTCACTTCGCACAGTGAATTGAAGTGTTGGAACAGACTGCTTCTCTTTCAGAGAAACGCATGTGAGTTTCTGGTGAATGCTTGTAAGTAGCTTAAGGCACTTTCAAAGGAAAGTGATTTTCTCTGAAAGGACAGCATTTAGAAAGTGAAGCAACACTCCATTCCCTTCGTGCAGTGAATTGAAGTGTTGGAACAGAGTGCTTCTCATTCATAGAAACGCATTAGTGTTTCTTGTGAATGCTTGCAAGTTGATTAAGGCACATTCAAAGGAAAGGGATTTTCTCTGAAAGGACAGCATTTAGAAAGTGAAGCAACACTCCATTCACTTTGTACAGTGAATTGAAGTGTTGGAACAGACTACTTCTCTTTCAGAGAAATGCATGTGAGTTTCTGTTGAATGCTTGTAAGTAGCTTAAGGCACATTCAAAGGAAAGGGATTTTCTCTGAAAGGACAGCATTTAGAAAGTGAGGCAACACTCCATTCACTTCGCACAGTGAATTGAAGTGTTGGAACAGACTGCTTCTCTTTCAGAGAAACGCATGTGAGTTTTTTGTGAATGCTTGAAAGTAGTTTAAGGCGCTTTCAATGGAAAGTGATTTTCTCTGAAAGGACAGCATTTAGAAAGTGAGGCAACACTCCATTCACTTCGCACAGTGAATTGAAGTGTTGGAACAGACTGCTTCTCTTTCAGAGAAACGCATGTGAGTTTCTTCCTAATGCTTGCAAGTAGCTTAAGGCACTTTCAAAGGAAAGTGATTTTCTCTGAAAGGACAGCATTTAGAAAGTGAAGCAACACTCCATTCACTTCGCACAGTGAATTGAAGTGTTGGAACAGACTGCTTCTCTATCAGAGAAACGCATGTGAGTTTCTGGTGAATGCTTGTAAGTAGCTTAAGGCACTTTCAAAGGAAAGTGATTTTCTCTGAAAGGACAGCATTTAGAAAGTGAAGCAACACTCCATTCACTTCGCACAGTGAATTGAAGTGTTAGAACAGACTGCTTCTCTTTCAGAGAAATGCATGTGAGTTTAAGTTGAATGCTTGTAAGTAGCTTAAGGCACTTTCCAAAGAAAGTGATTTTCTCTGACAGGACAGCATTTAGAAAGTGAAGCAACACTCCATTCACTTCGCAGAGTGAATTGAAGTATTGGAACAGACTGCTTCTCTTTCAGAGAAACGCATGTGATTTCTGGTGAATGCTTGTAAGTAGCTTAAGGCACTTTCCAAAGAAAGTGATTTTCTCTGAAAGGACAGCATTTAGAAAGTGAGGCAACACTCCATTCACTTCGCACAGTGAATTGAAGTGTTGGAACAGACTGCTTCTCTTTCAGAGAAACGCATGTGAGTTTTTTATGAATGCTTGAAAGTAGTTTAATGCACTTTCAAAGGAAAGTGATTTTCTCTGAAAGGACAGCATTTAGAAAGTGAAGCAACACTCCATTCCCTTCGCACAATAAATTGAAGTGTTGGAACAGACTGCTTCTCTTTCATAGAAACGCATTAGTGTTTCTTGTGAATGCTTGCAAGTAGCTTAAGGCACATTCAAAGGAAAGTGATTTTCTCTGAAAGGACAGCATTTAGAAAGTGAAGCAACACTCCATTCACTTCGCACAGTGAATTGAAGTGTTGGAACACACTGCTTGTCTTTCAGAGAAACACATGTGAGTTTTTTGTGAATGCTTGAAAGTAGTTTAAGGCACTTTCAAAGGAAAGTGATTTTCTCTGAAAGGACAGCATTTAGAAAGTGAAGCAACACTCCATTCACTTCGCACAGTTAATTGAAGTGTTGGAACAGACTGCTTCTCTTTCAGAGAAATGCATGTGAGTTTCTGTTGAATGCTTGTAAGTAGCTTAAGGCACTTTCAAAGGAAAGTGATTTTCTCTGAAAGGACAGCATTTAGAAAGTGAAGCAACACTCCATTCACTTCGCAGAGTGAATTGAAGTATTGGAACAGACTGCTTCTCTTTCAGAGAAACGCATGTGAGTTTCTGGTGAATGCTTGTAAGTAGCTTAAGGCACGTTCAAAGGAAAGTGATTTTCTCTGAAAGGACAGCATTTAGAAAGTGAAGCAACACTCCATTCACTTCGCACAGTGAATTGAAGTGTTGGAACAGACTGCTTCTCTTTCAGAAAAACGCATGTGAGTTTCTTTTGCATGCTTGCAAGTTGCTTAAGGCACTTTCAAAGGAAAGTGATTTTCTCTGAAAGGACAGCATTTAGAAAGTGAAGCAACACTCCATTCACTTCGCACAGTGAATTGAAGTGTTGGAACAGACTGCTTCTCTATCAGAGAAACGCATGTGAGTTTCTCGTGAATGCTTGTAAGTAGCTTAAGGCACTTTCAAACGAAAGTGATTTTCTCTGAAAGGACAGCATTTAGAAAGTGAAGCAACACTCCATTCACTTCGCACAGTGAATTGAAGTGTTGGAACAGACTGCTTCTCTTTCAGAGAAATGCATGTGAGTTTCTGGTGAATGCTTGTAAGTAGCTTAAGGCACTTTCAAAGGAAAGTGATTTTCTCTGAAAGGACAGCATTTAGAAAGTGAAGCAACACTCCATTCACTTCGCACAGTGAATTGAAGTGTTGGAACAGACTGCTTCTCTTTCAGAGAAATGCATGTGAGTTTCTTGTGAATTATTGCAAGTTGCTTAAGGCACATTCAAAGGAAAGGGATTTTCTCTGAAAGGACAGCATTTAGAAACTGAAGCAACACTCCATTCACTTCGCACAGTGAATTGAAGTGTTGGAACAGACTGCTTCTCTTTCAGAGAAACGCATGTGAGTTTTTTGTGAATGCTTGAAAGTAGTTTAAGGCACTTTCAATGGAAAGTGATTTTCTCTGAAAGGACAGCATTTAGAAAGTGAGGCAACACTCCATTCACTTCGCACAGTGAATTGAAGTGTTGGAACAGACTGCTTCTCTTTCAGAGAAACGCATGTGAGTTTTTTATGAATGCTTGAAAGTAGTTTAATGCACTTTCAAAGGAAAGTGATTTTCTCTGAAAGGACAGCATTTAGAAAGTGAAGCAACATTCCATTCCCTTCGCACAATAAATTGAAGTGTTGGAACAGACTGCTTCTCTTTCATAGAAATGCATTAGTGTTTCTTGTGAATGCTTGCATGTAGCTTAAGGCACATTCAAAGGAAAGTGATTTTCTCTGAAAGGACAGCATTTAGAAAGTGAAGCAACACTCCATTCACTTCGCAGAGTGAATTGAAGTGTTGGAACAGACTGCTTCTCTTTCAGAGAAACGCATGTGCGTTTCTTCCTGATGCTTGCAAGTAGCTTAAGGCACTTTCAAAGGAAAGTGATTTTCTCTGAAAGGACAGCATTTAGAAAGTGAAGCAACACTCCATTCACTTCGCAGAGTGAATTGAAGTATTGGAACAGACTGCTTCTCTTTCAGAGAAACGCATGTGAGTTTCTGGTGAATGCTTGTAAGTAGCTTAAGGCACTTTCAAAGGAAAGTGATTTTCTCTGAAAGGACAGCATTTAGAAAGTGAAGCAACACTCCATTCACTTCGCACAGTGAATTGAAGTGTTGGAACAGACTGCTTCTCTTTCAGAGAAACGCATGTGAGTTTCTGGTGAATGCTTGTAAGTAGCTTAAGGCACTTTCAAAGGAAAGTGATTTTCTCTGAAAGGACAGCATTTAGAAAGTGAAGCAACATTCCATTCCCTTCGCACAATAAATTGAAGTGTTGGAACAGACTGCTTCTCTTTCATAGAAATGCATTAGTGTTTCTTGTGAATGCTTGCAAGTAGCTTAAGGCACATTCAAAGGAAAGTGATTTTCTCTGAAAGGACAGCATTTAGAAAGTGAAGCAACACTCCATTCACTTCGCAGAGTGAATTGAAGTGTTGGAACAGACTGCTTCTCTTTCAGAGAAACGCATGTGCGTTTCTTCCTGATGCTTGCAAGTAGCTTAAGGCACTTTCAAAGGAAAGTGATTTTCTCTGAAAGGACAGCATTTAGAAAGTGAAGCAACACTCCATTCACTTCGCAGAGTGAATTGAAGTATTGGAACAGACTGCTTCTCTTTCATAGAAACGCATTAGTGTTTCTTGTGAATGCTTGCAAGTAGCTTAAGGCACATTCAAAGGAAAGTGATTTTCTCTGAAAGGACAGCATTTAGAAAGTGAAGCAACACTCCATTCACTTCGCACAGTGAATTGAAGTGTTGGAACACACTGCTTGTCTTTCAGAGAAACACATGTGAGTTTTTTGTGAATGCTTGAAAGTAGTTTAAGGCACTTTCAAAGGAAAGTGATTTTCTCTGAAAGGACAGCATTTAGAAAGTGAAGCAACACTCCATTCACTTCGCACAGTTAATTGAAGTGTTGGAACAGACTGCTTCTCTTTCAGAGAAATGCATGTGAGTTTCTGTTGAATGCTTGTAAGTAGCTTAAGAAACTTTCAAAGGAAAGTGATTTTCTCTGAAAGGACAGCATTTAGAAAGTGAAGCAACACTCCATTCACTTCGCAGAGTGAATTGAAGTATTGGAACAGACTGCTTCTCTTTCAGAGAAACGCATGTGAGTTTCTGGTGAATGCTTGTAAGTAGCTTAAGGCACGTTCAAAGGAAAGTGATTTTCTCTGAAAGGACAGCATTTAGAAAGTGAAGCAACACTCCATTCACTTCGCACAGTGAATTGAAGTGTTGGAACAGACTGCTTCTCTTTCAGAAAAACGCATGTGAGTTTCTTTTGAATGCTTGCAAGTTGCTTAAGGCACTTTCAAAGGAAAGTGATTTTCTCTGAAAGGACAGCATTTAGAAAGTGAAGCAACACTCCATTCACTTCGCACAGTGAATTGAAGTGTTGGAACAGACTGCTTCTCTATCAGAGAAACGCATGTGAGTTTCTCGTGAATGCTTGTAAGTAGCTTAAGGCACTTTCAAACGAAAGTGATTTTCTCTGAAAGGACAGCATTTAGAAAGTGAAGCAACACTCCATTCACTTCGCACAGTGAATTGAAGTGTTGGAACAGACTGCTTCTCTTTCAGAGAAATGCATGTGAGTTTCTGGTGAATGCTTGTAAGTAGCTTAAGGCACTTTCAAAGGAAAGTGATTTTCTCTGAAAGGACAGCATTTAGAAAGTGAAGCAACACTCCATTCACTTCGCACAGTGAATTGAAGTGTTGGAATAGACTACTTCACTTTCAGAGAAGCGCATGTGAGTTTCTTGTGAATTATTGCAAGTCGCTTAAGGCACTTTCAAAGGAAAGTGATTTTCTCTGAAAGGACAGCATTTAGAAATTGAAGCAACACTCCATTCACTTCGCACAGTGAATTGAAGTGTTGGAACACACTGCTTGTCTTTCAGAGAAACGCATGTGAGTTTTTTGTGAATGCTTGAAAGTAGTTTAAGGCACTTTCAAAGGAAAGTGATTTTCTCTGAAAGGACAGCATTTAGAAAGTGAAGCAACACTCCATTCACTTTGTACAGTGAATTGAAGTGTTGGAACAGACTGCTTCTCTTTCAGAGAAATGCATGTGAGTTTCTGTTGAATGCTTGTAAGTAGCTTAAGGCACATTCAAAGGAAAGGGATTTTCTCTGAAAGGACAGCATTTAGAAACTGAAGCAACACTCCATTCACTTCGCACAGTGAATTGAAGTGTTGGAACAGACTGCTTCTCTTTCAGAGAAACGCATGTGAGTTTTTTGTGAATGCTTGAAAGTAGTTTAAGGCACTTTCAATGGAAAGTGATTTTCTCTGAAAGGACAGCATTTAGAAAGTGAGGCAACACTCCATTCACTTCGCACAGTGAATTGAAGTGTTGGAACAGACTGCTTCTCTTTCAGAGAAACGCATGTGAGTTTTTTATGAATGCTTGAAAGTAGTTTAATGCACTTTCAAAGGAAAGTGATTTTCTCTGAAAGGACAGCATTTAGAAAGTGAAGCAACATTCCATTCCCTTCGCACAATAAATTGAAGTGTTGGAACAGACTGCTTCTCTTTCATAGAAATGCATTAGTGTTTCTTGTGAATGCTTGCAAGTAGCTTAAGGCACATTCAAAGGAAAGTGATTTTCTCTGAAAGGACAGCATTTAGAAAGTGAAGCAACACTCCATTCACTTCGCAGAGTGAATTGAAGTGTTGGAACAGACTGCTTCTCTTTCAGAGAAACGCATGTGAGTTTCTTCCTAATGCTTGCAAGTAGCTTAAGGCACTTTCAAAGGAAAGTGATTTTCTCTGAAAGGACAGCATTTAGAAAGTGAAGCAACACTCCATTCACTTCGCACAGTGAATTGAAGTGTTGGAACAGACTGCTTCTCTATCAGAGAAACGCATGTGAGTTTCTGGTGAATGCTTGTAAGTAGCTTAAGGCACTTTCAAAGGAAAGTGATTTTCTCTGAAAGGACAGCATTTAGAAAGTGAAGCAACACTCCATTCACTTCGCACAGTGAATTGAAGTGTTAGAACAGACTGCTTCTCTTTCAGAGAAATGCATGTGAGTTTAAGTTGAATGCTTGTAAGTAGCTTAAGGCACTTTCCAAAGAAAGTGATTTTCTCTGACAGGACAGCATTTAGAAAGTGAAGCAACACTCCATTCACTTCGCAGAGTGAATTGAAGTATTGGAACAGACTGCTTCTCTTTCAGAGAAACGCATGTGATTTCTGGTGAATGCTTGTAAGTAGCTTAAGGCACTTTCCAAAGAAAGTGATTTTCTCTGAAAGGACAGCATTTAGAAAGTGAGGCAACACTCCATTCACTTCGCACAGTGAATTGAAGTGTTGGAACAGACTGCTTCTCTTTCAGAGAAACGCATGTGAGTTTTTTATGAATGCTTGAAAGTAGTTTAATGCACTTTCAAAGGAAAGTGATTTTCTCTGAAAGGACAGCATTTAGAAAGTGAAGCAACACTCCATTCCCTTCGCACAATAAATTGAAGTGTTGGAACAGACTGCTTCTCTTTCATAGAAACGCATTAGTGTTTCTTGTGAATGCTTGCAAGTAGCTTAAGGCACATTCAAAGGAAAGTGATTTTCTCTGAAAGGACAGCATTTAGAAAGTGAAGCAACACTCCATTCACTTCGCACAGTGAATTGAAGTGTTGGAACACACTGCTTGTCTTTCAGAGAAACACATGTGAGTTTTTTGTGAATGCTTGAAAGTAGTTTAAGGCACTTTCAAAGGAAAGTGATTTTCTCTGAAAGGACAGCATTTAGAAAGTGAAGCAACACTCCATTCACTTCGCACAGTTAATTGAAGTGTTGGAACAGACTGCTTCTCTTTCAGAGAAATGCATGTGAGTTTCTGTTGAATGCTTGTAAGTAGCTTAAGGCACTTTCAAAGGAAAGTGATTTTCTCTGAAAGGACAGCATTTAGAAAGTGAAGCAACACTCCATTCACTTCGCAGAGTGAATTGAAGTATTGGAACAGACTGCTTCTCTTTCAGAGAAACGCATGTGAGTTTCTGGTGAATGCTTGTAAGTAGCTTAAGGCACGTTCAAAGGAAAGTGATTTTCTCTGAAAGGACAGCATTTAGAAAGTGAAGCAACACTCCATTCACTTCGCACAGTGAATTGAAGTGTTGGAACAGACTGCTTCTCTTTCAGAAAAACGCATGTGAGTTTCTTTTGCATGCTTGCAAGTTGCTTAAGGCACTTTCAAAGGAAAGTGATTTTCTCTGAAAGGACAGCATTTAGAAAGTGAAGCAACACTCCATTCACTTCGCACAGTGAATTGAAGTGTTGGAACAGACTGCTTCTCTATCAGAGAAACGCATGTGAGTTTCTCGTGAATGCTTGTAAGTAGCTTAAGGCACTTTCAAACGAAAGTGATTTTCTCTGAAAGGACAGCATTTAGAAAGTGAAGCAACACTCCATTCACTTCGCACAGTGAATTGAAGTGTTGGAACAGACTGCTTCTCTTTCAGAGAAATGCATGTGAGTTTCTGGTGAATGCTTGTAAGTAGCTTAAGGCACTTTCAAAGGAAAGTGATTTTCTCTGAAAGGACAGCATTTAGAAAGTGAAGCAACACTCCATTCACTTCGCACAGTGAATTGAAGTGTTGGAACAGACTGCTTCTCTTTCAGAGAAATGCATGTGAGTTTCTTGTGAATTATTGCAAGTCGCTTAAGGCACATTCAAAGGAAAGGGATTTTCTCTGAAAGGACAGCATTTAGAAACTGAAGCAACACTCCATTCACTTCGCACAGTGAATTGAAGTGTTGGAACAGACTGCTTCTCTTTCAGAGAAACGCATGTGAGTTTTTTGTGAATGCTTGAAAGTAGTTTAAGGCACTTTCAATGGAAAGTGATTTTCTCTGAAAGGACAGCATTTAGAAAGTGAGGCAACACTCCATTCACTTCGCACAGTGAATTGAAGTGTTGGAACAGACTGCTTCTCTTTCAGAGAAACGCATGTGAGTTTTTTATGAATGCTTGAAAGTAGTTTAATGCACTTTCAAAGGAAAGTGATTTTCTCTGAAAGGACAGCATTTAGAAAGTGAAGCAACATTCCATTCCCTTCGCACAATAAATTGAAGTGTTGGAACAGACTGCTTCTCTTTCATAGAAATGCATTAGTGTTTCTTGTGAATGCTTGCAAGTAGCTTAAGGCACATTCAAAGGAAAGTGATTTTCTCTGAAAGGACAGCATTTAGAAAGTGAAGCAACACTCCATTCACTTCGCAGAGTGAATTGAAGTGTTGGAACAGACTGCTTCTCTTTCAGAGAAACGCATGTGCGTTTCTTCCTGATGCTTGCAAGTAGCTTAAGGCACTTTCAAAGGAAAGTGATTTTCTCTGAAAGGACAGCATTTAGAAAGTGAAGCAACACTCCATTCACTTCGCAGAGTGAATTGAAGTATTGGAACAGACTGCTTCTCTTTCAGAGAAACGCATGTGAGTTTCTGGTGAATGCTTGTAAGTAGCTTAAGGCACTTTCAAAGGAAAGTGATTTTCTCTGAAAGGACAGCATTTAGAAAGTGAAGCAACACTCCATTCACTTCGCACAGTGAATTGAAGTGTTGGAACAGACTGCTTCTCTTTCAGAGAAACGCATGTGAGTTTCTGGTGAATGCTTGTAAGTAGCTTAAGGCACTTTCAAAGGAAAGTGATTTTCTCTGAAAGGACAGCATTTAGAAAGTGAAGCAACATTCCATTCCCTTCGCACAATAAATTGAAGTGTTGGAACAGACTGCTTCTCTTTCATAGAAATGCATTAGTGTTTCTTGTGAATGCTTGCAAGTAGCTTAAGGCACATTCAAAGGAAAGTGATTTTCTCTGAAAGGACAGCATTTAGAAAGTGAAGCAACACTCCATTCACTTCGCAGAGTGAATTGAAGTGTTGGAACAGACTGCTTCTCTTTCAGAGAAACGCATGTGCGTTTCTTCCTGATGCTTGCAAGTAGCTTAAGGCACTTTCAAAGGAAAGTGATTTTCTCTGAAAGGACAGCATTTAGAAAGTGAAGCAACACTCCATTCACTTCGCAGAGTGAATTGAAGTATTGGAACAGACTGCTTCTCTTTCATAGAAACGCATTAGTGTTTCTTGTGAATGCTTGCAAGTAGCTTAAGGCACATTCAAAGGAAAGTGATTTTCTCTGAAAGGACAGCATTTAGAAAGTGAAGCAACACTCCATTCACTTCGCACAGTGAATTGAAGTGTTGGAACACACTGCTTGTCTTTCAGAGAAACACATGTGAGTTTTTTGTGAATGCTTGAAAGTAGTTTAAGGCACTTTCAAAGGAAAGTGATTTTCTCTGAAAGGACAGCATTTAGAAAGTGAAGCAACACTCCATTCACTTCGCACAGTTAATTGAAGTGTTGGAACAGACTGCTTCTCTTTCAGAGAAATGCATGTGAGTTTCTGTTGAATGCTTGTAAGTAGCTTAAGAAACTTTCAAAGGAAAGTGATTTTCTCTGAAAGGACAGCATTTAGAAAGTGAAGCAACACTCCATTCACTTCGCAGAGTGAATTGAAGTATTGGAACAGACTGCTTCTCTTTCAGAGAAACGCATGTGAGTTTCTGGTGAATGCTTGTAAGTAGCTTAAGGCACGTTCAAAGGAAAGTGATTTTCTCTGAAAGGACAGCATTTAGAAAGTGAAGCAACACTCCATTCACTTCGCACAGTGAATTGAAGTGTTGGAACAGACTGCTTCTCTTTCAGAAAAACGCATGTGAGTTTCTTTTGAATGCTTGCAAGTTGCTTAAGGCACTTTCAAAGGAAAGTGATTTTCTCTGAAAGGACAGCATTTAGAAAGTGAAGCAACACTCCATTCACTTCGCACAGTGAATTGAAGTGTTGGAACAGACTGCTTCTCTATCAGAGAAACGCATGTGAGTTTCTCGTGAATGCTTGTAAGTAGCTTAAGGCACTTTCAAACGAAAGTGATTTTCTCTGAAAGGACAGCATTTAGAAAGTGAAGCAACACTCCATTCACTTCGCACAGTGAATTGAAGTGTTGGAACAGACTGCTTCTCTTTCAGAGAAATGCATGTGAGTTTCTGGTGAATGCTTGTAAGTAGCTTAAGGCACTTTCAAAGGAAAGTGATTTTCTCTGAAAGGACAGCATTTAGAAAGTGAAGCAACACTCCATTCACTTCGCACAGTGAATTGAAGTGTTGGAATAGACTACTTCACTTTCAGAGAAGCGCATGTGAGTTTCTTGTGAATTATTGCAAGTCGCTTAAGGCACTTTCAAAGGAAAGTGATTTTCTCTGAAAGGACAGCATTTAGAAATTGAAGCAACACTCCATTCACTTCGCACAGTGAATTGAAGTGTTGGAACACACTGCTTGTCTTTCAGAGAAACGCATGTGAGTTTTTTGTGAATGCTTGAAAGTAGTTTAAGGCACTTTCAAAGGAAAGTGATTTTCTCTGAAAGGACAGCATTTAGAAAGTGAAGCAACACTCCATTCACTTTGTACAGTGAATTGAAGTGTTGGAACAGACTGCTTCTCTTTCAGAGAAATGCATGTGAGTTTCTGTTGAATGCTTGTAAGTAGCTTAAGGCACATTCAAAGGAAAGGGATTTTCTCTGAAAGGACAGCATTTAGAAACTGAAGCAACACTCCATTCACTTCGCACAGTGAATTGAAGTGTTGGAACAGACTGCTTCTCTTTCAGAGAAACGCATGTGAGTTTTTTGTGAATGCTTGAAAGTAGTTTAAGGCACTTTCAATGGAAAGTGATTTTCTCTGAAAGGACAGCATTTAGAAAGTGAGGCAACACTCCATTCACTTCGCACAGTGAATTGAAGTGTTGGAACAGACTGCTTCTCTTTCAGAGAAACGCATGTGAGTTTTTTATGAATGCTTGAAAGTAGTTTAATGCACTTTCAAAGGAAAGTGATTTTCTCTGAAAGGACAGCATTTAGAAAGTGAAGCAACATTCCATTCCCTTCGCACAATAAATTGAAGTGTTGGAACAGACTGCTTCTCTTTCATAGAAATGCATTAGTGTTTCTTGTGAATGCTTGCAAGTAGCTTAAGGCACATTCAAAGGAAAGTGATTTTCTCTGAAAGGACAGCATTTAGAAAGTGAAGCAACACTCCATTCACTTCGCAGAGTGAATTGAAGTGTTGGAACAGACTGCTTCTCTTTCAGAGAAACGCATGTGCGTTTCTTCCTGATGCTTGCAAGTAGCTTAAGGCACTTTCAAAGGAAAGTGATTTTCTCTGAAAGGACAGCATTTAGAAAGTGAAGCAACACTCCATTCACTTCGCAGAGTGAATTGAAGTATTGGAACAGACTGCTTCTCTTTCAGAGAAACGCATGTGAGTTTCTGGTGAATGCTTGTAAGTAGCTTAAGGCACTTTCAAAGGAAAGTGATTTTCTCTGAAAGGACAGCATTTAGAAAGTGAAGCAACACTCCATTCACTTCGCACAGTGAATTGAAGTGTTGGAACAGACTGCTTCTCTTTCAGAGAAACGCATGTGAGTTTCTGGTGAATGCTTGTAAGTAGCTTAAGGCACTTTCAAAGGAAAGTGATTTTCTCTGAAAGGACAGCATTTAGAAAGTGAAGCAACACTCCATTCCCTTCGTGCAGTGAATTGAAGTGTTGGAACAGAGTGCTTCTCATTCATAGAAACGCATTAGTGTTTCTTGTGAATGCTTGCAAGTTGATTAAGGCACATTCAAAGGAAAGGGATTTTCTCTGAAAGGACAGCATTTAGAAAGTGAAGCAACACTCCATTCACTTTGTACAGTGAATTGAAGTGTTGGAACAGACTACTTCTCTTTCAGAGAAATGCATGTGAGTTTCTGTTGAAAGCTTGTAAGTAGCTTAAGGCACATTCAAAGGAAAGGGATTTTCTCTGAAAGGACAGCATTTAGAAAGTGAAGCAACACTCCATTCACTTCGCACAGTGAATTGAAGTGTTGGAACAGACTGCTTCTCTTTCAGAGAAACGCATGTGAGTTTTTTGTGAATGCTTGAAAGTAGTTTAAGGCGCTTTCAATGGAAAGTGATTTTCTCTGAAAGGACAGCATTTAGAAAGTGAGGCAACACTCCATTCACTTCGCACAGTGAATTGAAGTGTTGGAACAGACTGCTTCTCTTTCAGAGAAACGCATGTGAGTTTCTTCCTAATGCTTGCAAGTAGCTTAAGGCACTTTCAAAGGAAAGTGATTTTCTCTGAAAGGACAGCATTTAGAAAGTGAAGCAACACTCCATTCACTTCGCGCAGTGAATTGAAGTGTTGGAACAGACTGCTTCTCTTTCAGAGAAACGCATGTGAGTTTCTTCCTGATGCTTGCAAGTAGCTTAAGGCACTTTCAAAGGAAAGTGATTTTCTCTGAAAGGACAGCATTTAGAAAGTGAAGCAACACTCCATTCACTTCGCACAGTTAATTGAAGTGTTGGAACAGACTGCTTCTCTTTCAGAGAAATGCATGTGAGTTTCTGTTGAATGCTTGTAAGTAGCTTAAGGCACTTTCAAAGGAAAGTGATTTTCTCTGAAAGGACAGCATTTGGAAAGTGAAGTAACATTCCATTCACTTCGCACAGTGAATTGAAGTGTTGGAACAGACTGCTTCTCTTTCAGAGAAATGCATGTGAGTTTCTGTTGAATGCTTGTAAGTAGCTCAAGGCTCTTTCAAAGGAAAGTGATTTTCTCTGAAAGGACAGCATTTAGAAAGTGAAGCAACACTCCATTCCCTTCGTGCAATGAATTGAAGTGTTAGAACAGACTGCTTCTCTTTCAGAGAAACGCATGTGAGTTTCTTTTGAATGCTTGCAAGTTGCTTAAGGCACTTTCAAAGGAAAGTGATTTTCTCTGAAAGGACAGCATTTAGAAACTGAAGCAACACTCCATTCACTTCGCACAGTGAATTGAAGTGTTGGAACAGACTGCTTCTCTTTAAGAGAAACGCATGTGAGTTTTTTGTGAATGCTTGAAAGTAGTTTAAGGCACTTTCAAAGGAAAGTGATTTTCTCTGAAAGGACAGCATTTAGAAACTGAAGCAACACTCCATTCACTTCGCACGGTGAATTGAAGTGTTGGAACAGACTGCTTCTCTTTCAGAGAAACGCATGTGAGTTTCTGGTGAATGCTTGTAAGTAGCTTAAGGCACTTTCACAGGAAAGTGATTTTCTCTGAAAGGACAGCATTTAGAACGTGAGGTAACACTCTATTCACTTCACACAGTGAATTGAAGTGTTGGAACAGACTGCTTCTCTTTCAGAGAAACGCATGTGAGTTTCTTCCTAATGCTTGCAAGTAGCTTAAGGCACTATCAAAGGAAAGTGATTTTCTCTGAAAGGACAGCATTTAGAAAGTGAGGCAAAACTCCATTCACTTCACACAGTGAATTGAAGTGTTGGAACAGACTGCTTCTCTTTCAGAGAAACGCATGTGAGTTTCTGGTGAATGCTTTAAGTAGCTTAAGGCACTTTCAAAGGAAAGTGATTTTCTCTGAAAGGACAGCATTTAGAAAGTGAAGCAACACTCCATTCACTTCGCACAGTGAATTGAAGTGTTGGAACAGACTGCTTCGCTTTCAGAGAAATGCATGAGAGTTTTTTGTGAATGCTTGAATGTAGTTTAAGGCACTTTCAAAGGAAAGTGATTTTCTCTGAAATGACAGCATTTAGAAACTGAAGCAACACTCCATTCACTTCGCACAGTGAATTGAAGTGTTGGAACAGACTGCTTCTCTTTCATAGAAACGCATGTGAGTTTCTGGTGAATGCTTGTAAGTAGCTTAAGGCACTTTCAAAGGAAAGTGATTTTCTCTTAAAGGACAGCATTTAGAACGTGAGGCAACACTCTATTCACTTCACACAGTGAATTGAAGTGTTGGAACAGACTGCTTTTCTTTCAGAGAAACGCATGTGAGTTTCTTCCTAATGCTTGCAAGTAGCTTAAGGCACTATCAAAGGAAAGTGATTTTCTCTGAAAGGACAGCATTTAGAAAGTGAAGCAACACTCCATTCACTTCGCACAGTGAATTGAAGTGTTGGAACAGACTGCTTCTCTTTCAGAGAAACGCATGTGAGTTTTTTATGAATGCTTGAAAGAAGTTTAAGGCACTTTCAAAGGAAAGTGATTTTCTCTGAAAGGACAGCATTTAGAAAGTGAGGCAACACTCCATTCACTTCGCACAGTGAATTGAAGTGTTGGAACAGACTGCTTCTCTTTCAGAGAAACGCATGTGTGTTTCTTCCTAATGCTTGCAAGTAGCTTAAGGCACTTTCAAAGGAAAGTGATTTTCTCTGAAAGGACAGCATTTAGAAAGTGAAGCAACACTCCATTCACTTCGCACAGTGAATTGAAGTGTTGGAACTGACTGCTTCTCTTTCAGAGAAACGCATGTGAGTTTCTTTTGAATGCTTGCAAGTTGCTTAAGGCACTTTCAAAGGAAAGTGATTTTCTCTGAAAGGACAGCATTTAGAAACTGAAGCAACACGCCATTCACTTCGCACAGTGAATTGAAGTGTTGGAACAGACTGCTTCTCTTTAAGAGAAACGCATGTGAGTTTCTGGTGAATGCTTGTAAGTAGCTTAAGGCACTTTCAAAGGAAAGTGATTTTCTCTGAAAGGACAGCATTTAGAAAGTGAAGCAACACTCCATTCACTTGCACAGTGAATTGAAGTGTTGGAACAGACTGCTTCTCTTTAAGAGAAACGCATGTGAGTTTCTGGTGAATGCTTGTAAGTAGCTTAAGGCACTTTCAAACGAAAGTGATTTTCTCTGAAAGGACAGCATTTAGAAAGTGAAGCAACACTCCATTCACTTCGCACAGTGAATTGAAGTGTTGGAACAGACTGCTTCTCTTTCAGAGAAACGCATGTGAGTTTCTGGTGAATGCTTGTAAGTAGCTTAAGGCACTTTCAAAGGAAAGTGATTTTCTCTGAAAGGACAGCATTTAGAAAGTGAAACAACACTCCATTCACTTCGCACAGTGAATTGAAGTGTTGGAATAGACTACTTCACTTTCAGAGAAGCGCATGTCAGTTTCTTGTGAATTATTGCAAGTCGCTTAAGGCACTTTCAAAGGAAAGTGATTTTCTCTGAAAGGACAGCATTTAGAAACTGAAGCAACACTCCATTCACTTCGCACAGTGAATTGAAGTGTTGGAACACACTGCTTGTCTTTCAGAGAAACGCATGTGAGTTTTTTGTGAATGCTTGAAAGTAGTTTAAGGCACTTTCAAAGGAAAGTGATTTTCTCTGAAAGGACAGCATTTAGAAAGTGAAGCAACACTCCATTCACTTTGTACAGTGAATTGAAGTGTTGGAACAGACTGCTTCTCTTTCAGAGAAATGCATGTGAGTTTCTGTTGAATGCTTGTAAGTAGCTTAAGGCACATTCAAAGGAAAGGGATTTTCTCTGAAAGGACAGCATTTAGAAACTGAAGCAACACTCCATTCACTTCGCACAGTGAATTGAAGTGTTGGAACAGACTGCTTCTCTTTCAGAGAAACGCATGTGAGTTTTTTGTGAATGCTTGAAAGTAGTTTAAGGCACTTTCAATGGAAAGTGATTTTCTCTGAAAGGACAGCATTTAGAAAGTGAGGCAACACTCCATTCACTTCGCACAGTGAATTGAAGTGTTGGAACAGACTGCTTCTCTTTCAGAGAAACGCATGTGAGTTTTTTATGAATGCTTGAAAGTAGTTTAATGCACTTTCAAAGGAAAGTGATTTTCTCTGAAAGGACAGCATTTAGAAAGTGAAGCAACATTCCATTCCCTTCGCACAATAAATTGAAGTGTTGGAACAGACTGCTTCTCTTTCATAGAAATGCATTAGTGTTTCTTGTGAATGCTTGCAAGTAGCTTAAGGCACATTCAAAGGAAAGTGATTTTCTCTGAAAGGACAGCATTTAGAAAGTGAAGCAACACTCCATTCACTTCGCACAGTGAATTGAAGTGTTGGAACAGACTGCTTCTCTTTCAGAGAAATGCATGTGAGTTTCTGTTGAATGCTTGTAAGTAGCTTAAGGCACTTTCAAAGGAAAGTGATTTTCTCTGAAAGGACAGCATTTAGAAAGTGAAGCAACACTCCATTCACTTCGCACAGTGAATTGAAGTGTTGGAACAGTCTGCTTCTCTTTCAGAGAAACGCATGTGAGTTTCTTCCTAATGCTTGTAAGTAGCTTAAGGCACTTTCAAAGGAAAGTGATTTTCTCTGAAAGGACAGCATTTAGAAAGTGAAGCAACACTCCATTCACTTCGCACAGTGAATTGAAGTGTTAGAACAGACTGCTTCTCTTTCAGAGAAATGCATGTGAGTTTAAGTTGAATGCTTGTAAGTAGCTTAAGGCACTTTCCAAAGAAAGTGATTTTCTCTGAAAGGACAGCATTTAGAAAGTGAAGCAACACTCCATTCACTTCGCAGAGTGAATTGAAGTATTGGAACAGACTGCTTCTCTTTCAGAGAAACGCATGTGATTTCTGGTGAATGCTTGTAAGTAGCTTAAGGCACTTTCCAAAGAAAGTGATTTTCTCTGAAAGGACAGCATTTAGAAAGTGAGGCAACACTCCATTCACTTCGCACAGTGAATTGAAGTGTTGGAACAGACTGCTTCTCTTTCAGAGAAACGCATGTGAGTTTTTTATGAATGCTTGAAAGTCGTTTAATGCACTTTCAAAGGAAAGTGATTTTCTCTGAAAGGACAGCATTTAGAAAGTGAAGCAACACTCCATTCCCTTCGCACAATAAATTGAAGTGTTGGAACAGACTGCTTCTCTTTCATAGAAACGCATTAGTGTTTCTTGTGAATGCTTGCAAGTAGCTTAAGGCACATTCAAAGGAAAGTGATTTTCTCTGAAAGGACAGCATTTAGAAAGTGAAGCAACACTCCATTCACTTCGCACAGTGAATTGAAGTGTTGGAACACACTGCTTGTCTTTCAGAGAAACACATGTGAGTTTTTTGTGAATGCTTGAAAGTAGTTTAAGGCACTTTCAAAGGAAAGTGATTTTCTCTGAAAAGACAGCATTTAGAAAGTGAAGCAACACTCCATTCACTTCGCACAGTTAATTGAAGTGTTGGAACAGACTGCTTCTCTTTCAGAGAAATGCATGTGAGTTTCTGTTGAATGCTTGTAAGTAGCTTAAGGCACTTTCAAAGGAAAGTGATTTTCTCTGAAAGGACAGCATTTAGAAAGTGAAGCAACACTCCATTCACTTCGCAGAGTGAATTGAAGTATTGGAACAGACTGCTTCTCTTTCAGAGAAACGCATGTGAGTTTCTTTTGAATGCTTGTAAGTAGCTTAAGGCACGTTCAAAGGAAAGTGATTTTCTCTGAAAGGACAGCATTTAGAAAGTGAAGCAACACTCCATTCACTTCGCACAGTGAATTGAAGTGTTGGAACAGACTGCTTCTCTTTCAGAAAAACGCATGTGAGTTTCTTTTGAATGCTTGCAAGTTGCTTAAGGCACTTTCAAAGGAAAGTGATTTTCTCTGAAAGGACAGCATTTAGAAAGTGAAGCAACACTCCATTCACTTCGCACAGTGAATTGAAGTGTTGGAACAGACTGCTTCTCTTTCAGAGAAATGCATGTGAGTTTCTGGTGAATGCTTGTAAGTAGCTTAAGGCACTTTCAAAGGAAAGTGATTTTCTCTGAAAGGACAGCATTTAGAAAGTGAAGCAACACTCCATTCACTTCGCACAGTGAATTGAAGTGTTGGAATAGACTACTTCACTTTCAGAGAAGCGCATGTGAGTTTCTTGTGAATTATTGCAAGTCGCTTAAGGCACTTTCAAAGGAAAGTGATTTTCTCTGAAAGGACAGCATTTAGAAATTGAAGCAACACTCCATTCACTTCGCACAGTGAATTGAAGTGTTGGAACACACTGCTTGTCTTTCAGAGAAACGCATGTGAGTTTTTTGTGAATGCTTGAAAGTAGTTTAAGGCACTTTCAAAGGAAAGTGATTTTCTCTGAAAGGACAGCATTTAGAAAGTGAAGCAACACTCCATTCACTTTGTACAGTGAATTGAAGTGTTGGAACAGACTGCTTCTCTTTCAGAGAAATGCATGTGAGTTTCTGTTGAATGCTTGTAAGTAGCTTAAGGCACATTCAAAGGAAAGGGATTTTCTCTGAAAGGACAGCATTTAGAAACTGAAGCAACACTCCATTCACTTCGCACAGTGAATTGAAGTGTTGGAACAGACTGCTTCTCTTTCAGAGAAACGCATGTGAGTTTTTTGTGAATGCTTGAAAGTAGTTTAAGGCACTTTCAATGGAAAGTGATTTTCTCTGAAAAGACAGCATTTAGAAAGTGAGGCAACACTCCATTCACTTCGCACAGTGAATTGAAGTGTTGGAAAAGACTGCTTCTCTTTCAGAGAAACGCATGTGAGTTTTTTATGAATGCTTGAAAGTAGTTTAATGCACTTTCAAAGGAAAGTGATTTTCTCTGAAAGGACAGCATTTAGAAAGTGAAGCAACATTCCATTCCCTTCGCACAATAAATTGAAGTGTTGGAACAGACTGCTTCTCTTTCATAGAAATGCATTAGTGTTTCTTGTGAATGCTTGCAAGTAGCTTAAGGCACATTCAAAGGAAAGTGATTTTCTCTGAAAGGACAGCATTTAGAAAGTGAAGCAACACTCCATTCACTTCGCACAGTGAATTGAAGTGTTGGAACAGACTGCTTCTCTTTCAGAGAAACGCATGTGCGTTTCTTCCTGATGCTTGCAAGTAGCTTAAGGCACTTTCAAAGGAAAGTGATTTTCTCTGAAAGGACAGCATTTAGAAAGTGAAGCAACACTCCATTCACTTCGCACAGTGAATTGAAGTGTTGGAACAGACTGCTTCTCTTTCAGAGAAACGCATGTGAGTTTCTGGTGAATGCTTGTAAGTAGCTTAAGGCACTTTCAAAGGAAAGTGATTTTCTCTGAAAGGACAGCATTTAGAAAGTGAAGCAACACTCCATTCCCTTCGTGCAGTGAATTGAAGTGTTGGAACAGAGTGCTTCTCATTCATAGAAACGCATTAGTGTTTCTTGTGAATGCTTGCAAGTTGATTAAGGCACATTCAAAGGAAAGGGATTTTCTCTGAAAGGACAGCATTTAGAAAGTGAAGCAACACTCCATTCACTTTGTACAGTGAATTGAAGTGTTGGAACAGACTACTTCTCTTTCAGAGAAATGCATGTGAGTTTCTGTTGAATGCTTGTAAGTAGCTTAAGGCACATTCAAAGGAAAGGGATTTTCTCTGAAAGGACAGCATTTAGAAAGTGAAGCAACACTCCATTCACTTCGCACAGTGAATTGAAGTGTTGGAACAGACTGCTTCTCTTTCAGAGAAACGCATGTGAGTTTTTTGTGAATGCTTGAAAGTAGTTTAAGGCGCTTTCAATGGAAAGTGATTTTCTCTGAAAGGACAGCATTTAGAAAGTGAGGCAACACTCCATTCACTTCGCACAGTGAATTGAAGTGTTGGAACAGACTGCTTCTCTTTCAGAGAAACGCATGTGAGTTTCTTCCTAATGCTTGCAAGTAGCTTAAGGCACTTTCAAAGGAAAGTGATTTTCTCTGAAAGGACAGCATTTAGAAAGTGAAGCAACACTCCATTCCCTTCGTGCAGTGAATTGAAGTGTTGGAACAGAGTGCTTCTCATTCATAGAAACGCATTAGTGTTTCTTGTGAATGCTTGCAAGTTGATTAAGGCACATTCAAAGGAAAGGGATTTTCTCTGAAAGGACAGCATTTAGAAAGTGAAGCAACACTCCATTCACTTTGTACAGTGAATTGAAGTGTTGGAACAGACTACTTCTCTTTCAGAGAAATGCATGTGAGTTTCTGTTGAATGCTTGTAAGTAGCTTAAGGCACATTCAAAGGAAAGGGATTTTCTCTGAAAGGACAGCATTTAGAAAGTGAAGCAACACTCCATTCACTTCGCACAGTGAATTGAAGTGTTGGAACAGACTGCTTCTCTTTCAGAGAAACGCATGTGAGTTTTTGTGAATGCTTGAAAGTAGTTTAAGGCGCTTTCAATGGAAAGTGATTTTCTCTGAAAGGACAGCATTTAGAAAGTGAGGCAACACTCCATTCACTTCGCACAGTGAATTGAAGTGTTGGAAAAGACTGCTTCTCTTTCAGAGAAACGCATGTGAGTTTCTTCCTAATGCTTGCAAGTAGCTTAAGGCACTTTCAAAGGAAAGTGATTTTCTCTGAAAGGACAGCATTTAGAAAGTGAAGCAACACTCCATTCACTTCGCACAGTGAATTGAAGTGTTGGAACAGACTGCTTCTCTATCAGAGAAACGCATGTGAGTTTCTGGTGAATGCTTGTAAGTAGCTTAAGGCACTTTCAAAGGAAAGTGATTTTCTCTGAAAGGACAGCATTTAGAAAGTGAAGCAACACTCCATTCACTTCGCACAGTGAATTGAAGTGTTAGAACAGACTGCTTCTCTTTCAGAGAAATGCATGTGAGTTTAAGTTGAATGCTTGTAAGTAGCTTAAGGCACTTTCCAAAGAAAGTGATTTTCTCTGACAGGACAGCATTTAGAAAGTGAAGCAACACTCCATTCACTTCGCAGAGTGAATTGAAGTATTGGAACAGACTGCTTCTCTTTCAGAGAAACGCATGTGATTTCTGGTGAATGCTTGTAAGTAGCTTAAGGCACTTTCCAAAGAAAGTGATTTTCTCTGAAAGGACAGCATTTAGAAAGTGAGGCAACACTCCATTCACTTCGCACAGTGAATTGAAGTGTTGGAACAGACTGCTTCTCTTTCAGAGAAACGCATGTGAGTTTTTTATGAATGCTTGAAAGTAGTTTAATGCACTTTCAAAGGAAAGTGATTTTCTCTGAAAGGACAGCATTTAGAAAGTGAAGCAACACTCCATTCCCTTCGCACAATAAATTGAAGTGTTGGAACAGACTGCTTCTCTTTCATAGAAACGCATTAGTGTTTCTTGTGAATGCTTGCAAGTAGCTTAAGGCACATTCAAAGGAAAGTGATTTTCTCTGAAAGGACAGCATTTAGAAAGTGAAGCAACACTCCATTCACTTCGCACAGTGAATTGAAGTGTTGGAACACACTGCTTGTCTTTCAGAGAAACACATGTGAGTTTTTTGTGAATGCTTGAAAGTAGTTTAAGGCACTTTCAAAGGAAAGTGATTTTCTCTGAAAGGACAGCATTTAGAAAGTGAAGCAACACTCCATTCACTTCGCACAGTTAATTGAAGTGTTGGAACAGACTGCTTCTCTTTCAGAGAAATGCATGTGAGTTTCTGTTGAATGCTTGTAAGTAGCTTAAGGCACTTTCAAAGGAAAGTGATTTTCTCTGAAAGGACAGCATTTAGAAAGTGAAGCAACACTCCATTCACTTCGCAGAGTGAATTGAAGTATTGGAACAGACTGCTTCTCTTTCAGAGAAACGCATGTGAGTTTCTGGTGAATGCTTGTAAGTAGCTTAAGGCACGTTCAAAGGAAAGTGATTTTCTCTGAAAGGACAGCATTTAGAAAGTGAAGCAACACTCCATTCACTTCGCACAGTGAATTGAAGTGTTGGAACAGACTGCTTCTCTTTCAGAAAAACGCATGTGAGTTTCTTTTGAATGCTTGCAAGTTGCTTAAGGCACTTTCAAAGGAAAGTGATTTTCTCTGAAAGGACAGCATTTAGAAAGTGAAGCAACACTCCATTCACTTCGCACAGTGAATTGAAGTGTTGGAACAGACTGCTTCTCTATCAGAGAAACGCATGTGAGTTTCTCGTGAATGCTTGTAAGTAGCTTAAGGCACTTTCAAACGAAAGTGATTTTCTCTGAAAGGACAGCATTTAGAAAGTGAAGCAACACTCCATTCACTTCGCACAGTGAATTGAAGTGTTGGAACAGACTGCTTCTCTTTCAGAGAAATGCATGTGAGTTTCTGGTGAATGCTTGTAAGTAGCTTAAGGCACTTTCAAAGGAAAGTGATTTTCTCTGAAAGGACAGCATTTAGAAAGTGAAGCAACACTCCATTCACTTCGCACAGTGAATTGAAGTGTTGGAATAGACTACTTCACTTTCAGAGAAGCGCATGTGAGTTTCTTGTGAATTATTGCAAGTCGCTTAAGGCACTTTCAAAGGAAAGTGATTTTCTCTGAAAGGACAGCATTTAGAAATTGAAGCAACACTCCATTCACTTCGCACAGTGAATTGAAGTGTTGGAACACACTGCTTGTCTTTCAGAGAAACGCATGTGAGTTTTTTGTGAATGCTTGAAAGTAGTTTAAGGCACTTTCAAAGGAAAGTGATTTTCTCTGAAAGGACAGCATTTAGAAAGTGAAGCAACACTCCATTCACTTTGTACAGTGAATTGAAGTGTTGGAACAGACTGCTTCTCTTTCAGAGAAATGCATGTGAGTTTCTGTTGAATGCTTGTAAGTAGCTTAAGGCACATTCAAAGGAAAGGGATTTTCTCTGAAAGGACAGCATTTAGAAACTGAAGCAACACTCCATTCACTTCGCACAGTGAATTGAAGTGTTGGAACAGACTGCTTCTCTTTCAGAGAAACGCATGTGAGTTTTTTGTGAATGCTTGAAAGTAGTTTAAGGCACTTTCAATGGAAAGTGATTTTCTCTGAAAGGACAGCATTTAGAAAGTGAGGCAACACTCCATTCACTTCGCACAGTGAATTGAAGTGTTGGAACAGACTGCTTCTCTTTCAGAGAAACGCATGTGAGTTTTTTATGAATGCTTGAAAGTAGTTTAATGCACTTTCAAAGGAAAGTGATTTTCTCTGAAAGGACAGCATTTAGAAAGTGAAGCAACATTCCATTCCCTTCGCACAATAAATTGAAGTGTTGGAACAGACTGCTTCTCTTTCATAGAAATGCATTAGTGTTTCTTGTGAATGCTTGCAAGTAGCTTAAGGCACATTCAAAGGAAAGTGATTTTCTCTGAAAGGACAGCATTTAGAAAGTGAAGCAACACTCCATTCACTTCGCAGAGTGAATTGAAGTGTTGGAACAGACTGCTTCTCTTTCAGAGAAACGCATGTGCGTTTCTTCCTGATGCTTGCAAGTAGCTTAAGGCACTATCAAAGGAAAGTGATTTTCTCTGAAAGGACAGCATTTAGAAAGTGAAGCAACACTCCATTCACTTCGCAGAGTGAATTGAAGTATTGGAACAGACTGCTTCTCTTTCAGAGAAACGCATGTGAGTTTCTGGTGAATGCTTGTAAGTAGCTTAAGGCACTTTCAAAGGAAAGTGATTTTCTCTGAAAGGACAGCATTTAGAAAGTGAAGCAACACTCCATTCACTTCGCACAGTGAATTGAAGTGTTGGAACAGACTGCTTCTCTTTCAGAGAAACGCATGTGAGTTTCTGGTGAATGCTTGTAAGTAGCTTAAGGCACTTTCAAAGGAAAGTGATTTTCTCTGAAAGGACAGCATTTAGAAAGTGAAGCAACACTCCATTCCCTTCGTGCAGTGAATTGAAGTGTTGGAACAGAGTGCTTCTCATTCATAGAAACGCATTAGTGTTTCTTGTGAATGCTTGCAAGTTGATTAAGGCACATTCAAAGGAAAGGGATTTTCTCTGAAAGGACAGCATTTAGAAAGTGAAGCAACACTCCATTCACTTTGTACAGTGAATTGAAGTGTTGGAACAGACTACTTCTCTTTCAGAGAAATGCATGTGAGTTTCTGTTGAATGCTTGTAAGTAGCTTAAGGCACATTCAAAGGAAAGGGATTTTCTCTGAAAGGACAGCATTTAGAAAGTGAGGCAACACTCCATTCACTTCGCACAGTGAATTGAAGTGTTGGAACAGACTGCTTCTCTTTCAGAGAAACGCATGTGAGTTTTTTGTGAATGCTTGAAAGTAGTTTAAGGCGCTTTCAATGGAAAGTGATTTTCTCTGAAAGGACAGCATTTAGAAAGTGAGGCAACACTACATTCACTTCGCACAGTGAATTGAAGTGTTGGAACAGACTGCTTCTCTTTCAGAGAAACGCATGTGAGTTTCTTCCTAATGCTTGCAAGTAGCTTAAGGCACTTTCAAAGGAAAGTGATTTTCTCTGAAAGGACAGCATTTAGAAAGTGAAGCAACACTCCATTCCCTTCGTGCAGTGAATTGAAGTGTTGGAACAGAGTGCTTCTCATTCATAGAAACGCATTAGTGTTTCTTGTGAATGCTTGCAAGTTGATTAAGGCACATTCAAAGGAAAGGGATTTTCTCTGAAAGGACAGCATTTAGAAAGTGAAGCAACACTCCATTCACTTTGTACAGTGAATTGAAGTGTTGGAACAGACTACTTCTCTTTCAGAGAAATGCATGTGAGTTTCTGTTGAATGCTTGTAAGTAGCTTAAGGCACATTCAAAGGAAAGGGATTTTCTCTGAAAGGACAGCATTTAGAAAGTGAAGCAACACTCCATTCACTTCGCACAGTGAATTGAAGTGTTGGAACAGACTGCTTCTCTTTCAGAGAAACGCATGTGAGTTTTTGTGAATGCTTGAAAGTAGTTTAAGGCGCTTTCAATGGAAAGTGATTTTCTCTGAAAGGACAGCATTTAGAAAGTGAGGCAACACTCCATTCACTTCGCACAGTGAATTGAAGTGTTGGAACAGACTGCTTCTCTTTCAGAGAAACGCATGTGAGTTTCTTCCTAATGCTTGCAAGTAGCTTAAGGCACTTTCAAAGGAAAGTGATTTTCTCTGAAAGGACAGCATTTAGAAAGTGAAGCAACACTCCATTCACTTCGCACAGTGAATTGAAGTGTTGGAACAGACTGCTTCTCTATCAGAGAAACGCATGTGAGTTTCTGGTGAATGCTTGTAAGTAGCTTAAGGCACTTTCAAAGGAAAGTGATTTTCTCTGAAAGGACAGCATTTAGAAAGTGAAGCAACACTCCATTCACTTCGCACAGTGAATTGAAGTGTTAGAACAGACTGCTTCTCTTTCAGAGAAATGCATGTGAGTTTAAGTTGAATGCTTGTAAGTAGCTTAAGGCACTTTCCAAAGAAAGTGATTTTCTCTGACAGGACAGCATTTAGAAAGTGAAGCAACACTCCATTCACTTCGCAGAGTGAATTGAAGTATTGGAACAGACTGCTTCTCTTTCAGAGAAACGCATGTGATTTCTGGTGAATGCTTGTAAGTAGCTTAAGGCACTTTCCAAAGAAAGTGATTTTCTCTGAAAGGACAGCATTTAGAAAGTGAGGCAACACTCCATTCACTTCGCACAGTGAATTGAAGTGTTGGAACAGACTGCTTCTCTTTCAGAGAAACGCATGTGAGTTTTTTATGAATGCTTGAAAGTAGTTTAATGCACTTTCAAAGGAAAGTGATATTCTCTGAAAGGACAGCATTTAGAAAGTGAAGCAACACTCCATTCCCTTCGCACAATAAATTGAAGTGTTGGAACAGACTGCTTCTCTTTCATAGAAACGCATTAGTGTTTCTTGTGAATGCTTGCAAGTAGCTTAAGGCACATTCAAAGGAAAGTGATTTTCTCTGAAAGGACAGCATTTAGAAAGTGAAGCAACACTCCATTCACTTCGCACAGTGAATTGAAGTGTTGGAACACACTGCTTGTCTTTCAGAGAAACACATGTGAGTTTTTTGTGAATGCTTGAAAGTAGTTTAAGGCACTTTCAAAGGAAAGTGATTTTCTCTGAAAGGACAGCATTTAGAAAGTGAAGCAACACTCCATTCACTTCGCACAGTTAATTGAAGTGTTGGAACAGACTGCTTCTCTTTCAGAGAAATGCATGTGAGTTTCTGTTGAATGCTTGTAAGTAGCTTAAGGCACTTTCAAAGGAAAGTGATTTTCTCTGAAAGGACAGCATTTAGAAAGTGAAGCAACACTCCATTCACTTCGCAGAGTGAATTGAAGTATTGGAACAGACTGCTTCTCTTTCAGAGAAACGCATGTGAGTTTCTGGTGAATGCTTGTAAGTAGCTTAAGGCACGTTCAAAGGAAAGTGATTTTCTCTGAAAGGACAGCATTTAGAAAGTGAAGCAACACTCCATTCACTTCGCACAGTGAATTGAAGTGTTGGAACAGACTGCTTCTCTTTCAGAAAAACGCATGTGAGTTTCTTTTGCATGCTTGCAAGTTGCTTAAGGCACTTTCAAAGGAAAGTGATTTTCTCTGAAAGGACAGCATTTAGAAAGTGAAGCAACACTCCATTCACTTCGCACAGTGAATTGAAGTGTTGGAACAGACTGCTTCTCTATCAGAGAAACGCATGTGAGTTTCTCGTGAATGCTTGTAAGTAGCTTAAGGCACTTTCAAACGAAAGTGATTTTCTCTGAAAGGACAGCATTTAGAAAGTGAAGCAACACTCCATTCACTTCGCACAGTGAATTGAAGTGTTGGAACAGACTGCTTCTCTTTCAGAGAAATGCATGTGAGTTTCTGGTGAATGCTTGTAAGTAGCTTAAGGCACTTTCAAAGGAAAGTGATTTTCTCTGAAAGGACAGCATTTAGAAAGTGAAGCAACACTCCATTCACTTCGCACAGTGAATTGAAGTGTTGGAATAGACTACTTCACTTTCAGAGAAGCGCATGTGAGTTTCTTGTGAATTATTGCAAGTCGCTTAAGGCACTTTCAAAGGAAAGTGATTTTCTCTGAAAGGACAGCATTTAGAAATTGAAGCAACACTCCATTCACTTCGCACAGTGAATTGAAGTGTTGGAACACACTGCTTGTCTTTCAGAGAAACGCATGTGAGTTTTTTGTGAATGCTTGAAAGTAGTTTAAGGCACTTTCAAAGGAAAGTGATTTTCTCTGAAAGGACAGCATTTAGAAAGTGAAGCAACACTCCATTCACTTTGTACAGTGAATTGAAGTGTTGGAACAGACTGCTTCTCTTTCAGAGAAATGCATGTGAGTTTCTGTTGAATGCTTGTAAGTAGCTTAAGGCACATTCAAAGGAAAGGGATTTTCTCTGAAAGGACAGCATTTAGAAACTGAAGCAACACTCCATTCACTTCGCACAGTGAATTGAAGTGTTGGAACAGACTGCTTCTCTTTCAGAGAAACGCATGTGAGTTTTTTGTGAATGCTTGAAAGTAGTTTAAGGCACTTTCAATGGAAAGTGATTTTCTCTGAAAGGACAGCATTTAGAAAGTGAGGCAACACTCCATTCACTTCGCACAGTGAATTGAAGTGTTGGAACAGACTGCTTCTCTTTCAGAGAAACGCATGTGAGTTTTTTATGAATGCTTGAAAGTAGTTTAATGCACTTTCAAAGGAAAGTGATTTTCTCTGAAAGGACAGCATTTAGAAAGTGAAGCAACATTCCATTCCCTTCGCACAATAAATTGAAGTGTTGGAACAGACTGCTTCTCTTTCATAGAAATGCATTAGTGTTTCTTGTGAATGCTTGCAAGTAGCTTAAGGCACATTCAAAGGAAAGTGATTTTCTCTGAAAGGACAGCATTTAGAAAGTGAAGCAACACTCCATTCACTTCGCAGAGTGAATTGAAGTGTTGGAACAGACTGCTTCTCTTTCAGAGAAACGCATGTGCGTTTCTTCCTGATGCTTGCAAGTAGCTTAAGGCACTTTCAAAGGAAAGTGATTTTCTCTGAAAGGACAGCATTTAGAAAGTGAAGCAACACTCCATTCACTTCGCAGAGTGAATTGAAGTATTGGAACAGACTGCTTCTCTTTCAGAGAAACGCATGTGAGTTTCTGGTGAATGCTTGTAAGTAGCTTAAGGCACTTTCAAAGGAAAGTGATTTTCTCTGAAAGGACAGCATTTAGAAAGTGAAGCAACACTCCATTCACTTCGCACAGTGAATTGAAGTGTTGGAACAGACTGCTTCTCTTTCAGAGAAACGCATGTGAGTTTCTGGTGAATGCTTGTAAGTAGCTTAAGGCACTTTCAAAGGAAAGTGATTTTCTCTGAAAGGACAGCATTTAGAAAGTGAAGCAACACTCCATTCCCTTCGTGCAGTGAATTGAAGTGTTGGAACAGAGTGCTTCTCATTCATAGAAACGCATTAGTGTTTCTTGTGAATGCTTGCAAGTTGATTAAGGCACATTCAAAGGAAAGGGATTTTCTCTGAAAGGACAGCATTTAGAAAGTGAAGCAACACTCCATTCACTTTGTACAGTGAATTGAAGTGTTGGAACAGACTACTTCTCTTTCAGAGAAATGCATGTGAGTTTCTGTTGAATGCTTGTAAGTAGCTTAAGGCACATTCAAAGGAAAGGGATTTTCTCTGAAAGGACAGCATTTAGAAAGTGAAGCAACACTCCATTCACTTCGCACAGTGAATTGAAGTGTTGGAACAGACTGCTTCTCTTTCAGAGAAACGCATGTGAGTTTTTTGTGAATGCTTGAAAGTAGTTTAAGGCGCTTTCAATGGAAAGTGATTTTCTCTGAAAGGACAGCATTTAGAAAGTGAGGCAACACTCCATTCACTTCGCACAGTGAATTGAAGTGTTGGAACAGACTGCTTCTCTTTCAGAGAAACGCATGTGAGTTTCTTCCTAATGCTTGCAAGTAGCTTAAGGCACTTTCAAAGGAAAGTGATTTTCTCTGAAAGGACAGCATTTAGAAAGTGAAGCAACACTCCATTCACTTCGCGCAGTGAATTGAAGTGTTGGAACAGACTGCTTCTCTTTCAGAGAAACGCATGTGAGTTTCTTCCTGATGCTTGCAAGTAGCTTAAGGCACTTTCAAAGGAAAGTGATTTTCTCTGAAAGGACAGCATTTAGAAAGTGAAGCAACACTCCATTCCCTTCGTGCATTGAATTGAAGTGATGGAACAGACTGTTTCTCTTTCAGAGAAACGCATGTGAGTTTCTGGTGAATGCTTGTAAGTAGCTTAAGGCACTTTCAAAGGAAAGTGATTTTCTCTGAAAGGACAGCATTTAGAAAGTGAAGCAACACTCCATTCACTTCGCACAGTTAATTGAAGTGTTGGAAC